>NC_139613.1:52537168-53115679 GCF_964270895.1 Podarcis filfolensis | reverse complement strand
CACTTCATACACTTTGCTACAGAAATGACAAAGGATGCTGCAGAGGACATAAAACTTACTCAGACTTTTCCAACCAATAGCGAAGATGAGATCCACACTTCGACCACAAGTTGACCAAATCTGCTCTGTTAAATTTGAAGGGCACTGGAAACACATAATAACCATACACTCAGGAGCTACTGTATAACCAACAATGACTTCCTGGAACATGTTCATTTGTGTGTTTTCAGACTTGTGAATGCCCTAAAACATGGTTGGAGTTGCAGTTGGTTTGGCACCTGTTCACTTTGCATTATTACTGAAAGAACCAAAGGTATTTAAAAATGGCACCAGCTGGCCTATTACGGTCCCTATTACCTCCAATAATTGCAGAGTCACTCCTTATTGCATTAGCTAAAGGTTCTCCCTCATCTATTGGTCCCGAATGATCTGTAGCAGAAACAAAAAGGGAAAATAACAGAGGCAAGCAGAGAGAGGAGAGTTTTCAATATATCCATATACACAGCTACAGCCTACATACTGTATGCAACGACATACAGCTATACAAAACGGGTACACAATAGTATATATGCAAGGCTGCTAAGAACAAGGGTGTTTGGGGGGGTGTTGTTGTTGCTTTTAATTCACTGTGTATAATTTAACTGCACATACAAAAAATAAAAAAACAAACACTTAGAGGGAAAGACATAGGTTGAGAGGGTGGGGGGGAAAGAACCCAGTACCTTTGGACCCTATCCTTTAGGTTTGCTGCTAGGCAACCTAATACTGAAGAAGAAGAAGAAGAAGAAGAAGAAGAAGAAGAAGAAGAAGAAGAAGAAGAAGAAGAAGAAGAAGAAGAAGAAGAGTAGTAGTAGTAGTAGTAGTTTGGATTTGATATCCCGCCTTTCACTCCCCTTCAGGAGTCTCAAAGCGGCTAACAATCTCCTTTTTCCTTCCTCCCCCACAACAAACACTCTGTGAGGTGAGTGGGGCTGAGAGACTTCAAAGAAGTGTGACTGGCCCAAGGTCACCCAGCAGCTGCATGTGGAGGAGCGGAGACACGAACCCGGTTCACCAGATTACGAGTCTACCGCTCTTAACCACTACACCACACTGGCTCTCGAGTTTCTCTTACTGAAACTCTGAACCTTTGTTTTGTATTCTGTTTCAGGGTGTAGAACAAATGAGAGCCATATGCTTGCTACCTGCAAATGAATGAGTTGTTTCACTTGATGTTGAGTCAGCTCCTGCTAAAGTGCCGCAGTTGGACTGGGTGAAATGTCCTTTCACAGTGACTGGAGCCGAGCTGGAATGGTGCAGCGCAGCCTTCAGGGGAGCGATATGGTTGAATTGCACTGAAGAGAGACATCCAACGAACCCCTGAGAGTTTGCCTTCATGGTGTCCGGGTCTACATCACTATTCTCTGCTAATCAAAAGAAACAGAAGGAAATTAATCATAGTGCAAATGTACAAAACAAAGAGACAGAAGAATAATTGAATAATTAACCTGTATTCCTCTGAGCCTCTATGCACATTGGCAACATATGCAAATTTGCCATCTCCCCATTTTTGGACTGCTTTTAATGAGAATATATTCATTATATATGTGTGTGCGCATGTGTGCATGTGTGAGAAAGAGAGAGAGAATATGAATGGCAGTTACTAGTCTGCCAATAAATATATTTTTTTAATTAGCTATAGCACATTCAAAGCCCAAACTGTAAAACTCAATTCAGATGTTTTAATTATTGCATATATTTATATTCATTCTCCATAAACTTCAAACATTAATGGAAAATAATCCTAATCATGAATATGTAAACCACCATACATCATTCTGTATAAAAGCTATCAGTCAAATTCTGATGTCTTAAGAGAGTGTTTCACATACAACAAATATTTTACTAGTATTGCTTAAGCTATATGTTGTTTTTTTTTAATTTTGTCACATGTATTCCTTACCAATATCATGCTTTACTTACTTAAGAAATTATGTGTTGGGGGGGATTCTAATTCAAGATACTTTATCTCCAATTTGAACCACAGTTTTGCACAAATGGACTCTCAAAGTTCTCTGTCCCGTTTTTGGAAGAAAAATTGGGGACTAGAGGGAGGAGGACTTCAAAAGTTTCTTGGGTGAGGAGTTACTATTCACAATGGCAGTTTCACAGTTCATTCCTTTCCTCCTAAGGCTATCCCTGCTGCTGTAAGTGTGGCAAGCTAGTCACCATTTTGTGTCCTCCATATTGCCACACCACAAAAATATTGGGGAATAGGCTGAGAAAGTTCTGCGAGGTGGCCATCTCAGACACATCTCAGAATTTTTCTCAAAACATTATCTGAGAAATTTCAGCTCTGTTTTATTTTGAACTGTAAGGAAGTCATGTGGCAAAATTTACTCTAATTCACAAAATATGAGGCATATAATATTCATAACATGAGAGACAAGCCTGGCTGAAGACACATTTCCTTGCAAGATAATGAGAAACATCTATTCTGTGAAGTCAGATCTATTTCACATTGTGTAAACCTATCACTACATCAAGTCTTGCAAATCTTACAGAATATTTTTGAACCTAAGCCTTTCTGGTGATGGTAATCGCTGCTATTATTTTAGTAAACACCTGTATGCTAATTTGTTCCTATCTGCAAGATAATGGCATGCAGAGCTCAATTTTAACATGCCAAGTGGAGATTAGGTTATGGCAAAATGTCAGCCTAATGTCTTTATCACACAGTCACTGCATGATTCTAAAAACAAAAAACCGCCTTGCATAATATTGCAGACATGTGAGCTACTTACAAAAACAAATGGTACACTTCAGAACAGCAGTCAAAGATTCTACCACATGGGTGATGTCAAGTTACAATACTACTTCCATTAATTAGTTCACAGGCGCAGCATAGGTGATGTAGTTTCTTCATTAATTAGCTGGAGATCACTATACCGATCATGACATTTCATTTATAGTCTCAAATGTTTGTGCCTAAAAAGCTTGCTACAATGAAGCTCTCACTTAAGCCTGTATTATATTATTGGGATATTTAACATTTACAGAGCCCAGTCCTGCTGGAAGCTGCAGTCAACTGGATCCCAGTGTGTTCAATATATTTTGCTCCCTGAAGAGAAGGACAATACAGTCCCTTTCTCCATTCTTTATAGAAAAGATGACCAGACTGGCCTTGACTCTTATGTCAATACTGGTTGGCTAGCTTTGGGGCTCCATGGCAGGTAACTGGACACACAGTTCTGTCTGCTCTCTGTCCCTCAGTATTAGGCTTGCCACCTTTGTTCTGACAAAATACAGGACAGGACGAGGTGGGGGAGGGGCATTTTTTCCCCACCCAATGCTGAGATGACTTCAAAGCAATCCGTTACAATTTATTGCAGCTTAAGAGGGGGCTTCTCTGAAATTCATCACATGCGCACACACATAGACATGAATTTGTAAATCTCTCTGTGCTTTGCTACCCAGAGCTTAAATACATGACCCTTGCGTGGCAAGGCCCAGAACTCTCCCCCTTTGTTGGAATAAAGACACTTGACACCAGTATTTTAGGTTAATGGGCTAAAAGAGGCCACAACTTTATTAGCTACAGAAAGTGAGTGGTATTGGCTTAGGCACTGGAACAGAACTGACTATATCTGACTCCTGCCTGCCGGCCTGCAGGAAGTCTCAGAAGGGTTAACCACCAGTAAAGGGAGCCCTGCTGATGCACATCAACTAGGATCTCCCCCAGGGTCACCCCAGGAAAAAAGGGGCAAGTCCCTAGCTGCAGGCTGCTTAAATGGATCAAGCCACGCCCCTTGGTCGACCGGATTGGTTGGACTAAGGGTGACACGGCCGGGGACTCCCTATTACGCGGGGGCTAGCCATGCCCCATCCATGCACTTGGGATGAGCTCACGACCAGCCCGTAACTTCGTTTCCCTGGGAAGTGAAATGGCTTTCTCACACCCTTTCACATACATGGATTTGGAGAAGACCCCTAACTTAGCCTAGAGCATGGTGGAGGGGCAGGGGGAGCAGAAATACAAGACAAACTGTGTCATGTATTGAATCAATACAGGACATAACATTTTGCAATGAAACACGGGACGATTCCATATTATACAGGGTGGGTGGCAATCCTATGTATCCATCACCTAAGGAGGCTGTCTCACTGGTAATCCCTGGTTTTGCTTGACCAAGGACTGCCAGCTCTAGAGACCTCCTGGTCCAGCATAATGTATGACTAACTGCAATGGAGCTGATCAGAAACTTCACAATGACCGCTCCCCACATTAAACGGGGGGCGCCCTTTGTGTGGTTGCGTGCAGCCCCTGGACCCTGTGTGGCTCCATTAGCACAGGCTTGGCTTCGCCTTCCCCCAGGTGGGATACCTGGAGGCCTCCGCCCACCTCAGTCAGTTGTCCAATCCCGCCTGGGGAAGCGTTGACAAGGAGACCAGGCCAGGTAGGGGAGGGACTACCTGCCCACACCATAGAGGGAGGATCTTACCTGGGAATCTTCAGTTGGCTCCAGAGCTTCTCCCACCCTTCCCACCCTCAGCTAAGACTTATTTTGCAGGTTAACCTTTTCTCCACAGGTATGCAGGCGCTGCTACGTCAAGGTCGCTGTTGAAGGGCCGGAAAGGATTTCTCCTGCATTGGCAGCTTTTGCCTTTCCCGTAGCAAAATGTCACAACTTTGGCGGTATCAGGCCTTGGGTGGAATCCTTTAGTCTATCTTCCTGAATGGGGGGGGGGGCATGCAGCGGTGACACACGCCCCCTTCCTCTTTGTGGCGGCGATACCAGGGTTCCCCGTTAAAGGGGTTTTGAGGGGGAGGCTTTGGCCGTATGCCTAGAGGTTGTCATTGCTCTCCCCTGCGACGGCGGCGTAACGGGGGCGGGCTCTCTCTGCTTGAACATATGTTCTCCAGAGCCAGCCCATCCCCCCCCCACTCTGGATAACCCTGATGTTCCCCAGATCCCCGGTGGGGGACTGGGAGGGATAAACGCCCAAAGCCTGAGCCAAGGTCTACCCACATCTGAAATATAATAAAGTTGTGGCCAATTTAATCCCATAGAACGTTGTCTTGAGTCATTATTCCACATGGGGAGGGGCACCCATGGTTTGGGGGACTCTGTCTGTCCACACAATGAAACAGCTAGATTGTTAACTTCAACTGGCTGCAGGGACCAATCCTTGAGTAGCTTTGCTTGGGGACAGCCTGTTTCTGGGCACAATGGAAGGTGGTGGCGCATGCTTTTAATGCTCTGATTGACTTGACGCCTGAGTATTTTAAGGCTGCCTTTTCCTGCATCCTTCTCCCCAAATGTTATGCTAACCAGCAGAGCCATTCAGAACAAAGGTGCTTCCCCAAAAGAAGTCTTTTTGAATAAGGTAAGCAATGAGGAAGAACACGGGAAAGTGAATCTATCAGAGTGCTCATTAAATAGCCAAAGCTGTCACATCTCTTTGCAAACAAATTGGGATGAATGCTCAATAAACAGGTCACTTGGACATGTCCAGTATGCATTTTTTAAATGCTGCATAAAAAATAAGATGTTGCATAAAAATATCAAATTTTGTTCGTAGGTGTACTTGTTTCTGAACTTATCCTTGTTCTGTGAGCTGTCTTTAGCTCTCTTGTATTTTGAGATTGTTCAGAAAATGAAGACACAATTACCTCACTTACATACTTTAACATTGAACCTATTTCCATTTTTGTCTCACACATTTATCCTCAAAATTAAAGAGAAAATGGGTAGAACATTCAGAGCACGTAACAGAACTCTAAACAAAATAGCATAATTATGAAACTTCTGTTAGAATGCTTTCCTTCGGATTCATGGACTGGATTTTAGAAATTTCTATAAACCATGCTTTTACATTCAGACATGGAGATTGCTGTTTGTTTTCCTTGGTTATAATACTAGTGCTTCTCTCCCAGCTTCTAATGTTTCTTTTACACTCCACGGTGGAACTGAGGCTTTTCCAGTGTTATACCACCCTGTTATGCTAAGTTTCACTCACATCAGTGGGGACATACAGAACAACAATGGACATCACTGAACATGTCACCATGCTTTGTGCCCATCTGTGATTCTGTTTCCCCATGATTCACCAATCAAAACAGCAGAAAGGAACTGTATGCTGGAATACCATCCCGAATTTCATCACATGGCACAATCCATGAAAATACTGGGGAAATTACAGCACAAAACTCCCAAGGTTTTCTGGCTTAATGTTGTTGCAAAAGCATTTTTCCCCTGGAAGCAATAAACATGGAAATGAATGCTAAACTTCCACTAGATTCTGATGTATTTCCAGAAGTGGCTTTTAAGTCATGTGAAAGATCACATAAAATGTAGAAATTACTGGGTAAGGAAATGCTAGGAAAACAGAATAAAGTATTGCCTGAATACAACCTCATTTTGGTTGCCTGCCCTTTTCAGTTTTCCTGAAATTTCTATGTACATTGCTTGTGGAAGGTAACATCCATCTAGTAGTGGCGCTATATTAATTTTTGCCACCAAGGACGAAAATGTTAATTGGCTGTAAATTAATGTGCTTACAAAAATGTACACAGCATGCATGTTTTCTATGCCTCCACACATTAGTTTCCAGACAGAAAATGTGATTCAAATTAGAAAAGAAAATCTTCCATGAAAGGTTCTCTTTCCCATTTTTATTTCTACAAGTATGAGTCCAGCTTTTAATAACTTCATATTTGGATCACAAGAGGTGCCGTTTCTGCAGAGTTCCAATTAAATTATACTAAGCGTAATTTCTCACTCAAAATTAACACAAGAAAATTGTGCAACTTTCAGACATAGAGCATTGTTGATTTCTAGCACTGAAAGGTCAATGGGGTGTGCTACACAGTTATCCAGCAGGAAGAGTATTTCAGAGAAAATACAGATGTACTATTTATCAATGCTTAGCATTTGCACCCACAACCAGAATAAAGAGGAAAGACACTTGTGTACCAAGGCCCTGTGACACAGTCACTCCCTATGTAAGGAAATAACCAGACCAGACAACAACATATACAGTTTTGGGGTTCAAATAGGCCAACTTTATTGGTTACGGATGTGAAGTTTTGGCATAGCCATTGGGTGAAGCCATTTATTTAACTCCAGCCCATCTGCTGGGAGTGTATCTAAGGGAAAACCACACAATGGGGTCCCTACAACCTACATAAAATAGTGTTACTCCCCCCCCGAGGGGTCCCTGCTGGAAGAGTCCTATGGCCTTTCCCCATCTGGGCATTGGACAGAAGCAATTCCCCACTGATCCCTTTAACAGGATACCCTTAACCAAGGAGGGGTAGGCAGAGGCAAGACTAAGGCTTACCCAGTGCCTAACCTTGCAAAGCTGTGATAACTGCTATGAGGGTTCTGAAGGAAAACCGAGGAGGAGTGCGGCATCAGCCACAATTTATTCTCCCGGGCGGACCAAAGTGATGCTCATTGGCTGGCTGGTTCTGCCCCCTGGGGAATCCCCGTACCCAGGCCAGCCTGCCATTGGCCAATCTGCAGACAGGCCTGGAGTCGTCCCTAGCTAGCCTCTTGATCACTGACATGGGGTCGTGACCAGGCCACAATGCTGCCTGACCATTTAAGGTTAGTGGACTTGTGACTGGTACAATGAGGGTCACAACATAATGCTTATTACAACAAGGAGATAGGTAGTGATTACTCAAACTGTACAGGAAATCTGCCTAAAGCGGAAGCATCTTTCAGAGCTCCTGCCCAAAATAACAATGAGCATGATCTATCTCTGAGAAGGATGAAGCTCATAGGTAAAGGTAAAGGGACCCCTGACCATTAGGTCCAGTCATGACTGACTCTGGGCTTGTGGCGCTCATCTCGCTTTCAGGCCGAGGGAGTGGGCGTTTGTCCACAGACAGCTACCAGGTCATGTGGCCAGCATGACTAAGCTGCTTCTGGCGAACCAGAGCAGCACACGGAAACACCTTTTACCTTCCCGCCAAAATGGTACCTATTTATCTACTTGCACTTTGACATGCTTTCAAACTGCTAGGTGGGCAGGAGCAAGGACCAAGCAACGGGAGCTCACCCCGTCACAGGGATTCGAACTGCCAACCTTCTGATCGGCAAGTCCTAGGCTCTGTGATTTAACCCACAGTGCCACCCGCGTCCCTATGAAGCTGATACATTACCACAAAACCTTGTCAATTCACCTCCTGTGGACAAGCCAATGCCCGTCATATAGGATGCAGAACTGATGTCTGAGCTGTGCCTATTAATTGCACAAGCACTACAATCTGAGTTAGAAGCGATCTGCTGACTGATTCTGCCCCATCTCGCCACACCTCTTATGTTGCTAAAAGAGGCTCGTTGAATTCAAAGTATCTAGGAATGGGGAATCTGCACTCACCACCTTGGTGCCTTTAACCCCTAGTGTGTGCTTGTAACTTATTTGCCTGCATAGAATTGTCCGCTCTTACAGGATTCCCTCTCCCATCTATTGGCATTCCTCCAGCAGAAATGGTCAACCCTGCCCTCAAGGCAATTGATAGGGGGAAATTCGCACTCTGCCCTTGCACAATAAGCTATTTCTACAGTGCGACCAGGGACAGTGCGACCAGGGACAGGCAAACTGGGAACTAAGCTGGTAGGAGTGAACGTTTGGTTTTTTCACCATTTCCTGCACTCTGTCTCAATGCCCTTGTGTCCTGAGCTGAAGAAGAAGAAGAAGAAGAGTTTGGATTTGATATCCTGCTTTATCACTACCCGAAGGAGTTTCAAAGTGGCTAACATTCTCCTTTCTCTTCCTCCCCCACAGCAAACACTCTGTGGGGTGAGTGGGGCTGCGAGACTTCAAAGAAGTGTGACTAGCCCAAGGTCACCCAGCAGCTGCATGTGGAGGAGCGGAGAAGCGAACCCGGTTCACCAGATTACGAATCTACCGCTCTTAACCACTACACCACACTGGTTTCGACTCCATGCACACACACCCCAGTCTTTTGGAGTCACAAGGAAAGAATGGGTTTGTTGTAAGAAAACTCACTTTAAATGTACTGCATCACATAATCAACATTCTACATTTGTAATTCCATCAATTCTTTTTTGAAAGATTCATTACAGCAGTTTTGTACCACTGGACATTTTTACAGGCTGGCGTTTTGAACCACTGAATGGTTTGCTTGCTTCTCAGAAGAGCTTTGAAAGCTAAATAAAAGATTACAAAGTTACAAGCTGTATTCATGTACAGGCAAATATTTAGGACAAGCTATTCTATAATATTTTATCATATTTACACTCTATAAAACCCAAGCCTCTTCCACCTAAATCCATCTCTCAAACCACTACCCCCTGAGGAGTCCTGATCATTCCTCCTGAAATAAAATAGCAGAATGATGTGTTTTGTGTATTCTGGGAGGCCATGCTATACCACAAGTTGCATCACTTGATCTCCTTCCATATATTCGAAAACAGAACTTCTGTGATATGATTTGCAAAGGTGCATCATTCAAAAGGAATGTCATTTTGCAGCTTGAGCAATTAACTCATTTTCTTTTGCCTATAACGTAAGTGTGATTTAGCCTTTTCTTTGTTAGACTGCACAGAGAATGCCATGTTTCATTATGCCTGATTGCAAAAATGGAAAATATAAGTATGAAATTATTTTTAATGGAATCCACGTGCACATCTTTCTAGGAGCACTTACCAGCGATTACATGTATGCACTTTGACAAGAATGAAGCTTCTACCTTGATTGTCACTCTCTGCCTAATCAAATGTGAGAAAGAAATGTTTCTCAACAAGATTAGCATTAGTGTGTGTGTGTGTGTGAGAGAGAGAGAGAGAGAGAGAGATATTATTTTTTTAGGGAAAATCTACTGCACTGTACTTACCTAGGATCTTGCCAAGTGTGAGCGATTTGATTGCATTGAATTGTGTATCCGAAGAAAGAAAGAATTTCATCCTTTCATTGTGGTCAATCTTCAATATTATTCAGTGAGATGCAAAAAGTAGTTGGATGCAGGACAGTTGAAATGGTAAGGAGGAGGAAAAAGAAATAATTGTCAATGATACAATTAACTTAAGTGAATGACACTAAAGCAATATGAAATTTATTAAAACACAGGGAACAGTTAGGTAAACCACTTTGTATAGACCTCTCTTTGATTTTTTTTTAAACTGTGCTATTATGGCCAAGATATTGTTTAAGCAATGACAACTTATAAACAGCTCTTTTAATATCCATTTGGGTAGTTCTTATCTATTCATCTGTAAGTACAGTATAATTGACGAGCCTCATGAAAGGACAAAAATGTCTTACCTACCAAACATAAAAGCTCTTACTTATCTGAGAATGAACTTTTAAATTTGAAATAATTAACTATGATGCTATGAAAGTCCCTGTGTTATTATATAAATTGCTTGCCTTCAAATGCTGATGACAGCACATATCTGTGCTCCACAGCTCTTAGCCCAATATATTTTTTGATTGCGACATTTCTACAATAGGTTCTGTTCAATGCAACCACATTCAGATATGATTTATGCAAGCTAATCTTCCAGTCCTCTTAGAAACTGTGTAATGAGGTAGGAATAAATACATTTTCCAAGTAACTTTTTCATTAATCCCCGTAGAAGTGCATATTCCACAGAAGTAACTAGAAGTCTTGGGTCATAATACATTTTGAAAAACAGACAGAACTGATTTATATTTTCTTTTACAATAGATTTCATAAAATGTATACTAACGACAGCTCTAAAAAAGAAAAGTGAAAAGCCTATTTCACACAATAGGCTGCTTTGCAGACATGCATTCTTCCTGCTCAACCCAATCTCTGGTCTAACTGAGGCTGGAATTTTTAAGCAGTATTTGGGAGAAGTCAAAGCTTCTCTCTCACACACAATAAATATGAATTTATTAGTAACATTTTGGGGTCCATGGGCAAATTTCAAAATTTGGGAAACTGTTTTTCACGTATTGCCACAAAATGCCTACCGTTGATTATGTCTAATGACAACATGGCGACCGTGGGATAATCACAAAACAAGACTTGGCCAAGAAACTGAGTGCAAGGCAAAAGTTGGATCAGAGATTGAGATGTCAAGCCATGTATTTGACCCAAGATACCATCCAATTTCCCTGAAGAAAAACGATGATGCAAGGAAATGCACCGACACAACAAAACTCCAGATAAACAACAACACAAACACTTTTTTAAAAAGGATTTAAAGGACTGAATTCTGTTGCCTAATTAACACTAGGATGCCTTTTGGTCAAAGATTTCTAAACAATTAATATAACTGATTAATCAACAGAAGGTTGCAGTCGTGGTTTTCTAAATGATTTCCCCCCCTTGGTGAACAAAATATGCAGACTCTTCCCCATGAACATCCATGCCCTATGAAAATAAAAGACAGTACAGTGGTAACTCTGGTTATGAACTTAATTCGTTCTGGAGGTCCGTTCTTAAGCTGAAACCGTTCTTATACTGTGGCGCGCTTTCGCTAATGGGGCCTGCCACTATGTGCGCACCTCTGGCATATGATTTCTGTTTGCATCCTGGGGCAGTGTTTGCAACCAGGAGCAGCTACTTCCGTGTTAGCGGAGCTCGTAACCTGAAGCGTTCATAACCAGAAGTGTTCATAACCAGAGGTAAAGGTAAAGGTAAAGGTTCTGGGTCATGTGGCCAGCATGACTAAGCCGCTTCTGGCGAACCAGAGCAGCGCACGGAAACGCCCTTTACCTTCCCGCCGGAGCGGTACCTATTTATCTACTTGCACTTTGACGTGCTTTCGAACTGCTAGGTTGGCAGGAGCAGGGACCGAGCAATGGGAGCTCACCCCGTCGCAGGGATTCGAACCACCGACCTTCTGATCGGCAAGTCCTAGGCTCTGTGGTTTAACCCACAGCGCCACCTGCGTCCCTATAACCAGAGGTACCACTGTATAAAATGCGCTGTTCTTCACAGCAACATTATATCATGCCAGGGGCATTTTCCCTTTTTTAAACTGCGATGAAGAGGGGAAGATGCAAAGCAGCAGAGAGGTTGGATTGGCTGTGCCAGTGTGTTTGAACCATGTCAGCCTCACTGTACCTCACTCCTCTAACTTCTGTCACATAGCAGCAATGCAACTCTAGGGTCAGGTGAGCTGTATTTTATCAGCTTAGGTTTTTTATATATATAAAGAAAATACTGTACAGCTTTTATAGTATGTGAAGATGTAGCCAGACGGAGTGATCAATAGGATTGATAAAGGGCGGAATATAAACAGAATACATAAATGTGCCTCCATTGTTAATTACAGGAGAATTGGGGGCCTCGGTTAGAAGATGTTCGGGAAACACTGTTAGGTAAAAGAAGAGAAAAGCCACAAAAAACGCTACCACCCAGCAAGGTTCTTCCCTTTTTTCATTAAGCCTTTAAAATTGCAATGTTTGATAGGGGTAAAAAAACACCTTGCAGTTCTTCTGTGCTTCCTGCTGTTCTACATAAATTATCAATCTTAGCCTGCTATAGTCATTAGTTGGAAAGATGACATGAATCAGGATTTTGTTATTTTTGTGCCAATACTCTGTGAATGAGACTTTGACCTTTTTTTAAACGGGGAAAGATAAACATCAAAGACATCACTTTGCCAAGGTTCCCTCTGCCCAGCAAGAGTCTGCTATGTTTTGCTTTATTTCCTGAGGCACTCGACATAAGCACTCAACACACACATACAACGGCCACATGCTATATTGTATTTATTTATTTTATTTTGCTTTGGGGCTCGTCCTCTTTGATGACAATCTTTATTTTCTTTTCATTTTTTTGCATTACCTCCACAAATAGCTTTTCTTCCTCTCTGTTAATCTTCACACGGTGAAGCTGCCCATCGGCCATGCTTTTGAAATTGATGCTGAAGATGTCAGGAGCTTGATGGCTATCCAGCTTGTACCTGATCTGTAAACTTCCTGAAGGAATTGGGGAAATGATATTTTAGTTTCATGACTGGTATATACAAAACGCCTAGTTTTCAATGTTCATGACTGGGGTATATCCAAAATACCTGGTTTCCAGTTTACATAAATGCATCTGAAAAATGATGGTGGTAGAATATTTTATTTACTTACCCAAGGAATATTTTAAATAAGAAGGAGACACAGAAGATAGAAAATATGGAAATTACCCTTCATGTTTAACTCTGTCATGTTAGTTCTACTTAGAGTAGGCCTATTGAAATAAATGGACATAACTAACTTGGCTTTAGTCATTTAAACTCTGATTATGTTAGGTGGATACAACCCATAATTATCCAGAGTGTTCATGAAAATGAATACAATCCATAACACAGTGTAAAAGCCCAGAGCTGCAGCATAGTTTTTAAAAATTGGGCTGTCCTACTCTCAAAAAAGCAGTCTACAGGGAAAATCATAAGGCCACAATCTATCAACCACTGCTTTGTTCTCTCCATAGGAAAAGCTAGCAGTGTTATGTAGTGGGTAGCATGTCAGACTATGAGCTGGGACACCCAGTATCAAAACCCACTCAGTGATGAAGCTCATCGGATATTTTTGGGCCGGTCACTGTTTCTCTGCCTATTCGTATTTCACAGGCTTGCTGTGAGAATAAAATGGGGAGGGGAAATACCATGTGCACCATCTAGAGCAGCAGTTCTCAACCTGTGGGTCCCCAGATGTTGTTGGACTACAACTCCATCATCCCTGAGCTCTGGTCTTGCTAGCTAGGGGTGATGGGAGTTGTAGTTCAGCAACATCTGGGGACCCACAGGTTGAGAAAGGCTGATCTAGAGCTTATTGGAAGAAAGGTAGATGATAAATGTAATGCATAAATAAATTACAAATATAACTCAAAATACAAGAAGGGCCTCAGTTGCATGACCGAGAGCATGCTTTGCGTGCAGAAGATGTGAGGCTCAATTCCAGCATCTCCTTTCAGAAAGCCTTGGAAAGAACCCAGAATGATGACTTGGAAATGTGCCCTGAATGGCATCAGGGTGCATGGGTTAGCATCCAGCAGTGGTGTGCCCTGAAACTTTTCGCAGGGGAACAGTTAAGGCCAGAGGTGCCAGCTTGCAAGGGTCATGTTGTGCATGTTTGAGCATTATGCCTCCATCCCTAAGCCAGGCAGAAGCTTCCCAGCTTTCGGGAGGAGTTGCCAGGCCTCTGACAGGATGCTGTAGCCCTCCTGCCCCCTTCTCAAAGCCTGTGGGCTTTGGGAAGGTGGTGGAAAGGCTCTTGGACCCTTTTGGAGCATCACACCTCCCTCCCTAAGCTGGGCTGAAGCTTCTGTAATTTACCAGGAACATTTAGCCAAGTCTCCCTAGCCCACTGACCACATGCCACTGGCACCCAGAAACATCTGTTCAGCCATCGGGTTATCATTAACATACAGGTCTTCCTAAAGGTAAAGGTAAAGGTAAAGGGACGTGCTGGATCTAGAAGGCTTTAACAATGTTTTTGGGTGGCATGCATATTTGTGGTATGATAAGGTCAAAGCACATAAAGCGTTTAAAAACCATATTGTCAGAAAAGCACTGTTTAACGTTTGGATAAGATATAAAGACTTGCTTGAAAATAAAACCCCAAGGTGGTTGTCACCAATGGAAGCGAAGGCTCAGAAAAAGCTCAATATGGAGGCCAAATGGCCGAAATATTGGGAAATTTTGGAACAAGAGGGAGACAGATTAAAACTGCAGAGTTTTGAAAAATTAAAAAATAGAGTGCGAGATTGGCTTCATTATTACCAGATAATGGAGGCATATAACTTGGACAAAAAAAATTGGCTTCCAGGTGGAAAAATCAAAATTGGAAACAGAACTGCTAGAGCCTAAAATTAAGAACTTGTCAAGAATGTATAACTTGCTGTTGAAATGGAATACTCAGGATGAAATGGTGAAATCTGCTATGATTAAATGGGCACAAGATGTTGGACACAATATTATGATGGCTGACTGGGAACAGTTATGGACCACAGGTATGAAGTTCACGGCATGTAATGCCTTAAGAGAGAATATAATGAAAATGATCTACAGGTGGTACATGACACCAGTCAAGCTTGCAAAAATCTACCATTTGCCCGATAATAAATGTTGGAAATGTAAAGAGACTGAAGGTACATTCTTTCACCTTTGGTGGACATGCCCAAGGATTAAGACTTTCTGGGAGATGATCTATAATGAAATGAAAAAGGTATTTAAATATACCTTTTTGAAGAAACCAGAGGCCTTTCTCCTGGGCATGGTCGGCCAATTGGTGCCAAAGAAGGATAGAACTTTTTTTATGTATGCAACAACAGCAGCAAGAATACTTATTGCAAAGTATTGGAAGACACAAGATCTACCCACCCGGGAAGAATGGCAGATGAAGGTGATGGACTACATGGAACTGGCGGAAATGACTGGCAGAATCCGAGACCAGGGAGAAGAGTCGGTGGTGGAAGATTGGAAGAAATTTAAAGACTATTTACAGAAACATTGTAAAATTAATGAATGTTAGAAGGATGTTGGAATGATGTTATGTGGCTTTAGCAGAAATGATACAAAGGATTTGGGAAAAACTGACTGTTAATTGGTGAAAGGAGGGAAAGTAAAGCTACATTATACCAAGATAAATTACAGGACTAAAATTTGAAAAGATGGAAAGGATTTGCTGAAATAGATAATCGAATTAGAATACAAAAAAAGGGAGGTGTGAGGAGGTCAAGGAAATAAGCTAATGGAAGATAAGTAATGGGAAGATTTGTTGTATTTTTCTTTGTTTTTGTTTTTTTGTTTAATGGATTTTATTTTTCTGTTTTTTCTTTTTTTTGTATCTCATCCTTTTTTCTTTACTTATTGTGATGTGTTCTATTGTTTCTTGTTTAAAATGATGTTTTTTACTTTTTCTTTTTGTAACCCTTAAAACTTTAATAAATATTATTATAAAAAAAAGGTAAAGGTAAAGGGACCCCTGACCATTAGGTCCAGTCGTGACCGACTCTGGGGTTGCGGCGCTCATCTCACTTTATTGGCCGAGGGAGCCGGCGTACAGCTTCCAGTCATGTGGCCAGCATGACTAAGCCGCTTCTGGCGAACCAGAGCAGTGCACGGAAACGCCCTTTACCTTCCCGCGGGAGCAGTATCTATTTATCTTCTTGCATTTTGACATGCTTTCGAACTGCTAGGTTGGCAGGAGCAGGGACCGAGCAACAGGAGCTCACCCCGTCGCGGGGATTCGAACAGCCAACCTTCTGATCGGCAAGTCCTAGGCTCTGTGGTTTAACCCACAGCGCCACCTGCGTCCCTACAGGTCTTCCTACTCAACTGCAGATATGAATGTAAGAAGAAACAGAGAAGCCACACTTCTCACTGTCATTTCTGTTAATATGCAGACAGGAAATGGATGGAGAGGAAGCATGCTACTTAAAAACTTTAAAAGTTTCATGGTAATGTTAACTTTGCCAAAGCATACATAATGACGTACTCACCATTTTTGGCAAGAATAATGGAAAGGTAATCTTTATAGAAGGAGCTTACATAAAGGAGTAAGCTTGGGATCCGCGTCGTTCGAAAGGCAAAAGTGATTGCTTCTCTGTTCAGCGTCATATCCGGGTGGAAAGACGCAGCGTGAGAACTGGAGTTTTTAGCCAAGCTGTAAGATTCCTGAAAGTTGTACACAACTGAAGAGCCCGCTCCGAAATATGCAGAGATCTCTGAAACAATGCGCAAATTGTGTGTTTTGTTAGCATCATCCGGAAATAAACGAAGGTTGTCATTCCTTTTTTAAAGGAAAACAATAAAACACAACATTAATTGCATTTCCAAGAGAAAGAAAAATTAGAATAGCAATTGTTCTGCACAGTAATTTGAAACATTAGCTATGATTGTCAGGGCCTATTCTTAGCAGCCACTCAGCATACAGTGGTTGCATGCCATTTCCCTCCCCCTGCCAATTTCCGGCTCCATCAAGTAGTGACAAGGTAGCTGTGAATACGGCTTTTGGCACACCACCCATAAATGCAGCTTTCTGAGTGCTTTGGCAAGTCAAGCCAAACGAACACTGCACCCAAGTTTATTTCCCAAAGCAGCAAATTCATGTTTCTAATTGCCTTTCTCAAAAAAGCAAGTGAAATCATTTCTTTCCGTGTGTTGGCTCTACACTGAGGGAAGAGTAAAACCATCCCTACCAGCTTGCTTCTGACATTTTGTGCCCTCAGGCACCCATCCACTGTCCTTATCTTTGACACAATATTTGTAAAGAGGAGCCAAGTTGTTCTCATTGTAATGAATGTAAAAGTTTGTTAAGTATGCATTCCCATTTCATTACTAGATTTCTACTGAAGGACATTGAGAATATGAAAGTTTAAATGATCAGATCAAATGCTCCAGTTACAGATAGGTAGCCGTGTTGGTCTGCCATAGTCAAAACAAAAAAAGTTTTTTTCTTCCAGTAGCACCTTAAAGACCAACTAAGTTAGTTCTTGGTATGAGCTTTCGTGTGCATGCACACTTCTTCCGATCAAATGCTGACATCTTCAATCTTAAGCAAAGTGGTTCACAATGTTCCTGCTAATCCTGGCCAACTTTAAATCTAATAGAAGGCAGATCTAACCACTGTAAATTGAGTTTCAAACTGCAGATAAAACATGCAAAGAAATGGCATTTAGAAATAAATTTGTCCCTCATATAGTGACATGAGGGTGTAAGGAGCAGGTGGCACTGTGGTCTAAACCACTGGGCCTCTTGGGCTTGCTGACTGGAAGGTTGGTGGTTCGAATCTCTGTGACAGGGTGAGCTCCCATTGCTCTGTTCCAGCTTCTGCCAACCTAGCAGTTCAAAAGCACGCCAGTGCAAGTAGATCAATAGGTACCTCTGCGGTGGGAAAGTAAATGGTGTTTCCATGCGCTCTAGTTTCTGGCACGATGTCTCATTGCACCAGAAGTAGTTTAGTCATGCTGGCTACATGACCCAGAAAGCTGTCTGTGGACAAACACCAGCTCCCTCAGCCTGAAAGCGAGATGAGCGCCACAACCCTTTGACTGGACTTAACCGTCTAGGGGTCCTTTACCTTTGCCTATAAATGAGGGTATACATTGGCCATGCCCACCACCTTGGAGTGGTAGTTGTATATCAGTGCAACCCTTGGGCAATAGAAGGTTAACCAACCCTGGTATTAAAAACATATAAATAAAGCCATACATTAGTAATGTAGCAATTTAAGAAGTTTTAAAAATTAAAAAAAAAATCATAAAACTTAATATTAACATTTTGAATTTGATATTTCATAGAAAATAAATTTACAATTCATGCTTACCTTTCTTACAGAATGGCCCAGTGTAAGCAGAGAAAGTGCAGTCGCAAGAGAATCCATTGTATTTCTCTTTGCATTTTCCTCCATTGTGACATAAGTTACCGTAGCTGCTACAATGTCCAGGGCAACCTGGTTTTACACCTGGGGTTACTTTTGCTCTCTCTTCCAAGTTAAGTGCTCCTCCATTTAGCTGTAAAGAGCGAATACACCCCAGAAATCCTTTCTGCCTGGATGCTGTCCCACCTGCAGTGGAAATAAATTCATTTAAGCTTTTTTTAGGAAATTGAAGTGACTTGATGTGTAATAACCTCCACATCTCAAAACATTCCATTCTGGCACGTGAGCATATCTAAAAATATTTACAAATAACTGCTACTCCAGTGCATATATTGAAAGTTTCTTGGGCACTTGTCAAACCCCTGAAACTGTTTATGAAAGACACGGTTTTTGGACAGTAGCAGAGAGCAAGCAAGAGCATGTATTGGAATTATCTGAGAGCAAGGGAATATACAAATGTTAGAAACTTATTTCTTATTCCCTCCTCTGGATTTCATACTTTGTCCTTGAGCTTGTTGTGTGTGCTTTAAATACTTCCATAAGTACCAACTGGTAAATATACCATAGACCTGAATTTCAGAAACCATAATTTGTAATCACCATGGGATGTTCAGAAGCACAGAACAAGAGTATCACCAGTTGTTATTATTAATATGTTCGGTTATTATTAGTCGTATGTTATCAGCCCATCAATGAAAACACAAGAACAGATACTAATCTGTTTCATTTTTAATGATCTGAAGGAACAATTATACTATAAAAAAACGGAATGGAAAATTTGATTCCTTTGCTATCACCAATGAATTGGATTCCTATTTCCTCTGTTGAGAAGAAGGGGGAAGTCTTTCTGAAAGGAAGATCCTGAATATTGTACTGTTTGCTACATAGAATCATAGGATGGATGTTGTTGTTACATGCCTTTTCACCAGATTGAGACTTGGTATTAATTAATAGTAATAGTGACAGTCACAAAGTGGGAGGCTGGGTTTAGAAATAAAATAATTCCTAAGACACACCCAGTCAAACCTACATGCTATCAACATTTTAGTTGGGCTTGTAACTTATCTATTTGTTTAGTTAAATTGAATTCAATATCAAATAACTTAAATCATCAAATAGAATGTTATAACATATCAAAATATTACAGATGAATGCCAAGTGCAAAAATACATAATTAAGAGGGCATGATTAACAGGAAAACAACATATTCTCTTAAACATAACAAAAATTACAGATAAAAATCAAAGACAAAAATACAACAAATCTCCAAAAAGCAGCACCATTAGCAGCTAAACAAATGACATAGAAGTCACGCACAGACTCCCCCCCCCCCTATTTTCCCCAAAAGGCGTTTTTAACAATCTCCAGCATTGCTACCAACCATACAGATAACACAGCTAATCCCTAGACAATTGCTCAGCATCCACACTTCCTCACACCAATGCCCAAGAGCAGATTTTCATATGGTTTAAGGGGAAGGAAGAATTGGTGAAAATCTTAGGAACTCTGTGCCTAATCTGAGCAGGAAAAAAAAATACTGTGAAGTGCTTCCTTCTGAGCAACTTAATTAATGAAAATAGCTAAATGCATGTGCATGTTATGAGGTATAACAAATCACCTGAAAACAAAAGAGTTCAAGCAAGTATTTAAGATATATGATCATCATCTCAGTTTCCATATGTTCCCATGGTCTAATCCTCATACTTTGAGAAATAAGCTACTAAATAACTGACATTTTTAAATAAGAAAACCAGTCCTCCATACGTTTCCATTAATTTTTTTAAAGAGGTCACACCTGGTTTTGAAAGCAAGGAGAATCTGTTTGCCTCCTGTTTTCATCATAAAGATGAAAACTGCCATACACAAAGCAAAAACTACCCCCAAGTTCTTTTAGAAGCTAAATCAAGTCCCAGATTTTCCTGTTCACTACTACTGAAGTTGCCGAGCTGTTAAATTAGTTCTTCAGTGCATATGGTTCCCTACCTAGAAACTAGGGTTAATCTTCCAAAGTTGGCCAAACAAGTTTACTGTATTAAATCACAAAATGGCATCTATCTGTGGTAAGTTCAAACATAAAACATCACCTATCAATTTACGGTGCAGCCACCTTCCTTTCTCTAAATACTTTTAAGATGAATTAAAATTTAAATAATTCCAAAAGAAAAAGGGGGATATTATGGGACCTTAGCACAATAAGAACAGGCTAATTTGCCCATTGATTAGGAAAGGGGTTTCAGAGCTACATTCCTTTTGTTGGGACAGGAAGGACCGGAGACTAGTGAGTGGATCTGCTTTGCGTGGCAAGGCCCCAGACCCCCTAGCTCTCTCCGCAATAAATACACAAACACAAGTATACAGCGGTACTTCAGGTTACAAACGCTTTGGGTTACAAACACTTCGGGTTACAAACTCTGCTAACCTGGAAGTAGTACCTTGGGTTGAGAACTTTGCCCCAGGATAAGAACGGAAATCGTGCAGCAGCGGCACAGTGGCAGTGGGAGGCCCCATTAGCGAAAGCACATCTCAGGTTAAGAATGGTTTCGGGTTAAGAATGGACCTCCAGAACAAATTAAGTTCGTAACCCGAGGTACCACTGTATTGGGTTAATGGGATAAATAAGGCCACATCTTTATTGGTTACAGATGTGAAAGACACTTGGAGTCGAGAGTGGATTTCATGCTCTTTATTCAGCTCATAGTGGTGAGGAGGAATAGAAGTTCCCCCAGAATGTCTGCTTTATATACATTAATTACACAATGGGCCCCACGTGATTGGCTAATTCTGGAATTCTCCTGTAGGCCAATCAGGTTGCGGATTCACTTCCACCTGGAGCTCGATTGGGTGGCTCCTGTGGACCAATCAGACTGCTGCATTCTGGATCCTATTGTTCTAGGACCAATCAGACTGCTGCATTCTGAATCCTATTGTTCTAGGACCAGACTACAGCATTTTGAATCCTATTGTTCTAGGACCAGACTACTGCATTCTGAATCCTATTGTTCTAGGACCAATCAGACTGCTACATTTTGGATCCTATTCAACTCAATACATAACAAGTTATGAGCGGTTTGGCTTAGGCAGTTGGGTGAAGCAAGACTATAACTGACTCCTGCCCGACTGCAGGAAGTCTCTTTAAGGGTCAACCACCAGAAGGGGGGAGCCCTATGATGTACATCAATTGAGCCGTCCCCCGGGTCATTGTTGGGGTCGTGGCATGGCCCTAGCCCACGTCCAGGCTTTGGACAGGAACCACCCTCCCGGATCCCTTTAACGTGGAGGGGCAGGAAGAGTCAACCTCCCCTCCCATAATAAGGCTTACCCAATGCCTAACCTTACAAAGTTGTGATGATTGCTACTAGTTAGGCGAAAACCAAATAGCTAGTGCCAATTTTGCCAAGTGGAAAATTCCTACCTGGTCCCGACAACCAGGCGACTGACGTAAGTCATAGCAAGGCCATAGTCAAACCATGCAAGAAAAGAGGGTGGGTGGGATTGGAAATCCCGAAATGGAAACTGCCTCCCCAGCCACACCGCGATTTAAACTGTCGTAGCCACGCCCCCAGGCAAATCTGATTGGCTGGCCAGGGGTGTGACGCGGCCAGTGATGCTGCTGACACGGGCTGCGTTCCTCCGCCCACTGCCAGGTCACTGCGAGGACCCAGATTCTTGCCCGCAAAACAGCCCTCCAAAAAGGGAGCGTTGACCTCTGGTCAGAAGGAGGAAAGGGTCAAAAGACAAGAAATAAGAATTCTTTGTATGCTTCTCCAGTTTATCCAGGCTTTCAGCTTAAGCCAGATTTTAATTGGGATCCCAAATAACACCTCATGGAATACACACGTCCGAAGTGTGTGATCTGAACTTATTTGAAATGTCTTAGAGAGCAAGAATATGGCCACAGGGAGAACAATTTAGTGTGGCATTGCGGGTAGAATGTCAGACTTGTCATTGTGGTAAGAGATCAATATGTTTAGGAGCTATCAAAAGCTAGGGGCCAAGCTTTGAAAGCATAAGAATTCAGGGTAGTGAAGGGAACCATATTCAAGAACCACCGCTGATTGAATAATTTCAGGAAACGGTTGATTTTGCACCAAAAATATAAGTATTTATTGAACTGAATAACAGTTGAACAAGCAAGCATTATTCAAAGGAGAAGAATTGTCAGTATTAGCTTGAAAAAATGCATTTAGTCCCGTTCAATGTATGAAACTGTAATTTGCTATTTCTTTTCTGTCAAACTTTTAAAATGCATCATTTGGAGTTTTTAAATGAAAGCAACAGTCACTTTGCATCAGTCTTCCTCCAGAGAATTTGAAGAAGCAATTGCATAGATCAATGAGGGGCTAGCAGCTGCAGAGGCGAAAACGGATCATGTTTCAGTTTATTTTCAGCGTCACAAAGAAGAGAGCAAAAGTACAGGACCTTTCTGTACAAAGCTTAAGAACTGAAAACCCAGAGAAGGATAATGTGCAAAGGGCATAATTCTTTACATCAGACAGTAGAATTTTGGTATCTATTTGGACACTTCTAAAATTCTAAAATCAGCACTGTGCTGAGAATGCCAAGGTTGCAGGTTCGATCAGCTACATATACAAGGGATCGAATTAGATGATCCTCAGGATCCCTTCCAACGCTACAACTCTATGATAATAAAACGTTAAAAAGAGTCTCCACTCTGTTTTTTACTTTTAGTCAATGAGGAAATCTTCAAGGTCTCTTGGGCTGCCTAAAAGAACCCTATATTGAGCTGAACCTTGTCACCAACTCTATTTAAAACTGTCCATTATTTCAATTCATCCAAACACTCAATTCTTTCTTCTGGGCCATGCATGGAATAAAAGCTCTTGCACAATAGGCAAGACCTCATCTTTTCATTCATTCTCCTTTTTCAGAGGAGGGGGGAATTCCTTAAGAAACTCATCTGAGAGCAAAGTATTTTTGACTGGAGAAGTCTTCTGACTTTTCCACATCGTTCTCTTACTGCCTTGTGAAAGTACCCCAGGAAGTCAGTTTTCTATTCAGCTGCCTCCTAAAGCAGACAACTGGCAAGAATTGTTTTGAAGAATCTACATCTTTGATAAAATGGTTTTCAGAATGAGATATTATCAGGATTTCTGCCAATTTTGCTCTTCGTGAGTTTTGTTTATTCTTGTTTCAATTGTCATTGTATGCAATGTGTACAATGCTGAATTACTTCAATTGCATCTACACGTTTTGAATTGTTCCTTAAGCCATTGTAAAACATATATAAATTCTCATTTTCACATGGTTGGGATTTTGTGTCGTTGGTCATGATTCCTGTGAAAACCCTTCCCCTCTGGTTTTATGCAATGCAGATTTCTATTGCACCATTTTGGAAATTACTTCTTTTTATATATAAAAAAGATCTGCTTGCTTAATTATGGCAATGCATTTTCACTTGTGTTCTGTAATTTGTGTATTTATTTGGTTATTTTAAAAGTTCAAAGTAGCTTGCATCAATAAAATAAAACCAAATCCACAAAAGGCATTCTATACCATGATAAAAGAGCTTAACCTCTACAACAGCTCATGATCTCTCCCCCTCCCCACTCCTATCCCCCCAAAAAGAAATGAAGATATAGGGGAATCAAAATAACTTTAACTTATTCATTATGAGAACATGAAAAGGGTTTAAGCTGCAGACCTTCTTAAAGAACTAGGTTTTAGCCAAACACCAGGGTCAGGGCTTGGTGAATCACAATTGGGAAAGTAATCCATCATTTCATCAAAAAGCTCCCACACTCAGTTCCATCTGATTCACCTCTGAAGAATCTGTAGTGGCGCCTCAGATGATGACTGTACCATGTACTGATAAATGTGTAGAAGAAAACAGTCATTTATATATCTAGATCCCAAAATATTCAGGACTTTAAAGGTTAAAACCAGCATCCTGAATTGAGCCAAGAAACAAATGGGCAAACGGTGCAGATCAAACAAAAATAGCTATCATATGGTTTGATTGCTTCACTGCAGATTTGACAGCAGCATTTTGCATGAATTTCAGCTCCCAAATACTTTGCAAGGGCATGCCTATGTACAGTGCAAACTAATGCCAGTGTAATGGAAGAAGCAAAGATCACCAGTGTCCAAGCAATGATCTTCAACATCAACTTCGTTGGACTGGTCATATTGTGCGGTTGCCTGATTATCGTCTTCCAAAGCAACTACTCTATTCCAAACTTAAAAATGGAAAGCGTAATGCTGGTGGTCAACAAAAGAGGTTTAAAGACTCTCTCAAGGCAAATCTAAAAAACCCTAGTATAAACACCGATAACTGAGGAACACTGGCCTTTGAGAGCTCCAGTAGGAGAACAGCCTTTACCAAAGGTGCCATGTGCTTTGACGATGCTCGAACTCAGGACAAAAGGGAGAAAGGAGCTAAGAGGAAAGCACACTTGGCAAACCCTCACCATGATCAACTCCCGCCTGGAAACCTATGTCCCCACTGTGGAAGGACATGCGGATCCAGAACTGGCCTCCACAGTCCCCTGTGGACTCACTGTTAAAACTGTGTTCATAGAAGACAATCTTACTCAGCTACGAGTGATCACCAAAGAAGAATTCCAATAGTCTAACCTGGAAGTAAATGACACATGAATTCCTGTGGTGAAGTCTTCTTTCATGAGATAAGGGCATTGCTGGTGTATCAGACAAAACGGGAAAAGGCACTTTTCACCACTGACACCATCAAACTATGGAAATGATCTTTCAGAGGCAATGCAGGCCTCTTCATTGCAGGCTGCACTTCTGCACTCAAATCAGTGCAGTACCACTCATTTTTCAGACTTGTCTGAATTTGATTTCATTTCTTAACGTCCCCTTCAATTATTTACAACAGGTGAACACTGCCATTTCCACTTTCTCCCTAAGATCAGATGAAGAAGTGGGATGGAGCTGGGTATCATCTTATTGATGACTTCTCCCAGTGATTTCATGTAGAAATTGAACAGCACAGAGGACAAGATGGAATGTTATAGAATCCCACAGACGGCTAGAAAAGGGCAAAGCAAAAGTACCCCAGCATCATCTGCTGGGTCCTATCATGCAGGAATGAGAAGCAGCCATACAATACTGCACCTTCAATCCCTTTCCCTGCAAAATGGCCCAGAAAGATATCATGGTCACAACTGAAACATTCAGGAGAAACAAGGTCACCGTCTTACTATTTGCCTCATGGTTCAACCTGTCCTCAACCTACATTGCGAATAAAGTTTTAGGCCAAAGTGTGTTCTTCATGGAGAGCACGTGTTGTGGTGGGGTCTAGCAGGACATCCTATTTTGGTTGCTGGGAGGGATCATTTAGATGGTCATGACTGTGATTCGGCTATTTGGGTTGTTGGGAAGATTTTGATGTTACCAATTTGTAGGATGGCCCGAAGGTTATATATTCTTTGCATGCAGCATTGTGCGTTCTCTTTCACTGTGTGCATCGGATCGGCCACCCACCCTCCCTAATTTAGGGCTGTTGCGTTTGACCTTGCTATGCCTGTCATGGGGTCGTCTGCCTTGGGGCAGGGGCCTGGTAGTAATTTTGTCCATTAGGCAGATTGGCTGCTGCCATTTGGTTTTTGCCTACTGCGTAGCAAATCGTCACAACTTGTAAGGTTGCGGTTAGGTATTGGTTAAAAAATTGGTTGGTGGAGGGGTAAGGATTGTCTGTGCCTGCCCCTCCCATGCTGCTGCTGCAAGGGAATTCCGTTAAAGGAATCCAGGGGCTTGCCATGATTTCGTCTGAATCCCTGGCATGGGGCTAGGGCCACACAAGCTCCTGGGAGCATGCGGGGAGAGGGGAGGGCCTGGCGCCCAGCTCCATTCTCTCCCCAAAATGTTTTCCCTTACTGACTTTCACAGGGCTGCAGAAGTCAGTTCTGTTCCTGGGCGGGGACAGATAGTCGTAACCAGTGTCTAAGCAACCACTCACATTATGTATTTTAATAAAGTTGTGGCCAAAATTATGCCAAAAACCTTAAACAAAAATTCCTGTGTGAATTGTGATTTATTTAGGGGGTTGCTTGGGGACCTCGACATGCAAAAACCAAGTTGAAAGCTTGAGTGAAAAAGAATCTAGATGATCAGTTTCTCCAACAAATCCTGGAATTTTCTTACCCCAATGCTCATATTCCTAATGTTTATCTATTTATCACCTTACTAACAACACAAATAACTCTCTGATATGAAACAGTTTACCATTCCTTGTCAACGCTTAGGAAATATTTCTTGAAAAGTAGACTTACCAACAAAGAGCTGGCTATTGAGCTGCAAACGGATATGCCCATCAGATGAAGCTGTGTGAGTTCTTTGAGGGAGTTGATCTACTTGCAGCAATGCCTCTTTGATGTTTCTTTCAGCTTTCACATAGTGCCACTGGTTGTCATTTAAGGAAGAGGGTGACTGCACTGTGATTTCATTTGGCCCATTTCCCACATCGAATGAAAAGGTCACTTCAGTTGGTGCTAGAAAGAGTAAAGACAGTTTAGAATTTTGGGTTACCAAAACCACATTGAAAATGTGTGGAAAGCATGGTATAAACTTATTTTCTTCATGTTGCGGAATAATGGCAAGATTAATTTCCTTAAAAATAATGACTTCAGCTCTTCCACTGTAAGTTCTATATTAGTTGGAGGGAACTAATTTATTGGGAGGGGGGACAGATAGTTAAGCTAGGTGTAACTTTATACCATAAATACTTGCAATATAGACACTGAATATACAAATGTAATAAGCTTTCAGTAAGAAAGTGGAAAACAGCCTAATGATTTGACTAATTGGTTGTTAAACTAGAATAAACCTTTAGTTAAAGGATTGTTTCAGCAAGTAGGAAAACTGATTTTGTGTCATACAGATTAAGAAGCCAATCCATCTAGTACAAGCTCAATAGTATAGAGTACTAGTCAATGGATTTTATATTGCCTACTAATATAGGTGTGGAAAAGATTTGTTTAAATATTAATATTAAAAGAACTTCTACAAAAGTTTATTTTTGGATAATCTGAATAAAGAGTGTACATAAAGCCATACCATAAAAACAATATCAAGAGTTTAAGTCAAAAATCAGCTAATTGTTGTAGAAGGATTCTTAATTGCCCACATAGGACTGGTGGAATAGAAAAGATTTCAGTAGGTATTAAAAAGTTGGAACGTAAGGTGTATGCTTATCAGGGTATTCCACAGTGCTTTGCTGATGACATTAAAGGATCAGTTTCTTCTGTTGTCAAATGAATCACGCCAATTTATCCCCACTTCTGAGCTCAGGGCAGGGTTAGGATTAGGGGCAACTTCATCCCAGTCCAATCCCTGTCAGAACACTTGGCAGAACTGATTTGTCTGAAATAGAAGTGACTGAAACCTTTAAGAAGATACAAATGTTGTTAAATTCAAGAAGCAATAAAGATGAGAGATTTTCAAAGTCCATCTCACTATAGAATCTCTTCAGAGCTCTATCTTGTGGTTGTGTGGAGAGAGTCTCTTCCTTTAAATTCCTGGGAGTTTACCTTAGTGAAGATCTCACTTGGAAAAACAATATAACTCAGGTGGTTAGGAAGGCCCAACAGAGACTCCATTTCCTCAGGGTCTTGAGAAAGAACAATGTTAAACAACAACTGATGACCTCCTTCAACCGGTCCATAATAGAAAGTGTCCTCTCATATTGTATCACAGTGTGGTACGTTCGCTTGACAGCCACGGACAGAAAGTCTTTACAGAGGGTGGTGAACACAGCACATGATATCATGGGCTGTTCCCTGAGCCCGCTAGATGACGTCGCAAAGGATCATTGCCTTAGGAGAGTGAGAAAAATTCTCAGGGACGATTCACACCCTGGCCAGCACCTCTTTAATCTTCTACCCTCGGGCAGGAGATATAGAAGTCATACCAACAGGCTAAAAAACAGTTTCTATCTGTGGGCTGTTAGGCTGATGAACGGAAAATAATATAGTACAACTGACTTTCGGGGTTGGTGTGTTGTGCAACAAGCACACAGAGTGCAAAGAGATGGAGTGTTTTGGGCAGGGAGGCTCGGTTAATTTCATTGTACACAGGTTGTACACTGACAATAAAGGTATTGTTATTGTTATTGTTATTGTTATTGTTATTGTTATTAATTATTATTATTATTATCTTGACCATCCTTTTTTGGGGGAGGATCTGGACTCTGAAATGGGCTGGGATCCGCAGAAAAGAAATCGGTGAACATTTCTCTATTTAATTTAACAGTTTGCACATCTAGCCCAATAGATGCAAACACAATGTAAGATGGGTAACACCTAATGATGTTTAGTCAGTGAAGGCTACTGTTTGCACTCTGACCACATCTCATGGAAACCATTTTCAGTCTGAGTAATCCCCTCCCCCCAAAAAAGTTCTTTCGAAAATCAAGCAGAAGAATATAAGCTTCATATCTGAAAATGAAAACTCATAAGAGGTGTTACTATATAAAGCTTTAAGTTTAACCTTTCAAACATTCTGTCCAGCACTTGCACTTACTTGATGGATATAACTGAAATCAATGGCATGGCATGGAGTACAAATGTGATTTATGATTCATGTTGCGCTGACTACATGGGCCAGAAAAAGTGTCCGAGTAAACGTGATGATTGATGCCTGCTCTTCAATTAGCCAAACTCATTTTCCAATCATATTGGAAGCAGGACTCCTCTTTGAAATCAATTATTAGTTCTATAGAAATACCTTTGGCATTGCAGGGTGCCTTAAGAAAAGAACTATGGGTGGCAAAACACTCGGTTTAAATGCATTTTGTGGGCTTTTACTTCAGAGGTGCCTCCCAATGGGAAGGCGGGTGAAATTCAGCAAGGGAATAAAATCAGGCAAAGCTCCAAATTGGAACTATGCCTGCAAACAAACAAAACTTTGTTGTATGCGAATGAATGAATCTGCTTCTTGTGAAAACCAATGAGGGATTTCATCATTAGTATGTTCTGGGTACTGTTCTAAAATTGGGAAAAAAAAGTCAAATGAAGAAATGTTTTTTTTAAAAAAAACTATGACAAAAGATAAATTTAGGTATGTGCAATTATATTTTTAGGACTTGGCATATCTGGTCAGCTGCCAGGGACCCAACAGCCTGGCAGAGCCAGATTCCTGGCTCCATTCATTTCTTCTTTTTCTTTAACATTTAGAGAAGTGTCGGTAGACTGGATCCACTGACTGTCAGGTAATCCCACCAGGACCAAGGGATGGAGGAGATCTAACAGATGGAGGAAGTGACATGTCAGAAGACACATTGCCCAGGGTCCTCCAAGACCAAGAAATGACCCTGTATCATAGCTGTCAACCTTCCCTTTTTTTGCGGGAAATTTCCTCATTCTGATGCGGGTGGCGCTGTGGCTTAAACCACAGAGCCTAGGACTTGCCGATCAGAAGGTCAGCGGTTCGAATCCCCGTGACGGGGTGCGCTCCTGTTGCTTGGTCCCTGCTCCTGCCAACCTAGCAGTTTGAAAGCACATCAAAGTGCAAGTAGATAAATAGGTACTGCTCCGTCGGGAAGGTAAACAGCGTTTCCGTGCGCTGCTCTGGTTCGCCAGAAGTGGCTTAGTCATGCTGGCCACATGACCCAGAAGCTGTATGCCTGCTCCCTCGGCCAATAAAGTGAGATGAGCGCCACAACCCCAGAGTCAGTCACGACTGGACCCAATGGTCAGGGGTCCCTTTACCTTTACCTTTTACCCTTATTCCTGCTGCTTCCTGCTGCTATCCCGGATTGTTAGATATCCCGTAGACTATCCCCGGGACAGGTGAGGCTGCTGATCCCTTATTTTCGAGGCTGCTGATCCCTTATTTTCAAATCTGAAAGTTGACAGCTATGCTCTGTATACTTCAATGAGATCATTTGCCTACAGAACCCAAATGAAAGCTTAGACAATGCAGAATGGGGAGGGAAGCAATCCCTTACTGATTGCTTTCCTAGGAATCCCCAGTTGGCACATGAAATCTGGACTGGGCAATGACCTCACATATAGTCTAACGATAGTAGAAGCTGCGTGTTGTCAAAACAAGAACAGGCCATGAACGGAAGGCTTGCAGCAAAGAATAAAATGGACGGCAGCAACACTGAGTTTGAAGGGGGCAGAAGAAGAAAGAATGACTGCAGCAAATCTAGGACAGCAGCATTTCACATTGAGGTCAGGAAGGGAGTGGGCAGTGGGAAGGGATCTTGAAAACCATTAGGCTTTTGGATGAAATCTATTAATACACCTAGTCAGGGCATCCCTGGATTTTACACAATGGACTCTTACAGCTCTACCCATTATTACTTGACCCACAAATGTGTCTTGTTCTGTAAGACATTGTTAACATTAATTGGACTTCTGTGTACAGTACTGAAAAGAAAATTGCAGCCTGGAAGCAAGGGCACTGTTAGTGGGTATCTCACTATTGGATTTTGCACCAAGCTTCATGCTTTCTGTCTGTTTCCCCCCCCCCCCCCTTTGTAATAACTTAACAACCAAAACAAAACTTTGCTCACAGGGTGGCAGGATGCACTAGAATCATGGCTATTTGGAAGTAGTTTCTCAGTAGTGGTTATGCTTTGTTCACTAAAAAGGAGGATGGGGTAAATTAACAGGAAGGATTTGAAACCTGTGGGACCAGAGATTCTTAGAAGACTGGAGTAAATATACAAACTATTTGAAAAGTAATGGTAATGAACGGATTACATTAGTCAGACTGCAAGAAGTTTTGTAAGGAGGACTATCTGAAATATTACAAGAAAGACTATGAGGAGAATTATTAGTTAATGATCATTAAGAGTAATAGAGAAATTAAGAAATGCAGAATAAGTGATAAAGAACGGAAAATCATCAGAGGTGTTGACGGAAGTCTAAAGCATTGCATAACAGAAGAAGTTATGAGTGTTGGAAATGATATGTTAAAAAAACTAATAAAAGTGTGTGTGTGTGTGTGTGTGTGTGTGTGTGTGTAGGATGATGGAGCAGGAGCTTAACCACATGATCCTATGAACATCTGCATGGAGTTCAGCAAGGCTTACTCTCAGGAAGTTGTTTATAAGGCGGAGAACACACACTAAGAAGTTGAAGTTTCAAAAAGACCCGCATACAAGATTAAATCACAAAATAAAATAGTTTCTGTGTTAGCAATCATGTGAGGTCAATTATTAATGCCATAATGAGCTTTAAAACATTTCTATTATATTACCATATTGAATGATATCCTGAATTTGACATGTTAATTGTTATTTATCATTAACATTTCAAATATTCCACCACAAAATGTTAAGTGACTCTGAACAATTAATAAGCAGTCAAACACAAATTGGTCATTTACATTCAAACATATTAAAACTGAATCCATGATTTACTCAAATGGCCTCAAACAATGACATCAAACATTCCGTCTGTTGCAGGCTGTCTTTTTAACACCAGAAATTTTGAACTTGAGCAGTGGTTTTTATTCATAACGGGTTTGAAACACGCAGAGATTTGTATGTCAAAGCAAGACATCAGTATAACCTGCTTTAACTCTATGGACTGCACACATAGGATGCTTTTAAGTATATATATATATATATATATATATATATATATATATATATATATATAATGAAACCCCCGGTGGAGACTCTATAGGTCAATTGGCCAAAGTATTACCACACATACAAAGCAGGCTGGTCACACAACAAAGCCACCTAATATCTACAACAAAAGAGCATGACTGCGCATACATTTAACAGTCATCTAAACACATTACAATTTCCTGCTTTCAAGTATGGTCCTTTCAAACCCTTGCTTTGATGTAGCTTTCCGGTTTGAAGTTGGTAGATTACATAAATTATGTATTCTATTGGCTGACAGGCAGACAGTTAGCACTTCTCAGCGGTGTTGGTTTGTATTCTATTTTATTTCTTTTCCTTGACAAGGCAAACATACCCCCTGCCATTTTTTTACTTTCCTTAATCTGAACAGTAAACCAACCAGAATCAATTCTGACCCAAACAACAGGATTGGCTATATTCCAAAAAAATAAATAAATGCAGGTTTCCCTGGATTGATATTAGAAAACCACATCAATTGGTTATAGCAGGCTTCCTCAACTTCAGCCCTACAGATGTTTTTGGCCTACAACTCCCATGATCCCTAGCTAGCAGGACCAGTGGTCAGGGATGATAGGAAGTGTAGTCTCAAAACATCTGGAGGGCCGAGGTTGAGGAAGCCTGGGTTCTAGCAAAAAAACCCAAATGATCCCATATCAACCCTGTATCAGCCCTGTATTGGGAAATTTATAATGTCTGTTGTATTACAATTTTTTAATGCGCTGTAAGCCACCCAGAGTGGCTGGGGAAATCCAGGCAGATGGGTGGGGTACAAAGAAGAAGAAGAAGAAGAAGAAGAAGAAGAAGAAGAAGAAGAAGAAGAAGAAGAAGAAATACTATTATATCAACCTGCCTTCACCCTGCAATGTGATGGAAAAGCCCTTCTATGCAACCCATCATTGGTGATGTTTGGTTGGTTGGCACACGCAAGAGGTCCTTTCTGTAGCTGCATGCCAGTTGTGGGATTTTATCTCCCAGAATATTAATTTCTCATTTGTTTGACTGCCATTTGGGGCTCATCCAGACTTCCTTTTGTGCCATGCTTTCCAGGCCCAAATCCACATTTAAAGTTGGGTGGCTGAGCTTTCTTTTTTTGGGGGGGGGGTGTCCCAGGCAGAAGCCAGAAAGACAGAGCCATGCTTGATTTCTACTTGACTCCAAGTCTGTGACTATGGGAGAGGCAATACACTACAGCTCAGGTTGCATATATGTGTAAATAAGCCATATATCATACAGACACCACAGTTCTACACTGTCCCTCATTCCAAGGAAACCAAACCCTGGGTAAGCACCCAGAACCCCTGGACATTGCACCAATCAGAGATCCGGGTGCAACACTATTATAGGTATGATGCCTAAGAATACAGTTACCTATCTGCACAAGGCAGTGAGAGATTTTACTTTCTTGGGCTCCATGATCACTGCAGATGGTGAGAGCAGCCACAAAATTAAAAGACGCCTGCTTCTTGGGAGAAAAGCAATGACAAACCTAGACAGCATCTTAAAAAGTAGAGATATCACCTTGCCAACAAAGGTCCATATAGTTAAAGCTATGGTTTTCCTAGTAGTGATGTATGGAAGTGACAGCTGGACCATAAAGAAGGCTGATCGCCGAAGAATTGATGCTTTTGAATTATGGTGCTGGAGGAGACTCTTGAGAGTCCCATGGACTGCAAGAAGATCAAACCTCTCCATTCTTAAGGAAATCAGCCCTGAGTGCTCACTGGAAGGACAGATCCTGAAGTTTAGGCTCCAATACTTTGGCCACCTCATGAGAAGAGAAGACTCCCTGGAAAAGACCCTGATGCTGGGAAAGATGGAGGGCACAAGGAGAAGGGGACGACAGAGGATGAGATGGTTGGATAGTGTTCTTGAAGCTACCAGCATGAGTTTGACTCTGGGCTGGGTTGTACTAATGCAATCATGACACAGTACAGCATGTCCCCTGTTTCATACAAGAGATACATTTCATTGCATAATATAAAACAAATGGGGGCATTAATTCCTCGTCCACCCAAAAAAACCCATCAAGTTCTAGTTCCACAATACTCAAATGGGCAAAGAAACCTTGGAAATGTTGAGCAGCATATTCTTCATAGAGTATGGGAAATGTTCGGGTCAATGTGCAAATGACAGTCTTCCCTTGCATCTAATTAAAAGTCCTGTAACTGCTTCCATGGGAGATGACCAGGGAGAAAAAGTTATTTTTTTTGGCAGTGACTACTCAAAATGCATCGTTCTTTCCCCACCCTCTGCAATTTATCACCATTCCAGTCAGTTAGCAATTCAGATCTCTTTTCCATTTTCTGATTCAACTGTCTGTTTGCTATGTAACCTTCTTGATTTTGGAACATCAAGATCCCACAAGGCTCTCATTATAGCTGCTAAAGTTCCACATTGAATTACTAAAACTCAGCACAGTGTTGTTTATCGTCTCCACGACCCTCTGAGGTTACTGCATCATTGTTATTTTATGGCAGTTCACAAGAAAGGAACAGAAGGCAAAGTAATGTCACTGTTGTTTAATATGGCAAACATTGGGAAAAGAGTGAATTCATGTTCTTTGTACCATTACATTGAGGAAACAATTTGAGCGAAACTCAATCAGCCATCCTGCACTATAACTGTATAAGGATGTAGTTAAGCAATTTAAGAGACTGCAGAGTGAAATTAATGTGGCTTCATTTGGGGGCTTCAAGCCATACAGCATGGGTGGTTCAGTTTTTGGGGGGCCCAGTGCACGCATCTCACACATGAACAAACAACCACACTGCAGATACGTGTACTACAAAGATGGAGGAAATAGCAGGCCCATACTTGGTAGAAGACAAATGCATACATTTAAAGCAGTATCATGGTTTCCCCCAAGAGCCTTAGGAACTGAGAGTTGATAGTAGATGCTTATTTTCCCTCAGAGTGTTCAGGGGCAGACTTTGACAATCTTTCATGATATGGTGCCCTATGCAAGACCAAAGTTGGTGTCCCCAAATATATCTTCTCAATTATGGATCTTCTCAATTATGCCTCCCCCTCAGCTCGGCGCCCTGTGTTGGGGAAACACTGGCATTACCCTAAATCTGGCATTGTATAGTTACCATTTCCTGAGTGATTTAAAATCCGACCCTTCTTCCCAGGTAATTGTAGCTCTGTGTTGGGAATAGGAGTGTCTCCACCCCCATTGTTCTGCCTGGAGACTGAGGTCCAGCGCCGAGGGCCTTCTGGTGGTTCCCTCACTGCAAGAAGCCAAGTTACAGGGAACCAGGCAGAGGGCCTTCTCAGTGGTGGCGCCCACCCTGTGGAACGCCCTCCCACCTAATATCAAAGAGAAGAACAACTACCAGACCTTTAGAAGACATCTGAAGGCAGCCCTTTTGGGGAAGCTTTTAATATTTGACGGACTATTGTATTTTAATATTCTGTTGGAAGCTGCCCAGAGTGGCTAGGGAAACCTAGCCAGATGGGTGGGGTATAAATAAATTCTTATTCTTATTCTTATTCTTATTCTTATTCTTGGAACCCCCAACAACTCTCAGCACCCTTAACAAACTACAGCTCCCAAAATTCTTTGGGAGAAGCCATGACAGTTTACAGTGGTACAAGAGTGCTTTAAATGTATGGTGTAGCCACACATATCTTTTATGCTCCCCATGGCAAGGGTGATGGAGTAAGGTCTCCTTCTGTCCAGTGCTGCTCTGAGATGCATATTTTTGTGCAGTTTTTGGAATCGCGCCTTTGCAATGTTATGCTGAATGCATCTATCTAGAGACACTTGAACCAAGCAACCATATATATATATATGTAATATTATATTAAATTGGACTTACAATGCAGTTCTATCCTTATGAAGTCTTTAATTCCCAGATTCTCTAAAAACACACCAGAAGAAGCGGTTGTCTTAAAGAAAAAGGACACATCAGCACTCAGTTCTCCATGAAAAGTGGGGAAATGAAGATACGAGGCCTCAGTGTTGAAGGAGGCTGCATTCCAAAACTCCCCTAATGGCAGAGAGAGGGAGAAAGCCAGAAAACATTGTTACATGCAGTGCATTTAAATAGAAACAAACAGAATGCATTAATTCCCCCCTTATCTTGCAATTTCAATCCAGAGCTCTAGAAATACTGCATAAATAGGGGTCAGTGTGTTGGAAGATTCCATTCCACCTTTAGTTGCAGGCATGGGATTGTTACGTGTCACATGTCTGTTTACATTCCAGCACAGTTTGCTGGCGTAAGCAGAACTTCCGCTGTACTGCTTTTGTTTTGACACTCTCTCCGAGAAGACGGCAAGGAGAGATGACATGTTTCTTTGTCCTGATTTATGATTAATAAACCCGTAGTTCTTAGTATGTATCCACAATCCTCAGCCTCTTCTGTTGTGCAGTTCACATTGCTGAGTATAGTGTGCTCAAGTCTGGGAGGCTTCAGTCACTGATTTATGTCAGAGCCAGAGGTTGATGGATCTTCGCAGCAGCATGGCTGAGAAGGAGATGATCCAGCTGGGGGCTACCCAGTTGGCCTTTCGACCCAGGATGCCAACACAGTGGTCTTGGACAAGGATACTTAAAAGCCTCCTCTTCCCCTACAAGCCTGCCCACCTGCCTGGATCACTTACAAAGTCATTGCTCAAAAATACTCTTGGTGAGTAGGAGTGCCAACTTGGCCCCGCAACCGTATCTGATGAACTTCAATTGAGGACACAACTTTATGTGAGCATCCCTGCAGCAATGTCATGTTTTATGCCTTTATACTGATCAAACTGCAGATATGTCTGTACCCTCCCATGTCCTAAAAACCAGGCCACCAGACTCCTCCATTGATATCTCTAGGTGTGCTTCGGATTGTTACATGAAATAGCCAGTTGCTTTGTAACTAGGCTATTTCCTAGTTAGTGGGTATTTTAGAGAACATTGATCTTGCCTAACACATTTGTAATAGAACACAGACCCAGGGATGATATGTTTGACACTATGCTGCACATTTAAACACACCTTGTTATTTCTGCCGCTAAACCCTTACACTTTTATCTGTCACTTTCATAAGCTCTACTGCTTTCCAAGTCAAATTAGGCACTTAGCATCTTCCTGTGGATGCCAAAATCATTTTCTTGTGCTAATTCAATGTGTTTTTAAAATAATATATATATAATATAGTTTGCAAAGTGAGCTGATACTTAGAAGTTAAAAATTGCCAACACCAGGTTCCCATTATGGTTAAGAACATTGTGGAATGTTTAACAAGAAGGCAAATGGAGCAAAGGTAATGTAGTAGAATAATGAAACATTAATATATAGTAAAAGCTGAAACAAACTTGACTCTGTACCACTTTTTATACTTTCCAAACAACATCCAAAGGACATTTTTCTAAAAAGTATGTTCTAAAAATTCCTGTATACCCATTGTTGTGGGAAATTCAAGCATTTTGCTGATGTGCGCTTATGTATCTTTAAACATCAGTGCTTGTACATCTGGAAACCTTGGTTGAACCAGAGTTCCCAGACAAGCTTTCAGAGGAGCTTAAATCCTCAGTACTAAATTCACACTACATTCTGCCAACTATCACAGTCGTTTGGGCAAAAGCCTAGTTCTGAATGGTAATTTATTGTGCTTCTGGATGGGAGCTTATTGTGGAATTCGCGCTGCTCATGTGCACAAATTTCCTTAGCAGCGTTCGCATGACGTGTACTTTTTATATTTAATCATGGGAAATCTGATGAGCAAAAATAGCCTGTTATACATCCTGAGTCACTGTTGCTGTGGAAGCTTATCGGCACTTTGGGGGGGGGGGGGGAATTGTCAAATATGGAGCGATGTTTTGGTGGGTAGCTTCCATTTGCCAGCACCTGAGCAAGACCTACAAGCATGCCTATTCCCACTAACTGGTGCTTGCTGAAAGCACTTGCAATTTCAACACCTGAGTTAAGAGCATGGGTAGGCAAACTAAGGCCTGGGGGCCGGATCCAGCCCAATCGCCTTCTAAATCTGGCCCATGGACAGTCTGGGAATCAGCATGTTTTTACGTGAGTAGAATGTGTCTTTTTATTTAAAATGTATCTCTGGGTTATTTGTGGGGCATAGAAATTCGTTCATCTTTCCCCCCAAAATATAGTCTGGCCCCCCACAAGTTCTGAGGGACAGTGGACCGGCCCCCGCTGAAAAAGTTTGCTGACCCCTGGCTAAGAGGAAATGCTTATTAAAATCTACATCTGTGCTTTTGTCTTGCACAATACTTCCTTTTCACTTTTGTGCAGGCCACAGTCAGGTTAACAGCATTCTTGCAAAGACCTCAGGATTAAAAATTAAATAAAACAACCACAAAAAGCAGTGGCTATTGACCCAACCACCCAAAGTGCAAACCTCTATCTTTGCCCTTGTGAAATGTCTTGATTGAGACAGGTAACATTTGCTATTGCACACTTTCTGGGATTGTTTCTAAGGTATACACATGTTTCCAAACACATTCTGTCAAAGCTGCACCTGCTGGTGTGGGTGGCAAGTGGTAAAACAAAACAACATGAATATTTGTGACTGGAAGATAAGGAAATGTGTGGAATGGGCCAAATGGACACATGGGGGGGGGGAATGGAACTTGGTGATATAAGGTGCCAATCTGAATTGTCCCATCTACATTGTCTTTGCTATTATACAATTCTCTAGAGATTGTGAGCATGTGTGCATGTTTGTGCTTCGAGCCCCAAAACCCATCCCAAATGGAAATAAAGACACAGTGGAGATAGAATTTAGTTTAAATGTTAATGGGCAAATTTTGGCCACAACTTTATTAAAATACACAAATGTGACTGGTATTGGCTTAGGCATTGGTATCAAACTATATCTGGCTCCTGCCCCACCCTGCAGTGTATATTGACTGGTGCTCACCCCTGGGGTCCCCGGTGGTCCTGGCATGGCCCTAGCCCCTCTCTGGGCTTTGGACGAGATCCAGACCCCCAGATTCCTTTAATGGAATACCCTATTCATTGGAGGGGCAGGTGATGGCCGCACCTCCCCTCCCCACATTCCCCTAAACCAATGCCTAACTGCCAAACCTTACAAAGTTGTGACGATTGCTAAGAGGTAGGCAAAAACCAAGTGGCCACAGCCAATCTGCCACATTGGAAAAAAATCCTACCTGGCCCCCGTTCCAAAAACAAGTCCAAAGCAAGGCCAAACACGACCTAATTAACGGGTGGCTGGGCGGGTGTTCGGCAGCGCGAAGCAAAAGGAGCTCCTTACGTCGTGCTGCCAAATAGATACCCCCAACCCCCAACCTTGCCATGCTGCTGATTGGCTAAAGACCATTGGCATAACTGTGGCACCACCGGCTTGGAGCGGGGCAAGCCCCGCCCACAAGCCAGTTAGGGAAGAGTTTCAGGGCCGAGCACAACATGGACCCTCTGTTAGGAGGATCCAACTTGTGCATGACTGGTAGGGAAGAAAGAGGAAGGGTGAGGATGGGAACAAGAAGAATTAAACTGAAATTTAAAAATCTCCGAGTGCTAATCAGGGAACCTGTTGAGGTAGCTGTGAGCAGCAGTTCCTCTCTACTAGTTGCTTCCATCAAACGGGTAAGAGCTGTAGTTCTTATTTATTCTGAAAATGTGGGTTCTTGGCCTTCTTTGTACAGCTACCATGTGCTACTTTGCATCTTGCAGAAGAAAACTGAATGCAAAGCTGATGTGACAGTTTATTGTATATCATAAATGAACAGCATTAACAAAGCAAGGACCTTGTGGTCTTTTTCTATTTTTCTAACAGTTTTGAAAGCCATCAGCTTGGAGAAGTGGATGCAAAATATGGCTTTTGTCGTACTCATAATTACTGATGGAAAAGGAAAGTGATCCTAACCTTTTATCACCTACCATGAAGCTATTCTATATTGTGCACTTGACATCCATAAAGAATTCGTGCCAGCAGGGATACTTTGCCTGCAATCTTGACTATTATAAACTGCAGCTAAAAATACATTGCCATTCACCCCCGCCCCCTCAAAAATTGCCTCTTTACAGAATGATGCTCCTCTGCAAGCCACTCATGTGCTCCCAGGCTTCTTGGAGACAAATTCCCAGTGTTTACTGAGTAAGTAATATTTGCTTTCCCCACTAGATAAGCATGCAGATGATCTGGCTGTCTGAAGGCCTTTGAGATAAACTTTTGCATAGTGCATCAATAGGTAGTTGCCTACCTGAGAGATGTCTCAGGCTGTAGATAGGCAATGATTTTTAAGAGTTGAAAGCTGTAAGATGGATGCTTCACTCTCTAAGTCGGACACACACATTTCTTTTGTCTCCGTGTCTTCTCTATCCAAGCGTACTTTTGAAATGCTGTGCTATGAAAAACAGCAAAAGCTGTCTGACCTGGCTTGATCCTGGGCACTATAATATTACTATAGCCGTGTTGTTGTTTTTTCTACACTAAAAGGTGCCAGAACACACCTCCCTCAGAAGACCTACTCCAGAGCCCAAAGAGGATATCTTCGAGCTGGGGGTCTGGTCTCTTCACAAACCAGAGGCAGCCTCTGTCAGGCTATAATAATATATTATTTATACCCCACCCATCTGGCTGGGTGGGGTTTCCCCAGCCCCACTGGGTGGCTCCCAACAGAATACTACTACTACTACTACTACTACTACTAATAATAATAATAATAATGTGATAAAACATCAAACATTAAAACTGCCTTCAGATGTCTTCTAAAAGTCAGATAGTTGTTTATTTCCTTGACATCTCATGGGAAGGCGTTCCACATGGCGGGCGCCACTACTGAGAAGGCCCTCTGCCTGGTTCCCTGTAACCTTACTTCTTGCAGGGAGGGAACCACCAGAAGGCCCTTGGAGCTGGGCCTCAGTGTCCAGGCTGAACGATGGGGGTGGAGACTCTTGTTCAGGTATACAGGACCGAGGCTGTTTAGGGCTTTAAAGGTCAGCACCAAGACTTGGAATTGTGCTCGGAAACATACTGGGAGCCAATGTAGGTCTTTCAGGACCAGTGTTATATGGTCTTGGCGGCCACTCCCAGTCACCAGTCTAGCTGCCTCAGCCTCCTTCAAATGGGCAGGCTGCCTCTTTCTCCTGAGACGAAGAGGTGCCCTGCCCATGCGAAGGTGGTGATGGCAGCAGCCCTAAACAGAGCCCATTCCACTTTGAGAAGAAGAAGAAGAAAAAGAAGAAGAAGAGGAGGAGCTTGGATTTGATATCCTGCTTTATCACTACCGTAAGGAGTCTCAGAGCCTAACAATCTCCTTTCTCTTCCTCCCCCACAACAAACACTCTGTGAGGTGAGTGAGGCTGAGAGACTTCAAAGAAGTGTGACTAGCCCAAGGTCACCCAGCAGCTGCATGTGGAGGAGCGGGGAAGCGAACCCGGTTCACCAGATTACAAGTCCATTGCTCCTAACCACTACACCACACTGGCTCATGTAGTGGACTAAACTCATGTAGGGTTTATTTTAAGACCCTTATGCTGCTTATTCTAACAAAATTGGTTTCCCCCCTTGCTGAGTCTCATAGTTAACAATGGATAAACTGCTTAGTGATATTACTTTTTAAGGAGAAATGTATAAAATGAATAGATGAAGGCCACAAGGCTTTCAGGCAAGTCCAGCATTATTGTATGTAAGAAAATGTATTCATGAAGAATCTTATTTGAGGTGGCTAGACTTCAGTTTAAAAAGTGCAGGAAAGGAAGTCCAGTGTACTATAAATATAATATATCTAGTCTAGTAAGTAATTTGTAATTTCTATGCAACAAAACATTTGCTTTCAGGATTTCAAAGGCACAATAAAAAGAATATTAATTAACTCTTTTTTCAAGTTTTTTCAGTTTGCAAATAAAATGCAAACATAAATGGATACAAAGGAAACATAAGTCAGGAAAATTATTAGTTTTGAATACTGTCCAATTTGTTACAAAGGAGCCTTTCACTGAACCGTCTATCAGCAAAAAGTCATTATGATACTCAAGTGTTTGAATCACAACACACACTTGTTTGTTTCTTCTTTGCAAGAATACTATTGCAAACGCCCTTATAAAATTAAACATAAATTTCCCAACGTCCAAACACCAGGAAGCATTCAGATAATGATGGTGGCAGTGTGTCAACAGAACAGCAAAATGCAGCTTCGGGCGGGAGACAATTTGCAGCCCTTATGTTGCAGATCAATGGGGAAAACGTTATTGGCAGGTTCTCTACCCAAGGATGATAAAGCAAAATATTAAACCTGGCACATAACATAATACCGTTAAGGAGCAAGGAAAGGAATCCAGAGATCTAAGTTTTATTTTCAAACACAGATGCCTACTATGACAGAAAGGAAAGGTCTTATACTTTCTATATTTTGCTTTTTAAACTGCACAATATTCATTGCCCTAAAGCAATTTTCACTAGCCTGGTGCCTCCAGATACAACTCTCATCAGACTGCTTTCAATGGACGGTTAGTCCATTGAACTTAGTCTTGTCTTCTCTAACTGTAGTAGTAGTAGTAGTTTGGATTTGATATCCCACTTTATCACTACCCGAAGGAGTCTCAAAGCAGCTAACATTCTCCTTTCCCTTCCTTCCCCACAACACTCTGTGAGGTGAGTGAGGCTGAGAGACTTCAGAGAAGTGTGACTGGCCCAAGGTCACTCAGCAGCTGCATGTGGAGGAGTGGGGAATCGAACCCAGTTCACCAGATTACGAGTCCACCGCTCTTAACCACTACACCACACTGGCTCTACAGGAGGATTGACAAGGGTCTCTCCCAGCCCTACCTAGAGTTGTCAGGGATTGAACCTGGAACCTTCCACATGCAAAATGGATCATCAACACTTAACTACATCCTTCTCCCTTGGAGCTGTAGCAGAAAACAGACCAGATCTGTTGAAGTGAAGGCTGTTCTAAAAGAGGCTATGAGTTTGTTCATCAGATGACAACAAGCATAAACCCCACTACTTTCTTTCCAGGAGGGCTAGAGACTTACTTTAAAAATAAAAATAAAAACGAAAGATAAGAGTCTGGGGCATCTGACACAGAGGTGAATTTAGAGGAGAGCAACAAGTTGATATGCACTGGGTGCTGAAGGTTAGCAGGAGCTGGGACTGAGCAACGGGAGCTCACCCCATCGCGGGGATTCGAACCGCTGACCTTCCGATCAGCAAGCCCAAGAGGCTCAGTGGTTTAGACCACAGCACCACCCATGTCCCACACCCAAGAGAGAAGATGTAGCAGGGAGTGTCACAACAAAGATGAACAATGGGAGGCAAGAGGTGGGGGTGGTCACCAAATTTTGGCACTGCACAGGGCACCACTGACGTTTTAAAGCCCAAGGTCCGCCACTGATAGGTGCCAAGGCACCTGTGAGTACTGGGTTAGTGATCCCAGTTGTACAACATCATCTCTCTGCCCAGGAGGAAGATTAGCTAAAATTTTCCTGTGATTAAGTTATCTATCCATGGCACATTCCAAAATGTGTGTAACTGAAGTTGTGCAGGCCTGCCATATTCCCTGCACAGTGTTTGAATCATCTCTTTACTTACAGTCTAAAGAGCAGGGTTGAATAAAACAGGAGAATGCAGTCCCTGGCGGTGCGGTGAGGCACACAAAGCCCTAACAATGCAGCTTGCCAGGCTTGGGGCAAGCTTGGGGCAGCAGCTAGACTGGTGACTGGGAGTGGCCACCGAGACCACATAACACCAGTCCTGAAAGACCTACATTGGCTGCCAGTACGTTTCTGGGCACAATTCAAAGTGTTGGTGCTGACCGTTAAAGCCCCAAACAGCCTTGGCCCTGTATACCTGAAGTCTCCACTTCCATTGTTCTGCCCAGACACTGAGGTCCAGCACCGAGGGCCTTCTGGCGGTTCCCTCACTGTGAGAAATAAGGTTACAGGGAACCAGGCAGAGGGCCTTCTTAGTAGTGGCACGCGCCCTATGGAATGCTATGGAATAAACAACTATCAGACTTTTAGAAGACATCCGAAGGCAGCCTTGTTTAGGGAAGCTTTTAATATTTGATGAATCATTGTATTTTAATATTCTGCTGGAAGCCGCCCAGAGTGGCTGGGGAAACCCAGTCAGATGGGCGGGGTATAAATAATAAATTACTATTGTTATTATTATTGGGGAAGCAGTCCCAGTTTCTCCTTGCTATTTGCCCATCTTGTTCACAGAAGGTCACTACAGTGGATGCTCAGGTTGCGAACGTGATCCGTGCAGGAGGCACATTCGCAAGCCGCAGCGTTCGCAACCCACAGCGCCGCGTCTGCGCACATGCGGGTTGCGATTTGGAACTTCTGTGCATGAGCAAAGCACAATTTAGCACTTCTGTGCATGCACGACTGCTGAAACCCCAAAGTAGTCCGTTCCGGTACTTCTGGGTTTCGGCACGTCCGTAACCTGAACAAACGCAACCTGAAGCATCTGTAGCCCAAGGTATGACTGTACTGGGATTGGAGGAGAGACTTCAGCAGTGTTTTCCTTGCATGGCAGCACATACAAAGGAGAGGCTGGGACAGGGGAGGTGGCTTTGGCTGTGCCCATGTGGAGAAGGGAAGGCAAGTCAGGAGGGAAGGGCGAGAAAAACCCCCTGAGCTATCGTTGTTAAGTTGTGGGTGAACATATCAGACGACATAGTGATTCTTCAGACAGCTCTTGTTTATTCACAGGCCAGAACAGAACTGAACTGAAGGGTTCAGCCAACCTTCTTATATAGAGCTCAACTACAAAGCAACAGTAACAACTTTCTGTAACTATCCAATCACTTTCAATTCCTTACAGTGGTACCTCGCAAGAAGACGAAAAACTCGCAAGACAAAAGAGTTTTTCGTTTTTTGAGTTGCTTCGCAAGACGAATTTCCCTATGGGCTTGCTTCGCAAGACGAAACGTCTTGCGAGTTTCCTTTTTCTTAAAACCGTTAATACTGTACCAAGTTTGAAGCGGGAACTGGGCTGGCAGGGAGCGAGCGAGGGAGCGACCTACCTTTTCCAGTTTCAGCCTTGGGGAAGGAGAGTGTCTCACTCCGCGAATGAACGCAAGGCAAGAAAAGAGCGGGAGCAAATCTCTTCCAAGCGCGATTGCGAGCACGACAATTAGTCCTGAGTTCCGAGCAGAGTAACCCGATACAAGAGAGAGAGAGAGAGACTCTGGAGACAGAGCGTGTGCGTAAAAGCGCACGAAAGAAAGACTGCAGAAGGAGCCAAAGAACAAATAACGGACTTGGGCGCAACAGAAGCGGGATCTAGCTGAACGACGCAGAGGGATCCTCTTCTGGAGAGGGCACAGAGGAGGCAGGTGGGCTGGGATCCAGCGGATCTGGCTGGGTCTCTGCGCCACCTCTGCCTCTCTCTCTCTCTCCCCCTCCCCACGTGGCTGCTCCATTTTGCCCTAACTGCGCGAAGGCAGGAGGAGGGGGACCAAGGAGGAGGAGGAGGCATCCACTGCACTTGGGCCGCCGCGAAGGCACCTTTGCGGGGGTGGGAAGAAGCCAGGAGCAGCTGCCAAGACTGTGGGGAGCCCGGCGGCGTGGCGCAAGGTAACGGGGGGAGCAAGGGAGAGTCCGCGCCGGGCGCTTCGTGCGTCCGCCCTCGGTTCCTGGCCTCGAACTTCCTTTGGCACCTCGTGGAGAGAGAGGAAGAGGAGCGGGCTGGGGCTTTGATGTGGGACGTGGTTTGGCGGAGCGAAGACGCAGCAAGGCTTGGCGACAGAGGAAGGGGGGCTGTTTTCGTGGGGAGGTGGGAAGGGGTGTCTTTGCCTCTTCCCGGCAACAGATCCTCCAGGCTGGGGAAACTCCTCCTGCTGGGGAGCGACCCGCTTTGTTCTTTGCCCGCTATCCCATTATAAAAGGAGTACTGTAATAATGTTCATAATACAGTACCAGGGTGCACCCGTGCTTCGCAAGACGAAAAATCCGCAAGACGAAGAAACTCACAGAACGAATTAATTTCGTCTTGCGAGGTACCACTGTATTTGCATATGCGGACCTGAGTGAAAACTATCTACAGTATCCTCCTGCTGGCCCAAGGTGAGAACTTCAGTACATAACAGTCGTGAGAGGAAGTTATATGCTCTAAAATGCTCCCATAAGGGCAAGGGGGAATGGGGCATCCATCAGATGAAAGTGCGGGGAGAGATGCGACGAGTTGACTGTGGGGTGCGGGTTGAGAAAGAGAGTTGGAGATACAGTTGCTGGGATGCTGGATGCAATAATCCTATACACGACTGTGGCCTGATGGGAAGTCTTGCTCTTAAGTTTCGCTCCTGCACACAATACTGCACAAACAGTACTAAGACATTCCCTCACCACCTTAGAATGTTCAGTTCACATTGAGTTCAGGAAAACATTGTACTTTGACCCATTCTTAATGCATAGTTGATCACATCTACGGAACGTGGTTACTATGCTCTTTTGAGTTTCCTATATCAATCATTAGTAATTGTTTTAAGTCTTATTATATTAATCATTGGTTATAATTTAATTAGGAGGTCTTCATGCCTGTCTAGTTCTGTGCACCCTTTCCCAGCCTTTAATGTATTGGTGATTAATGTAACCTTTGCTTTGTACTTGTGTTAACCAATCAGCAATAAGCACATATGTGGCAATGTTGTAATATTCAATAAAAGAGGCTCCTTGAGACTTGCTCAGGAGATGCCTCCCAGATGACACTCGCTACCTGTCTGTCGTTATTTCAACCCAACATGCAGTGGGCTGGCAGAGAGAGAAAGGCTTCTGTGAATTGAGGATGTGGACTTCTGTGAAAGTGTGTTCTTTCGGAACAGAATACCAGGGATTCAAAGGGTCTATGTTTTGTGGCTCAGACTCCACCTCTGCTGTGTACTTAGTTCCACTGGGCAATCTCACACTCAACACTTCCTCAAAATTCCCAAAGGCACCCATGGATCAGCCTCTTGAATTAAAATAAAATTAAAGATGATAAATGGACTTTGAATATCAAAGCTAAAGCTGCTGTTTCTAATAATAATAAAAAAGCACAACATAAGCCCGTTTTAGGACACAATAATTTATAGCGCTATTTAACTTTCCTGTTTTCCTTAAACAGGTCTTTTATTATGTAAGCACACGGCAGGGTGGTTATTGGACCCGAGAGATTACAGCAGTTTTCCATTCCGATCCATTTAATGGAGCCTTTGGTATTTGGGTCAGAAATTGAAGTAGACGTTCTTTCACGCTGCCTTCCAAATAGTGTCTAGGTGAACAACTATGAGAATAAGGATTTATGTATGTTAAAAAGAAGACAGAATGTGTGTCATACGAGGAGATAAACTTTTTAGTGGAATAATATAATTTGGTTTTTGAGAGTGGTAGCAGCAGACAGAAACAAGGATCTCTGGTGGGCCGTCAAACTATGTTCCTGGGCCCAGTAATATCCATTTTTATTTCTTTACCCTTTCTTCCCTGCTTGCTCTTATTTTCATTGTTCAGCATCCCTAAAAGGAAGACTGGAAACAAATGTTATGGCATTTCCCATAATCTGCAAGTGCATATTAGAAAACAGCTCACTAATATTCTGAACTTAAAAGAAAACTAAGCTGTATACCATTCCCTGTATTTTACGTTTCTGCAGAGGAGTCTGCTTATTAATTTGCCAATGGTCTTATTTTAGCATTTTAAAATGCACTCCATATTTTAATAACATTTGCTTGATGCTGTTCAAGTATTATTGAAAACTGTTGCTCCTTCAGGAGATTACTGAAAGAGAGGGGGGCAGCTCAAAGAGGAGTGCAAGCTGAGCTGGCAGAGAGAAAGGACTATGCAATCCTAAATTGTAATAAAATAAAATAAAATAAAATGCTACAGACCACTATGGCCCCACCCAGCAAGGCATCTGATTCCAACCACTCCCTACTTTCTTTGTGGGCCTATGACACTTCACAGGGGGGCGGGAATGATGATGATAATAATAATAATAATAATAATAATAATAATAATAATAATTTATTATTTATACCCCGCCCATCTGGCTGGGCCTCCCCAGCCACTCTGGGCGGCTTCCATAAAAACCAAAAATACAGTAAAATATCACACGTTAAAAACTTCCCTGAACAGGGCTGCCTTAAGATGTCTTCTGAATGTCAGGTAGTTGTTTATCGCTTTGACATCTGCTGGAAGGGCGTTCCACAGGGCGGGCGCCACTACCGAGAAGGCCCTCTGCCTGGTTCCCTGTAGCTTTGCTTCTCGCAATGAGGGAACCGCCAGAAGGCCCTCGGCGCTGGACCTCAGCGTCCGGGCAGAGTGATGGGGGTGGAGACGCTCCTTCAGGTATACTGAACCGAGGCCGTTTAGGGCTTTAAAGGTCAGCACCAACACTTTGAATTGTGCTCGGAAACGTACTGGGAGCCAATGTAGGTCTTTCAAGACCGGTGTTATATGGTCTCGGCGGCCGCCCCCAGTCACCAGTCTAGCTGCCGCATTCTGGATTAGTTGTAGTTTCCGAGTCACCTTCAAAGGTAGCCCCACGTAGAGTGCATTGCAGTAGTCCAAGCGGGAGATAACCAGAGCATGCACCACTCTGGCGAGACAGTCCGCAGGCAGATAGGGTCTCAGCCTACGTACCAGATCCTGAATGAAAACAGCTCAGTTGTTTGTATAGTTCAAGCCTACTCATGAAAGAAGAATGAATAATAGCTGCAGGAAAGCACAATCTTAGGCATACTTACTCAGAAAGTACCAAATATTTTACAGAGCTTATTTCCAAGGAGGGACAGAGGAAGGGGAGAGACGCAGTGGCTTGGGCACGCCAAGGCTCCATGCTGCACCAACAGTCCAACCGCTGCCTCTGCCCCCCCCCCCAGCTGTAAGGTGTCTGATTGGGAGGAGGAAGACAGACTCCAGAGGCCCCGCGGTGTGCCCTGCCCCTATGGACGGCTCACCTCACCCTTATCTGCCCCTATGGGTGGTTTACCCCTCCCCTGGGCATGCCGCCCTAGGCGCCCGAGTGACTTCGTCCACTGCTTTTTCCAAACTGTGCACAACTGCAGCTTGAGACTTGCTGTGCAGTTAAGATAACACAAAACTAAGAGAGATAAAGCAGGGCAGTTATTGCAATAGAGTTCACATCCAGACTTTGGAAAAGAAAAGAAAACAGGGAGCGACTGAAAAATTTGATTTACGGATGATGATGATGATGAAGAATAATAATAATAATAATAATAAATTTTATTTATACCCCGCCCTCCCCAGCCAAGACCAGGCTTAGGGCGGCTAACACCAGATATAAAACAATTGATTGAAATACAACTTTAAAAACAAGATTAAAATACAACATTAAAATGCAGCCTCATTTCAGCAGAAACTCAAAAACTTTTTTGGGGATGAAAAAAGGCTAACTATCTTCACCAAGGCTAACTATCGAGACTGGCCCTACATGGGCCAGAAAAAAGCCAGGGAAGTCCCCAAGTAGGAGTTCCATCACAGAAGGAAAAAGGAAAAAAAAAAAGAGGGGGAGGGGTATATAAATAATAATAATATAATATGATAATAATAAATAATAAACAATATTATAATAAATAATAATATAATATAATAATAATTAATAATATAATAATAATTATTAATATAATATAATAATAATTATTAATATAATATAATAATAATTAATAATATAATAAACAATAATATAATATAATATGAATATATAATAATATAATATAATATGTGGTGTAAAAAAAAGTTAGGGTATCTTTGCACGTGTTGTAGTTGAAATGTTACCAGCAGACTCCAGATATAAGGAGGGTGGGTCTTTTAGGATTAAAAGTGCTTTGAGCAGAATGTATTAAATATATTAAAAATGTTGCCCCAAAGCCAGAAGGAATTACAACTAATGAACTAATAAAATGTTTCCCTGCTTTTAATTACTTTGCACCACTTTATAAAATGGTGCAAAACTGGTTACCAGCGTGACATGTTTGGGAAGTGGGGGGCAGGGAGAAAAGTACGGGGAACATATTCACCTTACTGAGGCAAATTGGCCAACATTCTTTTTGCCTGATCAGTTACGTGTAGTTTACTAACTGGGGCATAATAGGGGTTGAGATGCACATTCGATAACCTACCTTTCACAGAAAATAATGTGGAGAGCTAGCCCTTGCTTTTAGAAGGGTGCCTGGATGAACATCTAAACTGCAAATATTGTCCATTCGTACATTATTTTCAGTGGGATATGCACTTAGATGCTTAGCTAAATAATCCCCCACATCTTAGCAGTGAGTAGTCTCACACGACTGCGCAGAGCTAGAGCTGGATAGGAGCAAATGTCTTGCGCTGAAATTCTAGAGGGCAACGGAACTGCCAGAACAGCAGAGCAGCAACTCAGCAGAACAATGCGTATGGACAAGCAATTAAAATGAATGACAACTGGAAGGCAGAGCTCTTTTCAGAAATGACTTCTGAAAGTTTGACACTAGACCAAGAAAAGGCCAGGCTGCACCAAAACAGCGATGCCACCAAAATAAAAATAAATAAAAATCATGAATTTGATGCAGGGCTTTTAGGAGAGAAGTTTTCATGAAATGGACCCTCCTTCCTTTGTTCCACTGATTCACATAGCTGTCAAGTGTCCCTTATTTGAAGGGTCAGTCCCTTATTCCAGCGCCATGTCCTGCTGCTGTCCCTTATTGATGGATGTCCCTTAAATGATGTCCCTTAAATTTCAAAGGAAGCAGCTCCTTTCCCTCCCTCCCTGCCAGCCAGGGAGGAGGGAGGCTCCAACTGTGTTGCTTGGCTGTGTTGCTCACCCAATAAGAAGTCTAAGAACGACTGTGGGGTGGAGCTTGCATGCCTTGTGTGTGGCTAGTTAATGCAAGCTGAGGGGTTTTTTGAATGCTGGATGCCATTTTGTTGCACGTGCTGCTGCAAACTTTGCAGTGCAAAGCCAGGCCAGGGAGCCATCTTAAGTTGAGGCTGCATAGGCCTTGTGGTGCATGTGATTCAGATTCTATTCAGTTGAACCTCTGGTTACAAAGTTGGTTGGACAGTGTTCTCGAAGCTACCAGCATGAGTTTGACCAGACTTCAGGAGGACAGGAAGACTGGAGTGCCTGGAACAGGTGAGGCTGCAGGTCCCTTATTTTGGCTGCTGGTCCCTTATTTTCAAGGCTGCTGGTCCCTTATTTTCAAATCTGTAAGTTGACAGCTATGCTGATTCATTTTTAGTGACTTTTGGTGCCTGTTAGCAACAATTTAAGAAGCTGGTGGCCTCTGGTTGCCTATCTACAACACAGGAAGAGCTGTGTGAGAGTTCTCTCAGGAGGACAGCGAATTGCAGATCTTCTGTTACTATAACATATAGTAAGTAACAGTCAGTTTACTCCTTCCATCATCTCATTTGGTTGAGAGTAAACATTTTTACAAGCCTCCTAGATGCTCCCATGCCTTCCGTTTATAGAGACAGAGATAGATTACACAGAAAGGATGCTAGAAAGCTAGTATTTTTTTTTTTAAGAAAAGAAAACGGTGGTGAATGATTCAACAGGAAGATTTTTATTGGAGAGGGGTGACTGACATTTACTGTGCACTAGTACTCTGTGTGTGGAGGAATGTTGCAAAATTTAGTCTGGGAAAGGCAATGTGCTTTTCTCAAAATCTCCTGAAAGGCTTTGAGCTTAGAATTCCCCGCTAGATTTGCTCCTCCAGTGCAGAATCACCAATGCCTCCTAGAGTCCTCACCAGTGCCAGATTTACGTATAACCTAAACAAGCTATAGCTTAGGGCCCCACTCTCTTGGGGCCCCCCAAAAAATTTAAAGGGAAAAAAAACTTTGATAAAATACATATTGCATTATGTGCAAATGGCTTTAGATACCTATATGAATTACCATATAGCAGATATTCAACACAAAAAACAGTGACAATTTGTTGTTGACAAAGGACAGCTGGACATATAAAGGGCCCCATTACCTCCAGTAGCTTAGGGCCTCATCAAACCTAAATTCGGCCTTGGTCCTCACCCAGTGCCATTCATGCAGAGAACCCCTAGGCTGCAACCATCTTCCACACAAGGTCATTTTCTCCTCTCATCCTAATCTATCCCTTTGCTCCCACATATCTGTAATTTACAGATGTACTGCCATTGAGCATAGTGGTTCCATTTAGCTGGCATGCAGGCTGAGGCAGGCTATGGGAGACACAGAGCATTGATTTCAACTCCAATCATAATTAAGTTATATATTTAAGAAGAAGAACCTCTGCGTGAACAGGCATATGCTTTTTTCAACTTTCTGGATGCATCACTGATGGTTTTTGTGCCTGTTTTGAAGAAGTTCTTTTCAGGAAAGCTTTAAATAATCATTATGGCTCTGGACAATTTTTATTCCAAAAGGAGTCAGCTGTTATGCATTCAGTTGCTTCATGCTGCACAAAATTAATAACTGCAATAATGCTCTCCTAACCACTGATAGAGGGACGTGGGTGGCGCTGTGGGTTAAACCACAGAGCCTAGGGCTTGCTGATCAGAAGGTCGGCGGTTCGAATCCCCACGACGGGGTGAGCTCCCATTGCTCGGTCTCTGCTCCTGCCCACCTAGCAGTTCGAAAGCACGTCAAAGTGCAAGTAGATAATAGGTACCGCTCTGGCGGGAAGGTAAACGGTGTTTCCGTGTGCTGCTCTGGTTTGCCAGAAGCGGCTTAGTCATGCTGGCCACATGACCCGGAAGCTGTACGCCGGCTCCCTCGGCCAATAAAGCGAGATGAGCACCGCAACCCCAGAGTTGGTCACGACTGGACCTAATGGTCAGGGGTCCCTTTACCTTTACTTTAACAACTGATAGACCTTTCTTGCATGAATTGCTTATCTAATCTTTCTGGAGAAATACTGTACCAATGCCACCTAGCTCTGCTTGTTATATTATTAGGAGTAATAGGTAGACCTCCCTTGCTTGTGGTACCTCCCCATTTCCCTTATCAAGTTCTTGCCCTTGAAGATAATTGCCATTGCAGAGTCGCTTACATTTTATCCTCAAAGCTTGAGTGCATGCACTGGGCTGAGAGATATATTTTTGGCCAGCCACTCTCTCACAACTTGGCTCACAGTTCAGAAGGAGCAGCTGATGTTTCAACCATTGGAACTATAGGTGGCGAAACTATCTCTGCATTTTAAATGCCACTTTAATTCTCTCCACCCCGCTCACAAAAAGTATTTTGCTTCAGCCCATTCCCCAATGCATAGCTGAAACAAAGCACTCTATTTTAAGGTGGGTAAAATAGCTGGGAAATGCTCCTTGACAATTCAGTCCAGCTCTATTTGAAACATCGAATTTTGTAGCAAAATGTATGTTTAGCCAATGCACGTAGGTTATTACATTCAGATTGCTGACACAGGAAACGCAAAAAGTAAATTTAGTGTAAAAAATGAAAGAAAAATAATGGTTAAATGTCAAGGCCTAAGAAACAGCAGCTCAAATTAAGTCCCATATAAAGTGTACGATTGCAAGTAGCAGATGTTAGTTGACATAAGTTCAAAAAACAGAATTACTTACTATCACCCTGGCAAAGCAAAGGCCCAAGTTTGTAAGCTGCTTCAGAATTTGGCCGGTTTGTATCTGTGATGAAAAGTTCTGTTACTGGTAGGTGGTCTTTATAGGACAGGAGCCCAGTGTCATTGGTCCTGGAACATATAAACAAACAAACTTTCAGATAATGCATTAAGCAGTTATGTGAATGGATGTCATTGTCTTTGTGTTAGTTGTGTCTAGCAAATGGCTGCATTTTTAGCAAATGTAGATGGATAATACAGTGAAGGCATAGAAATGTTTGCCAAAATGGCAACAGAGAGAGGGGGGGGAGGAGTTGGAACTACATGCAGTTTTATATAAGGATGACATTTCTAAAGTCCAGTTTTGGCCAATAGCCTTGTCAAAGAAAATCTACATATATTGCCCCCCAGATTTATGGAGAGTTTGATGAAAGCAATGAGAACTCAGATCTCTTGGAAACTCAGATCAACATGGAAATTGAAACACAACTGAAAAGTTGTGTCTGTGCTCAGACCCGTGTGTGTATTCCTTGCAAGGAAGATGTCCTTCGGAGTAATCAAGTTCCACGCATAACTCAGCTCTGATGTGAAACTGACGTGCATTGAGTCAGATCATTAACCTATCTAGCTTAGTATTGTCGACACGGACTGGCTACAGCTCTCCAGAGTTTCTGAAAGGACCCTTTCCCGGCCTACCTGGAGATAGCAAGGACTGACCTTTTAGTATGGAAACAATCATTTGTCTGGAACAAATAACGAATAAAGAAAAAGGCCATAATCATTATTGATACCTGAATGCCACAAGCTATTCTTTTCTCATCTTTTCCAATTGAGAATATATAGTGTTTATGTTCATTTCAGTTTCTATAAGGGTGGGAGACTCTTACGTTTGTCAAGTGTTCAGATTCTTACAACAGGCAAACGTGTGTGTAATATATGATTGAAGAAAAACTGAGAAACTTGCAAGAAAAGGCTTACATTTTCTCCTTCTTTTGCTATCCATTTTTTATGCTTGCCATTTCAGCATTTCCTTTGAGCCTCAGCATTTCCAATCCCTCTTATCTATAAGTTTTTCATTAGCAGGAGAGGATCAGTCCCCCACAATCCATTGAGTCTTTTGTGCTTGACTCAGGGCGGGATGGGGGTGACCAGTTTAAATGGTGAGTGTTGTGTGGCTGGTGGCCATTTGACAGGTTCTAAGCTAGCTCTGTCCTCTAGCCAATAATCTCCAAGCTACTGGACTCTGATGCCTGGCAGACAAAAAAACAGTGTTTCTGTCACCAGCCCTTTAGTCACATTAGACCCCCCAAAGACCCCAGAACGGAAAACGGGGAAAACATTTGAAGTGGCAGCAGGAACAGGAACTGCTGGGTCCTGCAAGGCCTCAGAAGCAGTGCCACAAAGGGGGAAGGGACAGCTTTCCTTGCATAAAATACTTTGGGAAGATTTTGAGAAGGTTAGCTCACAATGGTGGTCCTGTCAAGGATTGTACCAAAGAGCACCATGCCTGCGGAGCCAGGGATCTCATAGTTTCATTGACGGTATGTAGCTGGTCCCTTGGTCACCAGACAAAATGACTAGCCTGAACTCCATGCTTTCTCATCCACATGAGATGTTCAAATCAGAAGTGAATCTCAGAGAGTCGTTTCACACTCCAGTTACTGTGGCCCATTGACGTGACCTTACTGTCTGAAAATGCTTATTCCTTTATGAGAGCTATTACTATAGTTCCCAAGTTTATCTGTGTGCCTAACTAAACCTTTTCTCATATATATTTCTGTCCGAGATTTCTCCTTGTCACAGGGAACACTTTAGGACGAAATTACAGCACGACAACAAAAAATGACCTTTAACAAACCCCCCCCCCCAAAAAAAAAGAGATAAAAATCTAGGACACATTTTCAAGCTGTGTGCCTGAAGTTGGGCTTCTGAGTTCATGCAAGGAAGAAAGAATTGCTCTAATAGCAGGTGAACTTTGATACTTTAAAAATAGCTGTTTCCATCTAAGTAAGGATTTAGGATCCTAATTTTTAAGACGTTGCTGCGAAAATTCTACCCTATGATTCTGAAGACACCTCAAAACAGCATGAAAAAAAGAAATTTATATCATCCTTGGGTAGACAAAAGCAGCTATCACAATGCCATTTCTCACCGATAGGAAGGGGAAGGAGTTGCCAGGAATGTGAACATGTGTTTGCGGGGAGCACAGCAGGATTCCAATACTTGGAGGACTTCTGGTCAATAGGGTTGGCATAGACCTTTAGGGAATGGCACCACCGCCTTCCCTTTCTGCCCATTAACAAACCTATGCAACATTGTAGGATTAGCCATCTGAGGGCTGAGTCAGGATTTTTACCCCATGTGGCGCTCCCTACTCATATGTTAAAGTGCATGGTGATGTTGTATGTATCTGATTTACTTAATTGGCTGCCTGTTCTTTCATAGTCAGGAAGTGTGGGCAGGAAGAGAAGTAAGTTTGGAAATCTTGGTAAGCACCCTGTCAGGGAACTGACATCGGAGCCAGAGGTGGAGGCAAGGCTCCCAAGCGATGCTGGAGAAGGGCCCAGCAGGGAGAGAGGGAGCTCATCGGCTGGGGAAGGAAATCAGCGTAACACCAGGGATAAAGGGGGGCAGATGGGGGAATCGGCGAGGGGGCTCCAGGACTCCTCGCCGGAGACCAGCGGGGAGAGCACTGGTCCTCCGCTACCCACACCCACCCTGCGCAGAAGACTTCCGTGCAGGGAAAGTAGGCGTAGACTTGGCGTCAAAGAACTTCTTTGCTGGAAGAAGTTCAAGAAACGCCCACTGACGGATTCTGCTAGCGACTGAAACAGCCACGAAGTGAAGGGCTGTCCAGCCAGAAAAAGGTTTAACCAGGCAACCTAGCCAGGAGTGGCAGCAACTTACGCACGAGCAACCCCATATAACCATTACACACCCTAATTGAAATAAATTGAAATACTTTATTGTCACATGTACAACTTGTATACAGTGAGATTACACGAGCACTCCCCACTCAGCTCTCTTAGTCTTAATTCCCCTCGTTTACTGACGCACACCCACCAAACCCGAAAGTCAGTTGCCCTGTTGTTATCTTTTCATTCAGCAGCCTAACAGCCCACAGATAGAAGCTGTTCTTTACCCTGTCGGTGCGACTAATCATGCTTCTTTATCTTCTGCCTGAGGGCAGGAGATCAAGAAAGTGCCGGCCAGGGTGTGAATCATCCCTGAGAATTTCCCTCACTCTCCTGAGGCAAAGTTCTTCCGCTATTTCATCCAGCGGATTCACGGGACAGCCCATAATATCTTGTGCTGTATTCACCACCCTCTGTAGGCACTTCCTATCAGTTGATGTCAAACCAGCGTACCACACCGTACTACTACAAGTAATACACTTGGAGGGTGAAAGGATTGTCAGTCTAAGGTTACCAGATTTTTTTCAATGAATCCGGGGACACTTTTCAACTTCAATGGATTTTGTATGGGGACTGATTTGAAAATCTGGGGACTGTCCCTGGGAAATGGAGACATCCAGTAACCTAATGTTAGTCCACTTACTTACCATTGTCAGCTAGCAGAAGCCTTTGAATTCTGGAAACTTTAGCCTATCAAATGCTGCCCAGCATGGTTTGTGTGTGTGTGCATGTTTGTGTAGCAGCCAGCTGCCTCCTCAGCTTGTCCTTTGGATGAGCAGATGAGGAAGGCAAAGAGCAACATCTGATCGATCCATTGTATTTAGCCAGGCTGGCAATGCCCAGCAGGAGAAAAGGGAAGCTTTGTACCCAACTGTCTCCTCTACACTTTGGTTGTGTTGTTATTTGATGCTTGTTGCAGAATAAGATGAATAAAGATGGCCCTTATATCAACAGATGTCTCATGAAATAATTCTGGTAGGATGAGTGGGTGCCACATATTTTGACATTCAACATTTTAACTTGTTGAGAACAAAGCAAAGAATGAAAACAAAATCACCATTCATTTCTGTCAGCATCACAGTTGCAGTCATGATGCGAATCAATGCAGCTTCCTTGTATTCCACAAGCACATTTCTGAACATCTGGCCTGGAGCCTCCCCAGTACGTCTGTGTCTCATTGATTTTTCCAACCCACCAGCTGAATGGAATTCCATCTAAAAGACAAGTTAGAGAAATTTGCAATTTACTGTTCCACCTGTTTTCCTTCAACTCTAAAGGAAAAAAAGATACCTAATGAAAAGTTGCAAAATGTGACTTTTTAAAAAATAAAATTGGCCATACTTCTTTAAAATGCTAACATCTTTTTCCTCATTTTAATGTTTCATTATCATGAACTAAATTACTTTCAAAACTTTCTGCTTATATTACTGGAAAAAGAGAACTGGTAGTCCCTAAATCAGTCAGGCATGGTATTAGAACCATTTATCTTAAGGAGGCCACTTACACAATTTGCTTTATGACAGCATATGAAGAAGGAAATGCCCTCATCCCCCAAAATCTAGGTAATTTATTATGTGATGTAAAAATCAATAGATGATCAAGAGTCTACTAGTGAGGAAACTGCAAGTGTCTTATCTCATAAAGGTCTCATTATGATAATTAAAGATTAGTAAGCCTATACTAATATACTAATTGAGCAGAGTTGTGTACAGTGGTACCTTGGTTTAATAACAGCCCTGTTTATAAACTATTCAGTTTACAAGCTCCGCAAAACCCAGAGTAGTGTCCTGGTTTGCGAACTTTACCTCGGTCTAAGAACAGAATCCGAACGGTGGAAGGGCACCGGCGGCGGGAGGCCTCATTGAGAAAGTGCGCCTCAGTTTAAGAGCGGTTTTGGTTTAAGAACAAACTTCTAGAATGGATTAAGTTCGTAAACTGAGGTACCACTGTACAGTCACACCTTGGTTGTTGAACCTAATCCGTTTGGGAAGACCGTTCGACTTCCAAAATGCTCGACAAATGAGGCATGGCTTCCGATTGGTTGCAAGAGCTTCTTGGACGTTGGACGTTCGGGTTCCAAAAAATATCCAAAAACCGGAGCATTTACTTCCAGGTTTTCAGCATTCGGAAGCCGAAACATTAAAAAATGGAGCCGTTCAAGAACCGAGGTTTGACTGCACTTACTGGGAGAACTGCAACTGTCAAGAGTAAGATTGTGTAGCAGGTTTTTTTTGGCTCTCAATGAACTATAAGAGGAGTCTGAGGGATCAGGCTCATTCAGTGAAGCATCCTGGTCTCACAGTGGTCTGTAGGAAACCAGCAAGCAGGATTGAAGCACAAGAACACTCCTCCTGTGGTTTCCAGCAATTGGTTTCCAGAAGCACTGCTTCCTCCAGTTGTGACAAAGCCATCCAAGTTGATGGCCATTCCCTGCCTCCTGTGGGAGTCAGTTTCAGCAACGAAGGTGTGCCATGTTAAAGCGTGTTCTCCTTCATGGAGAGCACGTGTTGAGGTGGGGTCTGACAGGCCACCCCCTCAGTTGGTGGGCAGGATCGTTTAGATGGCCATTGGCAGTGATTGGGCTGTTTGGGTTACTGGGCTAATTTTGATGTTGTGGGATGGGCAAAAGGTTTTATATGCAGGGCACACAGCACTGAGCGTTCTCTTTCGCTGCATGCACCAGATCACCCGCCATCCTCCCTAAGTTAGGGCTTGTGTGTCTGACCCTGCTATGCCTGTCATGGGGTCATCTGCCATTGGGGCAGGGGCCTGGTAGGACTTTTGTCCATTTGGCTGATTGGCTGGTGCCATTTGGTTTTTGCCTACTGCGTAGCAAATCGTCACAACTTGTAAGGTCGCGGTTAGGCATTGGTTAAAAATTTGGTTGGTGGAGGGGTAAAGGTTGGCAGTGCCTGCCCTTCCAATGCTGCTGCTGCAAGGGTATTCCGTTAAAGGAATCCAGGGGCTCGCCATGCTTTCATCTGAATCCCTGGTGTGGGGCTTGGGCCGCACAAGCCCCTGGGAGCATACGGGGAGAGGTGAGGGCCTGGGGCTCAGCTCCATTTTCTCCCCAACATTGTTTTCCCTTACTGGCTTCCGCTGGAATCTGGAAGTCAGTTCTGTCCCTGGGCAGGGACAGATAGTCGGAACCAATGCCTAAGCAACCACTCACATTTATGTATTTTAATAAATTTGTGGCCAAAATTATGCCAAAAACCTTAAACAAAAATTCTGTGTGAATTGTGATTTATTTGGGGGTGGCTTGGGGACCTGGACACACAATCACTGTCACTTTAATAACTTGCCTGGTGGCAAGAAGCGACATTGCAGAGCCAACTCTGTCCGCAGCACTGGTTACAGTAAAAATGAGACAAAAATTTTTTCCCCCTTCCAGTAGCACCTTAAAGACCAACTAAGTTTGTTCTTGGTATGAGCTTTCGTGTGCATGCACACTTCTTCAGATAAAAAAATGAGGTAAAAATGAGGGAGCCTTAATTCAACACTACTGTACATTAAGGCGAGAGATGCTGCCAGCTAAACAGAGCGATAAATGCACAAAATATACAGAAAAGGGTAATTACTAGAGGATATGAAGCATGAAGATAATCAATCTTTAAAGAAGAAGGAAGGAAGGTGAACTTTGCAATGAATGCAGAAGTCGAGGCACACGGGGAGAATAATGCCCTATTAAATTGTATGGCAACACTTTGGTGAGTTCTGCTCTTGTTTGCGAGAAGCATTCAAGCTTTCAACAACAACCCCCCACCAAGAATCTGGAACTTATGCCTCCCTTTGCCTTCCTAACAACTGTCAGTACATATTGCAGCTCACTGTTAGACAACTCCTCTGCTACCCTGGCAGTCTCTCTGCTTGCAACATATCGACTCGCTCTCATACTATTCAACCTGCCAGCCCAGCAGGTCTTCAAAAAAACAGAACCAGAAGATGAATAATGGCAAGAATGCTCTCCCATATATTGTGTGTGTGTTTAGCTTTACAATTTATCCTGAGTGGGACGGTGGTGGTGGAATAGGAAAACCAGATAAAAGGTCTACATAATTTACGAAAAATCTCATTTTTCAAAATCCTACATTCATACCCATATAAAAATGCCACAATTCAATGGTTCTGGAGTGCATCTATTATCTATGTTCTCTGCCATTTTCTTCTGACTTGGGAGAAAACTATAAAGAGTTAGGGAATATTTAAACATCTAAAAAAAAATAATAGATACCATACTGTGACTTTGGATCTTCTTTGAAATCAAGAATATGCTATGGTACGTCACTGATGCCTACTTACTAGACATGCAAATAGGTGAATGGGATGCTGAATATTTAGCAGGTATCATGAAACATTTCCCTCTTCATTTCACATGGCCTCAGATGATGAAGTGTGCAAGTAACAGTCCCTCTTCAGTTTATTAGGAAGAAACGAAGCTACCTCGCATGGAGTCAGACCATTTTTCATCTTGTTCAGTACTGGTAAGACTGACTGGCAATGACTGTCCAGGGTTTCAACAGGGGGCATTCACACTTCTATCTGGAGATATCAGAGTGTGAACAAGAGACCTTCTGCGTGCAGTGCAATTGCCCTATCACTAAACTATGGCACTATTTAAACACAGCAGCGGAAAGGTGTGCTAGGTGTGCACATGGAAAGCACTTCGAAGCATGCATCCATATGATCAAAGCATGCACCAGTACAGTTTCCAGGGATTGAATGTGGGAACTTTTGTATGCAAGGCACTCAGCTATGGCCTTTCTGTCAGGTGAACAACCGAGATCAAGGGATTTAAGTATTATATTATGTCAGAGTCTTGGGAGCTTTTTTCAGCCTAAAGACTACATTCCTTTCTGGGCAAATTTCCAAGGTTCATATGCTGGCCAGGGGGTGGGGTGCACAGCCAAAGGAAAAAGTTGATGGACCAAAAATGTAAATTTTCCCTTTGTACAGTAGGCTAGTTTCTACACATACTCTCACACCCCACTCTTTCCCCCTTCCAGACAAACTAGAGGTATTAGCGCTTTGAACAGGTTTGCTTGAACAAACTATTGGCAAAGGAGGTGGACTGGAATTTGCTTTGGATATTGGGGGTGAATACGTTTTGGCTAACAGAGCGTGCATTTCTGAGTTCTGCATTCTCAGATTACTGTGGAGTTTTCACACAAACAAAAGGATCCCGGAGGAACGATAAGCCAAGTCTCCAGAATGTAATCCAATTTGCATGTTCATAGACCAAAGCTGTAAACTGTCCTCCTGAGGGGAAAAGGCAAGCCAACATAAGTTATCTATCTGAAAACCTGAGCTAGCTCTGCTTTGTGACACTATAGAACTGCTAGGAAATTTTAACAAGCTGTACGACGTTAATTTCAATGTCAAGCCAGTCTAAAGCCATGTACAAATTTGGCAAAAACCAGTAGAACATTTCTTCTGCTCTCCCCTATCACAAATAGCATAATATACTTCTTCTTAGCCTTCTGATTGTTTAACCTTGCAGATTTACTTGCTGAACCCCAAAACAATGTCACTTGTCCTTGCCAGCAATGTGAATACCCCTAGTTCATTACCACCACCACTCTGAATTTGTGTTTAAATGAACCATCTGATAATAACACCTGGAATACATGTCACTATGACTCATCTGTGTAGTTAAAGCTATGGTTTCCCCAGTAGTGATGTATGGAAGTGGGAGCTGGACCATAAAGAAGGCTGATCGCCAAAGAATTGATGCTTTTGAATCATGGTGCTGGAGGAGACTCTTGAGAGTCCATAGACTGCAAGAAGATCAAACCTTTCCATTCTGAAGGAAATCAGCCCTGAGTGCTCACTGGAAGGACAAATCCTAAAGCTGAGGCTCCAAGACTTTGGCCACCTCATGAGAAGAGAAGACTCCCTGGAAAAGACCCGGATGTTGGGAAAGATGGAGGGCACAAGGAGAAGGGGATGACAGAGGACGAGATGGTTGGACAGTGTTCTCGAAGCTACCAGCCTGAGTTTGACCAAACTGCAGGAGGCAGTGCTCTGCTCCATGGGGTCACGAAGAGTCGGACACAACTAAACAACAACAACAACAATGACTCATGCCCAAAGAGTATACAATTGTCATAGCCACTTGTGTAACTGCTTCCTCTGTTTTACACTGCAGGTTGCAGCCCTCCACCAACCTGCTCTAGAAAATTGGATGCCATTGTGAAGCAGATGTGGACCAAAGGGGAGGAGAGAAAAAGAAAAAGGAGAAGTTTTGTTGCATCGCTGGTGTGACATTGGCTCTCATCCCATATTTCCCCTGCTTCAAGAACATGAAAGGGCATGGAACCTGAATTTTTGCACAGCAGTTGTGCATCAAGGCTCCAGCTCTGTGTTGTTTTTTAGTTGAAATCCACCAAGTTATCTGGAAAAGCAAACCTGAAGCCTGTGCATAACGTGAGATGGGTAAGGCTATTAAAGGATTATAACAAAGCAGTGATTAGTCAGGCTTCTGCCTTGGTTGTGAATGTTAATAATCAGATGAAAGGAAAAGGTGGATTTGATGCAGCTAGTGAAAAAAGTAAACAGAGTATATAGAAATATTAGCATGTGACATCTTTTGAAGGTTCATTTGCATGCTTCTACAGGAACTGAAAGCAAATGAGGGCTTATCCACATTTCTTCTCGTCCCACTGCATTCCCCCAAGGGAAAACCACCCTTTAGCATTCAATCGGAGCAAGCAGCAATTGGGTTCTCAGTGGATTGCTGTTCGTTCCAATTCAAAGCTAAAGAGTGGGTTTTCCCTGGGAAAGGAACAAGGCAAAGAGAAAAATCTCTTGGACCCTTACCATGCTTTCGAGGCATGGGAAAAGTGGAAGTATGGATGAGCCCTTTGTCGTTGCTTCTGTCTAAGATAAAAATAATGGTTAGGGCTATATCTTCCTTCCTTTCTTCCTTACTCATTGCCATACTCAACTGCTGTATTTGTCAGATGCACTCAGTACAAATTATACAATCCTAGGGGCAAGAGGGGTAAAATTATACAAGGGAAATTTAATGTAGTTTCATACTCTCCCTTTTTCTCAAGTGGTGGAAAGGGCAGGTCTGCCGAGTGAATTTCCATTAGAAGGCCGTTCCCCTTCCCAGGGGGGCAGGGTTACAGGAGGCCATGTGCACTCCCTGTGTATGGGGGTGGTGTGGTGAAGCCACCCGCGTCACTGGGAGTCCCAGCCATGTAAACACCCCATGGCCGACCAATCCAGTTGACCGGGGTGTGTGGCTTACCCTATTTAAACCACCGTGCGGTCAGGGGCTCCTTCTCCTTACCTCCTCTTCACCTCACCTCACCTCACCTAACCCCACCCCACCTCACTTGCCACTCCCCCTATTATTTTTCTTCCCCCCTTCTTCTTCATATTTGTTTAAACCAATTCATAAACCAAGAACTTATGCATTGACCACTAATAATGAAACCTATGTTGTAGATATCTTTCCACATTTATTATGCTATTTTTGTGATATACAAATGACATGAGAAAACATCAGGCAAGGCCTCTTTCCACCTGCATTGCCCCACCCTCCAGTCTCTGCTTCTCATTCTGTACTGTATTATGTTGTACACTGTGGTTTGCTGTGTTTTATTGACTGGAGTTTAGAAATTACTTATTGTAACTGTTAAGAGTGGGTTTCTGTTTAATGTTGAAATGCTGATGTTTAATATTATTCTATATTAATGTAATGAATGTTGAATGTTATTTTATTTGCATATTGTATATTGTATTATGCATATTGTCTTATTTATACAATGTTATTATCATCAAAACTTGGTATACTAGTTTGTATAACATTATTCTTGTTTATAAAACCCAATTAGAAGAAGAAGAAAAAAAAGAACAACAACAACAACAACAAGCTAACAATCTGCTTCTTTACAAGACTGGCATGTGTGCAAATGCACATGAGCAAAAAGCAAGCACAAATAGTGCAAAGTAACTTTGGTCCTACAACCTGCTATCATAATCCAGTCAAAATCCAGTGAGGTAAAAGAAAAGAAAAAGAAATAATACCCAACTTCTTTACAGTCAAGGTTTTAAAAGCCACTGCAGGAACCAATGCTCCACAAACAAGATTGTGTGAAAATCTACAGACATGTTTTTAATCACAAAAAACAAGGGGTGTGTGGGTTGTGGGTTTTTCAACATCAGTACTTTGCTTCTGTTATCAAGATACAATCTATATTTACTTTGCTGTTGGCAAAATTTTAAAGTCCTTTACATGTAGGCCAGGAAGGAGCTTTGTTATAATTTCTGCTAAACAGTAGGATTAGGCGAGAAATTGAGTTTGAAAGTAGTTAATGCTTTGAATGAAGCTCATTATAAATTGACCTTGGTGCTTTTTCTGGTTCAGAAGCTATTCAGCAATTTACAGGTTGGGGATTTGTTTGCTAAATCTTTTAAAAAGTTATTCTTTTTTTAAAAAAGCAAACTATAGTGGCAAGATGCCATAACCTTGGCAAGATTAAATATCTACAGTGGTTCATTGAGTATAACACATTATGTAGCATAATAAGATTTGTCTGCGTTACTTACCTCGCTTATTTGAAAGCCGTGACTTTTTGCAGTGGTAGGCAAGCTCTTGTTCACAGTGTTCTGCATGGTTAATTGTAGCCTGAAGCTGTTCTAGGTTGGCAGCATATTTGAAAAACACAGTGTGTGGGTTCTCTCGATTAGCACTTTTGACTCTAGTTAACTCGGTGTTGTTGTGCTGTATAACTGTCCAAGTGGTGTCTTGCAAAACAGACAGAAAATAGGCAGTCACATAAATATTGAACACCCAATATACACTTAGCAGTGCATAATAAACACATCCAAAACAACTGCCTTAAACAAAGAAAAAATAATAATTTCCCCATGGCACTTCCTTCCTTCCTTCCTTTCCACTTCGGCCTCCACAACTTTCCTCCTGAATTAGGGTTTAACTAGGATAATTTCTAATGTTAGTAACAGAATTTCATCCTGCAGCATTTGAAAAACCTTCAATTCTTTTGTTCCCTCCTTCTATATTACTGCCGATGTTCCTATACATATTGAAGAAGACTCAAGAGACAAAGAAATGGTGAAATACTTATTGAATATAACAACAGAAGATCTATAAAACTAATTAACTGAATTATAAAAGAACAACCAGGTGGATTTCAAATAACTGGAGAGGGGTATCGTTAAAATCCCCAGGGCATGTTAGCAGCTGTATTCTGTGGCTCTGCAGCCAAAGAGGAAGAGGAGAAAGTTTCCCCTCCTTGCTAAGTGAGCCGTGGGTATGTGACCCCCACTAGGTTGTGTTTGCCAACATGTGAACACCAAGCCTAAAGGGCATCCCCAAGGACCTCCCTCAAGCCAAAGGCTGTGGAAGGTGAGCCAAGAGTGCCCTGAACCCAAAAATGCCTCAGGCTGCCTGTACACAAAGTCCTTGAATTCTCTGAACTGCCTGCATTAAATGCCCAACAAACTGAATAATTAACTTCACATTGAAAGGTCAATCAGCACAACCCAACAGTGCTCAGCAGGTAGAAAACGAGGAGTCCCAAGTGCCAATCAGGCGTCCTTGTGCCCAAACTATCCTACTCATTCCCCCACTAGGCAGCTGGCAAAACCCATCTTGTAAAGGGAGGGAGGGTGCTACAAATGAGAAGCTGCTGCCGGGAGTGGAACCGGCTTAAATATCCAGCCAGAGGCTTCATCCTCTTGGGCCCTAAAGCATCTGTGATCCCCAAGGTAGCTACCCCTAGGGACAGATCATCTCACAACTTCCTTAAAAAGGGGAACTTTGACAACTCAGCTCTGCTGGAGAGTAGGAGTGCCATTGATAGAACACTGCAGGAAAGCATTTTAGTTGCAATCATATTTATGACTGCACTGAGATTGTGAGTCTGATTCTTAAACAACAGCTTATTAAAAAAACACCCTAAAAGAATATTGATGCAACTGATAATATCACATTAAGTGTGGGGATTGTGGGTGGTGTTTTATCAGTGCCCAGAAATACACATATAATCTTGATCATGGGTAGGCAAACTAAAGCCCAGGGGGTGGATCTGACCCAGTCGCCTTCTAAATCTGGCCCGTGGACGGTCCAGGAATCAGTGTGTTTTTACATGAGTAGAATGTGCCCTTTTATTTAAAATGCATCTCTGGGTTATTTGTGGGGCATAGGAATTCATTCTTTTTCTCTCTCAAAATATAGTCCAGCCCCCCACAAGGTATGAGGGACAGTGGACCGGCCCCCTGCTAAAAAAGTTTGCTGACCCCTGATTTTGATGTATATGATTATATGAAGAATGCTATTTGTAGAATCTTATCAATGTCTGCTTGTGTGAGCCAGAGAGAAGACTACTGTACTTGCAAGAACCAAAAGCTGTAGCAAACTGGAGAACCGAGAATTCACCTTTTGTAAATATCACCATATCATTTGGAACTCAAAAATTAGAGGAGTTCAGATGGGGAGAATTTAAGAAGCAATGGTGTACTTTTTTGTGTGGCTTCTGTTTGAGAAATGCAAAGTCCTGAAACCTGCTGAGCACTGCTGAGTTCCTGCAGGAACTTGTTCTATAATTTTCTGGATTGTAAAAGAAGCTGGCTGGGCATAATGGTTATCTGTTGAATACGATTTGGAGAAAGCAACCAACCCATTCTGTAAAATATCATTTCCATAACTCAGTTTTGCACATTAAGAAAATAATGCAGCTTCACTTTGCATCTCTCATATGAGGCAGTGATATTTAAGGCTGCGAGCCTATACACGCTTAGCTGGCAGTAAATTCTACTGAACTCAATGGGGCCCTCTTCTGAGGTGATTGCAATTGTGAGTCACCATGAATGGAAGTTAACAATCTCCTCTAGATATTGCTATGGCATTCATTGTCCATACAGTTTCATCAGACAAAAGAATGCCCTGTGTGTTGGGAAAGACCGATGCTCCATTGCAGAGCAGTGTAAAACAAATCACAGTGCTGTATTTGTGAAAGCATTGACAGGGAAGGCTGCTTGCTAGACAGGAAAGTCAAATTTAGAACCCGCTGCTCAGCATGTCTTAGGGTAAATTTTGTCTAATTTCATTTTTTATTAGTTTATCGTCCTTTGCCCTTGCTGGATTGCTACCTTATGTAAGAGCTCATTGCTATAATCTTAGCCAGTCCACTGAATTTATTTATAGCCTTCGTGTCTCCTAAGAAACTGAATCAATATTTTACAGTTAGGTGTTTTAACTATTCTGCAGGAACACCTTGCCTTAAGCTTCCTTTATTTATGGAAGCTTAGGAATGACTGACAACAAAAGGAATATTTTTTAAAAGGCATGTAAATCAGCTATAGCAGGAATGGGGAGATTTGTGTGGTTGGGTCGATACTTTCAAGGATGTAGAATTATACCCATTTACCTTGGAGCAAGCCTACTGAACTCAGTGGGAATTGCTTCTGAGTAAACAGAGACAGCTATGTCCTATAAATGTGTCCGGTAGACATCAGGTGAGCAAAACGTTGCTCCCTGTATAGATAGATGTAAAATGACATCTTACAAAAACGTTCCATGCACACATTCTTGCCATCTGATTTGAAGCTGTGGACCTCAGGCTTGTGGTATTGAAAATGACCCCCCAGTAATAAAAAAAGGATAGCAGCACCTCCCTTTCCATCTGCCTGAGAAGAAAACTGCATGCATATCAATGACAAGGCAGCAGCGTAAGAAACCTGGGCATCTGCCTCCATTGCTGCTCGTGGGAAAAGGGAATACCAGTTGTGAGGAAACAGGGAAAGAAAACAAATACTGAAGATTCAGCCTGTCAGATTGCATCTCTTGGTGAGGAACTGATCAATGAGATTTGCTTAATGCGTTGAATAAGGAGTGACTGATGAAAAAACTGGCAGCTGTTCCCTGGTATACAGGAATAAATCAAACTGCACTTTACCTCAGAGGGCTGGCCTTTTGACAGAGTTTAAAATCACCGGAGTGCTTAAATTGCACCCCTCTCCCCCTCTTTGATCAGGTCAAAAATTAATGAGTAGTTGTATCTCCCTTTCTCTTAAGAGGCATGGCAAGAGTTGTGCCAATTTCAATGTACATGCACAGGGCACTAAAGGAGATAGAGAGGAGTTTGCAATTCTTGGCTGGCATTTCTGTGTTCATTAAGACACTGTCCCTTCCTTTGTGCTGTAAACTCAAGGGCATTCTTCCGCTCTCCTTCCAGGTCCATGTTCTGAGCTGGAGAGGAGGAGAGAATAATTTCTACAGTTGCCCGGGGCTTCCCAGATGCTTGCAGGGTCTCAGCAGTCCAGTGCAGCTGCAGGGACAATTTCTGCCTCCATTCCAGTATCAGAAGAAACCAAATACCAGTATACTCAATGCATATAAAAATCTAAAATTATTCAAGTAGAATAGACTTAAGATGCTAGTACCAACAAGCAGCTGCCATGGGAAAGAAACCTTTTCACAATCAGGCATTCCAATATAATGGAAGAAGTTGTGGATAAATGCCTGGAATATGGATCAGTGGCTGGATTGGGTTAATTCAAGTTCCATTGATTTCCATAGGACACACGTAATTCCCCATTGAAATTAATAGGCCTTAAAAGTGCTTAATTTTGGCTGATTACAGCTGCAAAAGAAGATGCACCCATCATTTTTAAACACCCAGCTGTAAAAGGCAAATCAATAAAATTAAATTAAATCACCTGAAGTGACATAATAAAGACAAGGGGGGGATGCATTTGCAGCACTATACATCACTTTTGAATGTACAGAAGGAAATCAAGTTTTTAATAAACTCGATAATCTTTTCAGTAAAAGCTTTTTTCTCAATTTCTTGCATCCTTGCAGTGCTAACTTCTCAAAAGTAAAACTCTACAGAAAATGTAAATTGAGTATGAGATAAACCCACTTGTGGATGGTGCTATAGAGGGGGGAAGTGGTAGCCTCACAATCTGAGCCTACATTGTTGCTGTAATTTTCCTGCCTTATTCATTTCCAATATTCTGAGCTGAGAAGTCACCTTCATTCTGTTTCATTCTTTAAACTCACAAGTTCCAAAATAGGTACACTTCCTACTTGATAGATTGTGTTTCAATGTAATGAACATGCACGCAGAGACGGCCATGAGTTAAGGGAGTTTATCACCTTACCTGTCATATTGCAATATACAAGAAATGGTCCCAGGGGGCCACTCCCATCTGAGTCGATATAGTAAAAGCCCGAAGTGTTCCCTCTGTGCTTATAGGCTTCACACGATTGCTCATAAATAGCTGTAAGAGAACATCTTCCATCACAAACATAATGGCATTGTTTGCATTTTATCGGAAACGTGAACATTTCTCGGGCTGGGGGTCGGAATAGACAGCACTAGGGCTGGGCGATAGCACTTTTCAACAGCCAAACATTGCGGTGTGGCAAAATACTGCGGTGTGGAAAAAGAAAACTTATTTTGAATGAATGTATATAAATGAAAATATCAAATGCTCAGCAGTGACTACATTATTACATGAGCACTGTTCCACAGCATTTGATATTTTCATTTATATACATTCATTCGAAAAAAGATGGGTTTATGAAGCAATGCTATATCCTCCCCCCACGCTGATGAAGAATTCTACGAAACAGTAGTCAATATCCGGAATCACTGTTCAGTGTTGGACATCATATTTGCTGAATACACAAAGCTTCACAGCTTGTCTTTTATCGTACAAAGTTTGGTACCTTGCTTCATTTAAAGATTTTCAGAGACTTTGAGACTAAAGATTTCATTTTGTACTTGTTATGGTTTGAAGGAATTCTATAAAGATTGTCTATTACGTATGTATATGGTCACTGTGTTGCCGAGACATTGCTGACTCGTCCGTGAGGAGCAGAATTCCGAGGGTTGCTTTGCGCACCTGTTGGGGCTCCTTTAACTGATCACTGTGGCGTGCGCCAACCGTGCTCCCCTCAGCTGAACAGTTTCATGGAGCCCCCACACTGCCGCCAGCTCACGGGAGCCAGCGCTGAGGTAAGGGCAGCTGCACACTCTTCAGTCAACTAGTTTAAAGAAGCTGAGGGAGGAACAAGCTGTATTGGCGCCTCGCCGATACAGCTTGTTTCTCGCTCTGCATCGTATGAGGGCAGAGTGTGATGGCGCTTTCACTCAGTGATATATCACTGGTGAAACTGTCACTGCTCCTGAGTCCCTCTGCTAGCAGCGCCGCTGGAGGAAGGAACTCTAGCGGACGCTGCCAGCAAAGGGACTCAGGAGCCGTGGTGGTTTCACCAGCGATATACCGCTGAGTGAAGCTGACATCACGGTCTTCTCCTCATGCTCGTCCTGGGCGATATATCAATATATCGCCCAGGCCTAGACTACACATGCATTCAAATCTGAGGGAAACCGATGAAATTCACACAGACAAAGCTGAACCACTCTTGGGGTAAGTAAACAGCATTTACACTCCTTTAAATAGAAAATGACTGAGTGCGTGTTTCTCTTCACCTCCTGAACAACGTTCGCAGCGGAAATATCCAGAGGTGGGTGGCCAATCATGCTGTGTCAAACAAAATGTGAATAATATAAAGAAACTTGCTTTATCTCAAAATCACAAGGAACTGAGTAATAACCAAGCCACAGCAGAACTCAAAACCCTGATCTGCTTTGCTGGAAACCGTGCCCTCCCTAAATGAGGGCATGTGTTGTGGTGAGACCCGGAGACTGACCTCCTGGTTGTGGGTGGGTCTATTGGATAACCACAACACCCGATTGGTAGGTCTCTTGTTGCTGGGTGTAATCTGGCCAATGGGGCGCAGTCTAAATGGATCGAGGGACCTATATAAACCCATGCATGTGTCCCATAGCTTCCTCTTTTGACTCATGCATCGGAACACCCGCCCACCTCTCCCTAATTTTAGGGCATTTTGCTATTGACATTGCTACGCTGTCATGTGTCGTCTGTTGTTGGGAGAGGGGCACGGCAGGAATTTTCCCCACTTGGCTGATTGGCTGTGGCCATTTGGGTTTCACCTGCCACATAGCAAATCATCACAACTTGTAAGATTGCAGATAGGCACTGGTTCATGTGACAGGGATGGGAGAATGGTCTCACCATCCCTATGTGAAGGGTATTCCGTTAAAGGAGTCCAGGGACTCAACTTGGTTTGGTCAACCTCCAAGAAGGGGTTGTGCCCGTGCCTGAGTCCAAGGGAGCATCTGGGGAGTGGACATAGTCTTTTCCTGGGTTTTCCACCTACCTCAGCTGTTCACCCTTGGCTGACCTATGATAGAGCTCTGGGTCAGCGCTACCTGCAAGGGTGTAGGGAGCTAGTCGAACCAGAGCCTATGCAACCACTCACTTTTTTGTAATCAATAAAGTTGTGGCCTAAATTCTGCCAAAAACCAAAACTAAAATTTGAGTCAAATGTGTCTTTATTTAAAGGGGAGGCCTCTGGTCTGAACACACAAAAGGCGGCAGTGCAGCCCTTTGCCTTGTTCTCTTGGCTTCTACCAGTGCAAGACCTAGCCTGCCATGAAGGTTCCTGCTACATTTGCCAAAACTGTAGGCAGATGGGAGTTGCCAGTAAAGCAGGGCATTCCTGAAGTAGGGAAGGGATGGAGTTAAGCTGACTAAGAATCCACAGTGCATGGTTAATGGTGGAGTTATGCATGGTCTCCAAAACCTATTAGCTCCCATCCCCATATTCTTCTGTGCCGTAACATCCATACCATGACGCACAAGAATCTTCACATATCCACCTGCCGTAAAGATGGTTGACGGGGGATGGGTGGGGCTTCAGGAAAGTGAGATACAGTCCAAAAGCACTTTGAGAGGCACAGACTTACTGCATCTGCCAGTGCCAATATGTGCCAGAGGCATGGCCACTCCATTGATCATAATAATAAAGCACCAGAGACTTAATAGCATCTTCATCAGTCTCTTCTTGTGTCAGAAAAGGCCACTGTGATGAACAGCTATGCTGTGTAGGGGTTTCAACAGGCAGCTATAACAGATGGTGGGGGCTGTTTTAGCATTGTTTTAGTCAAATGAATGGCTTCTTTCTGCCAGGACCCAAGCTCCGGGTCCAGTGATCTGTGTTCCCAGTGCAGCAAAACATTTCATCAAGCAACAATATGGAAGCTACGGAAAATATGTTTCAAGCTTAAAATCAAGTACATATTGATTGACATTCGCTGCTTATGATCCTGGTCAATTAGAAGGATGTTGCTCCCTTTCCTGCTTGGAGCAGCTGGACCAAGTAGCTCTCAAACCTTTAATTTAAGGTTCAATAAGCAGTAGCAGTTCTGGCTTGACGGTTCGTCATACGTTGTGGCAGTCAAGTTCAAAAGGGATTATCGGCATCATCTAGATTTATTAGTTTCACTTCACCATAAGGAGCTGTATCCCAACTAAGGCTTACTCAGGGTAGAACCTGTTGAAATTAATGGACCTAACAGCCATGTTCATTATTTTCAGTGGGTCTGACTAAAAGTCTCAGGGCATATTTTAAACCACTATCCTAAAACCAGTAAACAATTTACAATCAGAATAATGGGGAGGATCCTAAAAATGATGAAAGCTATTCAAAAAGGGTGCCAGACTCATATCTGTAGGGAGGGAATTCCACAGCTTTTGACATAAAGTTACAAAAATGGACTTCTGGGTTCAGCCGTCCAACGGCTGAGGTTAAAGCCACTCACTATAATCTTCCCAAACAATAACTCCACATTTAAAGTGCATTAGCTGAAACTTCCAAAATAACCCATCACCATCTTACAATTATGCTATACAAAGCTGTTAATTTTTAAATGATATTACGCAGTTAAAATTGTCGATGTTTAGCCTATATTTAACTTGAATGCATACCAAATACGATCAAATTGAAACTTCTTTCAAGGAAAAAGGAAACTTGTTTGCAAATGCAAAAGGAAACTTGTTTACAAATGGAGAAGTGAGTAAGGGGGGATAAAATAATTACAAGGAACAAAAAAACTCACACTTTTTCTAAATTTCTTTATACATGAGAACAATACAGTACAAGTTCTGAACACCGGGTGAAGCTTTCATCCAGAAATACAATCTGTAATTGTTCAAGTTTTTTTCCTCCTAGGTTTTTAAACAATCAGGCTGTATGACAGAAACCAGATTGAAAGCTTCAGAAGGCAAGACAGCACTGTTGTTCTCTATAGAAAGTTTAACACAAATAGTAGTTGGGGGATGCTGGCACAAATTGATTTCTCTGAATTCCAATGTGAGCTAACCTGAGCCACATCTCAAGGACTCATAAGTGAATGGAAGAACAATGATCCTTCAGATCTTGCACTTCTTCTGATTTTGTGATCCTGTTCTTGGTTCTAAAAACGTACCAAAATGCATTTTAAATGCTGTAATTTTAGGTATGTTTAGGAAAACATCCATGCAGATGAAATATATATTTAAGTACATATTCATGATGGAAAATGTATATAAATACACATTTAAATCTGAGTTTTCATACAGATTTTTCTAACAGCAACCCCTCTTAAAATATAATAGTGCTGGAATGAGTGGTCTTCACAATTTCTCTAAAATAGAAGGCTATATGCATTTCAAAAAGGAACAACCAACCAACCAAACAAAAACACTTTGCAGTTAAACATTTCTCCTCTAAAATAAAGTTTTTTTAAAAAAATATAACAAAATGCCTAAGACTTACAGTAATGGCATGTAGCTCCCATGTAACCTGTGTTTGCACAGCTGCAGTAGAAACTATTCCAGGACTGCGAACATTCACCACCATGTTCACAGTAATTGGGAAGACATCTTCAAAGACAAAAGGCAACACGTGAACATTTTAAATGTAGTTACAGATAGGTAGCCGTGTTGGTCTGCCATAGTCAAAACAAAATTTTTTTTTTCCTTTCAGTAGCACCTTAAAGACCAACTAAGTTAGTTCTTGGTATGAGCTTTCGTGTGCATGCACACTTCTTCAGATACATGTAGTTACAGAGAAGGTGTAGTCAAAAGACAGATAGATCACTCCAAAGTACAGTAGAATAATATGCTAGGATACCGATGAGGGGCGCTCCTGGATCCTCTGGCCTTTGGTGAATGACCAGTTTGGGTAATTAAATTTATTTATTTATTACACAAAAATTTATACATCGCTTGACTGTAAAAAGCCTCAAAACTTTTCACAAAATGTTAAGTTGTGGGCGAACATAGCAGACGACACAGCGATTTCTCCAGAGCAGCTCTTTACTTGTAAGCTGGACAGAACTGAACTGCAAACAGCTCAGCCGGCCTGCTTTTATAGGCAGCCGGCTGTCAACATTGTAGCAACAGCAACCCAGGGTTTCCCGCCTAAAATAACTGACGTGGACCTGGGTGAAAACTATCTACAGTATCCCCCTGCTGGCCCAGGGTGAGAACTTCAGTACATAACACAAAAAAATATAGGAAGCTAAAATCAAGAAAATAATACAACACGACTTTAAATCGTACAAAAATTAATATACTAAAACAGATCCTAAACATCTGAGGTAGTCTTGCCTAACTAAGGCAGTTTTTTAGCTGAAGCCAGAAAGAGTACAGTTGTACCTCAGAAGTTGAATGCCATGCGAGTCGAACGTTTTGGCTCCCAAATGCCACAAACCCGGAAGTGAGTGTTCAGGTTTGCGAATGTTCTTTAGAACCTGAACGTCCAACGCGGTTTCCACAGTTTCTGATTGGCTGCAAGGGCCTCCTGCAGCCAATTGGAAGCCACGCCTTGGTTTTCAAATGTTTTAGAGGTGGAATGGATTCCATTTGACTTCCGGGGTACGACTGTACTGGAAGTTGCCTGCTTGATCTCAATAAGCAGGGAGTTAATTCTGTGTCCAGGGCAGCTGTTTATCAGCTCCATCTGGTACGCAGGTTGAGACCCTACCTGCCTGTGGACTGTCTCACCAGAGTGGTGCATGCTCTAGTTATTTCCGGCTTGGATTACTGCAAGGCTCTCTACATGGGGCTACCTTTGAAGGTGACTCGGAAACTGCAATTAATCCAGAATGTGGCAGCTAGATTGGTGACTAGGAGTGGCCGCCGAGACCATATAACACCGGTCCTGAGAAATCTGCACTGGGTCCCAGTACATTTTCGAGCACAATTCAAAGTGTTGGTGCTGACCTTTAAATGGCCTCAGTCCAGTATACCTGAAGGAGCGTCTCCACCCCCATCATTCAGCCCAGACACTGAGGTCCAGCGCCGAGGGCCTTCTGGCATTTCCCTCCCTTCAAGAAGCGAGGTTACAGGGAACCAGGCAGAAGGCCTTCTCGGTAGTGGTGCCCACCCTGCGGAACACCCTCCCATCATATGTCAAGGAAATAAACAGCTATCCTACTTTTAAAAGACATCTGAAGGCAGCCCTGTTTAGGGAAGTTTTTAATGTTTAATGCTGTATTGTGTTTTTAATATTCAGTTGGGATCAGCCCAGAGTGGCTGGGGAAACCCAGCCAGATGGGCGGGGTATAAATAATAAATTATTACTTTTGTTATTATAAAACTGTAGGTGTAGCCACACTAAACAATCGAGTTCCTACAAATGCAGTATGGATATTATGTGGCACCTGCAGTTTTGCCAATTATGCCGATCAAGAAGCTGGAACAAAGTCACACTCCCCTTTGCTGCTCTCTGCAGAGGTCATCCCTCAGGGCAACCAAGGTTGACTAAGCTCCATGGACTAAGAAATAACTAAAGAGGGAGCTTTGACAGAAGAGAACATAATATGTAGTTATTTCTGACTACATGATAAACATTTTGATTCAGCCTTGGAAACAGATGGAAAAGCAGATCTTGTATTTGTCACCTTTAAATGCATCACGTAGCTTAAAAGGAAAAAAACCATGTACTATAAATAATCAGAAACTGCTCTGCTAAAGACCACCTTGACAAGGCATAATTTAAACACAACAGTTTAATCTACCACATACATCTTAATAGCAGCTAATAAATATGTAGGGCGATACAATCTTGGAAGGAAATTCTAATACTTGCTTGAATGTTTTCATCTGGCAGCCACAAGATCTTGAGAAATCTAATAAGTATCCCTAGGCTATCTATAGGTTTTACATAGGGGGCTTGATGTACAGTCAGAGCAAATGCATCTGCTATCCTCTGTGTCTGAGGATGCACAGACTTCAGAAGACATTTACCGAACAATTTTTGCCTTTAAAATAACTTTGGGCTGGCTTACTAAATGCACCCATAGACCGAGAAAGCAGAAAAGCCACTCAAAGGAAGCACAAAAGTAAATAAGGATTAAGAAACTGTTGCGATGGGCTTCCGGAGGCGGCGCCAATGGCAATGGCGGTCTCCTTCTAGCTCGGATCAAGAAGCTCCGCAGAAATCGGGTCTGTCCGCTACGGCGAAGCGGAGACCCTTGTGAAAATCACAGGCAGGAGAAGCCTGTGACCGTGGGACTCGGCGGGCACCTGCAGCGCCCCCTGGACTAGCGAAGGGACCCCGTAAGGGGCTCCGGAGCGCAACGGGAGTTTGGCGCGGTGCTGAGAGTCGATCGCTTTTTCCGTGGGGTGAAGCCGCACAGCTGTTGCCGGAGAGCGCTGACCTTTTTCCTGTGACAATTCGGCTGCTAAACAACTACCCGTGAGTAGGTGAAGTTTAAGAATTGGGACTTAAAGGAGAAAAAAAAGGATTAATTCGGCACTGAAGCGGGAAGGTGTAAACAGGAAGTCCGCCTTTCCGTTTTCTGTACACAGTTCAAAGCAAAGACTCTTTAAGCTAAAGACCTAGAGAGCGATGTTATAAAAGCTTCAAATCCGAACATCAAAGTAAAAGAACTCCCCCCCAGGCTATTGGAGAGGGGGGGAAGAGGGAAAAGTGACTTTTTTACTTTTGGAAAAAATAGAGACAATTATCTAACTCCTGGGAACGGACTGCCAGGTCCACTAGAATTGTTGCACTGAGAGTCGCACTATTTATAGACAATGTAACTTTTTAATGGTTAACTCTGCGAAGGAGATACTTGTTGAATGTCTTCTCTGGACCTGAAACTGTTGCTTGTTTTCTTGAGGGGGACTTAGGAAAGTTGGAAAAGATTCTTTATTGTAACTTTAATGACTGCTACAGTGTCCCCCTAGAGGAACATTGAAACTGCACACCCAGCTGGGGGATTTTTCCATTCTTGACTTTGGGGATTTTCCACGGTAAGACTTGACCGTGGGATCGACCTTGATTCATAGACAAAAGTGTGATGACTGATAGGACACAAGATCGGGCAAGGCTAGAGTGCAGCAGCCCAGCACAGTTTCCCAGCAACGTAGATCATCTGTTCCCGGCCCTCCTGTGACACAGGGGGAAGATTTTGCACAAGCTGGGTCAAAAGGAATGGCTTCAGAAGGGGATTTTACTTCTGTGTTAAATAAAATTTATGAAAAATTGGAAGGCCTAAGCAAACAAGTTACGGAACAATCAACTAAAATAGACAGGAATACTGCCAGCATTAATAATCTGGGACAGAAGGTGAATTCCAATACAGAATCTATTGAAAAATTGCTGGAAGAATCTGCGTCTAATCGAAAAATAGCTGAGGAAGCAAAAGAAAAAGCAGTGGCTGTAGAGGAAGAAATAAAACCTATGCGCAAACAGATTGGGGACCATCAGTCACTTCTGTCTATGATTGAACTGAGGGAGAAACAGACCAATCTGAGGATCAGGGCAGTACCGGAATTTGAAAAAGATAACCTAAGTGACTACCTTACGCAGGAATTTGGAAAATTTTGGAATTTGGAGGCGGAGAAAGACTTTAAGATAGTAAGTGCGTTCAGACTTGGAAGAGGAGGGAGAAAAAACAGGGTGAGAGACTGTTTGGTTACCCTCCGAATGAAAGAAGAGACAGATAAAATACTGAGTGTGCACTTCCAGAAGACTTTGGAGATCAACGATTCGAGAGTGGAGATTTTTAAGGATATACCAAAACATCTATTGGATCTTAGAACCAACTACGGAGATCTGGTGGCCCTACTGAGAAGAAACAGAATTGTTTTTAGGTGGGAATTCCCCCAGGGACTATCTTTTACCTTTAAAGGGAAAAAGTTCAAAATAAGATCAGTGGAAGATAAGGGAAAATTTTTGAGAGACCACGAAGAAGACCTGCAAAAAGAAGTACTAGAAGAGCTAAGAGCTTTAAGATCAGGAGTACTAGACATAGTACCACCACCTTTGGGACTGGACAAACTAAAAAAAGCGATACCACCGTCAGAACAAGAAGAACTTTTGGGAGCAGTTGGAGGAGAATAGAATAACCACACCATGTCTCTGCAATTATTAAGTTGGAACATTCATGGATTTAATTCCCCGGAGAAGAGGAAGAAAGTCTGTCATTTATTGAAAAAGGAACAATTGGACTTAATTTGTTTACAGGAAACTCATGTGATAAGGCTTCACAGGAAAGTACTGATTAATAAAAGATTGGGTCAAGAGTTTATTTCATCGGACAAGGTTAAAAAGAGAGGAGTTATTATTTATGCCAAAGAGAGCCTATCACCGAAATTTGTTTTTAAAGATGAACAAGGAAGATTTGTGGCAATTGAGATTCAATCACAAGGAGAAAAATTTCTGATTGTAGGAGTTTATGCACCAAATGAGGGGAAATCTGAATTTTTCAAGAAATTGCATGAGACGTTGCTTGACTATATGGACTACAACATTATTATGATGGGAGATATGAATGGAGTGGTATCTACAAATATGGACAAGTCGCAGAGACAGGTTGTAACTAAAGATGGCAGACTACCAAAAACATTTTTTGAATTGACTGACAATATGGACTTGATTGACATCTGGAGAACTAAGAACCCCCTTGGAAGAGAGGGAACATTCTTCTCTGAAGCCAAAATGACATGGACAAGAATTGACCAAATATGGATAACTAGAGGACTGGCACCTAAGACTCGAAAAGTGGAAATTTGCCCAAAAACTTGCTCCGACCATAATGCGGTGAAGATGGAGATGAAACTAACACCAATCGGTTCCTTCAGATGGAGGATGAATGACACCTTATTTAGAGATCAAGAGGTTACCAAGAAGGCCCAAAAAATCTTGAGAGATTATTTTGAGATAAATTTGAATACCACGGTTGAAAAAAGAGTAATCTGGGATGCAAGCAAAGCGGTCATGAGAGGGTTTCTGATTCAACAGAACGCAATAAAGAAGAGAATTCAAAATGAGAAAAAAAATAAAATCTTGGAAAAAATAAAAGAAGGAGAGAATAAATTAAGAGCGAAACCAAAGTCGCAAGAGATTCTGAGAGAAATAAAGCTATATCAAGTACAATATATGAAAATGATAAATCAGGAAGTAGAATGGAAAATTAAGCAGATGAGACAAAAGACATTTGAATCGGCTAATAAATGCGGGAAACTGCTAGCTTGGCAGATGAAAAAAAGACAAAAATTAAACACTATCACAAATCTGGATGTGGAAGGAAAGAACATACAGAATCCATTGGAGATTAGAAAGTGCTTCCAGAGATATTTTAAACAACTATATACACAAGGGCCACAGAAAGAGACTGATTTAGACCAATTTTTAAGAACAAATGGATCACAAAAAATCTCTCAAGAAAATAAGATAAGGTTGAATCACAAAATTACAGAACAGGAGGTAGAAGGTGCCATTCAGAACATGCAGTTGGGTAAATCTCCAGGGCCGGATGGTCTAACCTCCAAATACTATAGATCTTTGAAAGACTGGTTAATTCAGCCACTAAAGGAGGTCTGTAATGAAATTTTGGAGGGGGAAAAGGCGCCAGAGTCGTGGAAGGAAGCTTACATTACACTTATACCGAAAACTGAGTCTGAAAAGACACAACTCAAGAACTACCGCCCCATATCCCTGCTTAATGTGGATTACAAAATTTTTTCTGATATCTTGGCTAATAGATTAAAAAAGGTATTAGTTGAAGAGATACATAAAGATCAAGCCGGCTTTCTCCCAGGTAGACATCTGTCTGACAATACGAGGAATATAATTAACATTTTGGAGAAGCTGCAAGTGAACATCAATACCAAAGCAGTTTTAATTTTTATAGATGCGGAAAAAGCTTTTGATAATATTTCTTGGAATTTTATGAAGAAAAATCTTCAGGGAATGGGGGTGGGCCAAGGGTTTGAAAATGGTATAAGTGCAATTTACTTAGAACAAAAGGCTAAGTTAATAGTCAATAATGTGATGACAGAGGAATTTAAGATAGAGAAAGGGACACGACAAGGCTGCCCAATTTCCCCATTGCTATTTATTTCGGTCCTGGAGGTTTTGCTGAATATGATTAGAAGGGACCGTCTGATTAAAGGTATTCAGGTCGGAGCTAAACAATACAAATTGACAGCTTTTGCAGATGACCTAGTTTTGACGTTACAGGAGCCAGAATCTAGTACGAAAAGAGTATTAGAATTGATTCAAGAATTTGGTCATGTGGCAGGATTTAAGTTGAACAAGTCAAAAACTAAAGTGCTTGAGAAAATTTTTACACCAATTGAGAAAGAGAGGTTTCAGAAGGAGACAGGTTTAACATTAGTTAAGAAAGTAAAATATTTGGGGGTTAATATGACTGCCAAGAATTTAAATTTATTTAAAGATAACTATGAGAAATGTTGGATAGAAGTGAAAAAAGATTTGGAAATATGGTCAAATTTGAAGCTTTCCTTGTTGGGTCGAATTGCAGCTATAAAGATGAATGTATTGCCAAAAATGTTATTTCTGTTCCAATCATTGCAAATTTTGGACAAGATGGACTGTTTCAAGAAGTGGCAGAGAGACATTTCCAGATTTGTCTGGCAGGGCAAGAAGACTAGAATAAAATTTAAAATATTAACTGATGCAAAGGAAAGAGGTGGATTTGCCCTGCCAGACCTTAAACTTTACTATGAATCAGCAGCATTCTGCTGGTTGAAAGACTGGCTGCTTCTTGAGAACACAGACATTTTGGACCTAGAAGGTTTTAACAACGTTTTTGGATGGCATGCATATTTGTGGTACGACAAGGTTAAAGCACATAAAGCATTTAAAAACAATATTGTCAGGAAAGCATTGTTCAATGTCTGGATACGATACAAAGATTTACTGGAAAATAAAACCCCAAGGTGGTTGTCACCAATGGAAGCGAAGGCTCAGAAAAAGCTCAATATGGAGGCCAAATGGCCGAAATATTGGGAAATATTGGAACAAGATGGAGACAAATTGAAATTGCAGAGTTTTGAGAAATTAAAAGATAAAGTGCGAGACTGGCTTCATTATTATCAAATAAGAGAGGCCTATAATTTGGATAAAAAAATTGGCTTCCAGGTGGAAAAATCAAAATTGGAAACAGAACTGTTAGATCCCAAAACTAAGATACTTTCAAGAATGTATAACTTGCTGTTAAAATGGAATACGCAGGATGAAACGGTTAAATATGCTATGATCAAATGGGCACAAGATATTGGTCACAACATTATGTTTGCTGACTGGGAACAGTTGTGGACCACCGGTATGAAATTTACGGCATGTAATGCCTTAAGAGAGAATATGATGAAAATGATATACAGGTGGTACATGACACCAGTCAAGCTTGCAAAAATATATCATTTGCCCGATAATAAATGTTGGAAATGTAAAGAAAATGAAGGTACATTCTTTCACCTTTGGTGGACATGCCCAAAGATTAAGGCTTTCTGGGAGATGATCTATAATGAAATGAAAAAGGTATTTAAATATACCTTCCTGAAGAAACCGGAGGCCTTTCTCCTGGGCATAGTCGGCCAATTGGTGCCAAAGAAGGATAAAACTTTCTTCATGTATGCAACAACAGCAGCAAGAATACTTATTGCAAAGTATTGGAAGACACAAGAGTTACCCACCCTGGAAGAGTGGCAGATGAAGGTGATGGACTATATGGAATTGGCGGAAATGACTGGCAGAATCCGAGACCTGGGAGAAGAGTTGGTGGAAGAAGACTGGAAGAAATTTAAAGACTATTTGCAGAAACACTGTAAAATTAATGAATGTTAAAATGATGTTGGATTGAAAATAAGTGGCATTAGCAACAAAGTTAATAAGAATATGCAAAAATGAATTGATAATGGATGAAAATATAGAGTTATAATATGTTAAGATACAGAGTTAAGATAAACGAAAGAGGGTAAGGATTTGCTGATTTGATTATTTAAATGGGAATACAAAAAGGGGAGGTGTGAGGAGGCCAAGGAAACAAGCTAATGAGTTTAAGGTTATAAAAAACGGATTTGTTTTTAATTCTTTTTTATCTATTTGTTTTTTGTATTTTGTATTTTTATTCTTCTTTTTTCTTTTTTATGTATTTTTGTATGTTCTCTTTTTTTATCTTTTTCTTTCTATATGACTTTTTTCTATTTTGTAAACGTATGTTTTTGTAAAATCTCAATAAATATCTTATTAAAAAAAAAAGAAACTGTTGTGATGGGGCAGGAGACTTGGAGAAGAATGGATTTATTTCAGGGCAAAAGCAGCGGTCAGGAGAAGGAATCGACATGCCCTCGCCTCCTAAAGGACTGCTGCTACAAATCACTCTTTTCAGGGAGAAGCAGCTGCCAGACTAACATTTTTATGTGGCCAACTCTTATGGGATATAAAGTCCAGAAAGGAGAGCAATTTGAAAAGACCCAAACATTCCAGCATTAGCAGTGTTCAAAGTTAATACAGTCCACCGAAAAATGAAACGGTTCTTACCTGTCTATAATGCCACACAAATCTATCTGAAGGTCACTGAAGTTCCCCATTGAGTTCTGTTGAACTGAAATTAAATCCACTGCTTTGTTATCAATGGAAATTAGTTTCATACACCCAAGGAAACCACCAATTGGATTTTTACATTCTGAGCTGTTGGCATTAGAAGGACATCCTGGAAACATAACACATAAGAAGGAGTTAACTGGGGGGGGGGAGGCTACTCTAAAGCACACAAAAAGTATCTATTTCCTACAGAAGAGACACAACACTTTGATTCCTGGGTTGACTTGGTCCCACTCACTTGTGATCTCCAGGCAGTACAGTGGTACCTCGGGTCAAGTACTTAATTCATTCCAGAGGTCTGTTCTTAACCTGAAACTGTTCTTAACCTGAAGAACCACTTTAGCTAATGGGGCCTCCTGCTGCTGCCGTGCCACCGGAGCACAATTTCTGTTCTCATCCTGAAGCAAAGTTCTTAACCCGAGGTACTATTTCTGGGTTAGCAGAGTCTGTAACCTGAAGCGTATGTAACCTGAAGTGTATGTAACCCGAGGTACCACTGTATTCAGAGGCATAGTGGTAGAAATGGAAAATAATTCTCTGATAACTTTTGTACAACATCTAACCACAGGCATTCATGTTTAGTTACGACCCACAAGCATAAGCTGAAAATATTGGTCACAGTTTAGAAAGTTATAGAATGATGGCTCTCAAAATAAAAGCTCATACAAAAGGAGCTGGCAACAGCTCCACATCTCTCTGCAGTCCCATGACCCTAAAACTCCTTGAGTGTCACTCTTGTGACATATCAGGAAATCCCATCACAGTCACAGTTCCACTTCTTCACTAGAGAGGCAGAGCCAAAGATTTACACAACATGTTTTAATGGTCTGCCTTTGGGCAGCAGAGTTACAAATCTGAAACTTAACATTCATTCATAACAAATGTGCAGCCTAGATGTCAGGTCTCCCAGTGGGGAACTGAACCTTAGAAGTCATCAGGCATAATTCGCTTTTTGGATATCACAGGGCACAGTGGCCAGACAATATTACTGTTGTAACTAGAGTAGGGACAAAAAGGTCTCAGACAGAAACTATAAGACCAGCACCCCTAGTAACATGAGTAATGGGGCATCATGGACATGCTTCTTGTGGCAGGGTGATGCTCGGACCATATAGTGGCAAATGTTTTCTGGCCCCTGGATGCATGTGGGATTTTGCCTGACAGCTTTACCAAGCTATCCACTATAACCCCCAGGTCTCATTCTTTGCTTTCCATTCACGGTCAATCAATTTAGGGTTTTGTGTGTTGTGTTGTGTTGTGTTGTGTAACTTTGGTGCATTCTGCTTTTATTTCCACCCCAGCCTACAAAAGTAGTCTTCAGCTTTAAAAAGGTTTTGATTGCCTGCCAACACTACCAGGAATTCATCAGAATAGCACCACAGCATGCTTCTTACAAAATTCAGTTAACGACAACAACGACAACGAAAACCCTTTTGGTTTATTGCATTGGCTCCAAAATGCTAGGGAATCACAGCTGTGAAGGGCCATACCCTTCACATTTTCATTACATAGAGAATATTGATATGGTGTGGTATCTTATCTTGTGGTTAGCTCCAGCTTCACCACTCCGTTGGAGACGAGTGGCTGTCAGTGGCAGAGTGGCAGACCTAAGTCCCAAATTTGTTTGTTACTGGAATGACTTCAGGGAGTCTATGCAACTACAGTGGACCCTTGGGTTATGTTACCTTCAGGTAACATAACTTTCAGGTTGCGAATGCACCAAACCCAGAAGTGTATACTTCCGGGTTTTGCAACGCGCACATGCACAGAAGTGCTCTATCACGCTGTGCACGTGCGCAGAAACAGCACCTCATGTTGCGGACTTTTCGGCGTATGTAAGGACCCCCGGAACGAATTAAGTTTGTATCTGGAGGGTCCGCTGTGAAGCGACCATTCCATGTTGCAAGTGGCAATGTCTGGTGACTAATGCCATTCATGTCGAACAACAGTTAAGCCATGTTCACATGAGGAACCATAAAACCTTGCCCCCTCCTTCTCATTATAATTACATGATGTGACTCAGATGTCTCACCCTTAACAACAGGGCCACAACTGTGACTCTGCAATAAAATCTACAGTAGCCGTTCATTGTTAATATAATTGCCATCACTGTCATCAACATCCCGTATTCATCTATTACCGGTATTTTTAGATACTCCGCAGATGTAATATCTGAGCACATCAAAGTATTAACAAAATATATTACAGAAATGAAACTTAATGCCCAAAAGATGCGAGGAAAAAGGAAACAAATTAACAATTAGATCATAGTGAGCAGCATATGAAAATTGGTAGCTCTCCATTTTCTATGTAACACTGTGTTCCACAGTGAAAGCCCTTGGTGAAGTCATCAGTTTGAACTATAAATGTTAATAGGTTATTCGGGATGACAAATGATGCCTTTCACTTCTTTTCTTGATTTTTTTTTCCTTATAGGACATTGCTGCCTCAAGACTGATGTACTAAGACATTACTTTGATTTTAATCAAACAGTGTTGCCTCTTGGGTGATATTAGTCAAATGACTTGTTGTCTCATAATATTAGCAGGCAATAACTTAAGCCTGCATTAACGATGAAACCAGCCTTATAACTTTCAATGAAACCCTTTTCAAGCTGAAGCCTACTTTTGTAGGTGAGGTGAAATAAAAGCAGAATACCTAAGTTGTATAACACCAGAAAATATATATATCTACATGCAAATTGTGCATGACTAATTACAATTAAAATGAAGGGGGGACAAGGAAGAATGAGACTTTGGGGTCATAGTGGACACTCGATGAAGATGTCGACTCACTATGCAGCAGCTGTGAAAAAGCTGCATTCCATCTTTAAGGTGTTTAGGAAAGGAACTGAAATGAAAACTACCAATGTAAGACACAATTCTTTGGTACTGCCACAGCCGGAATAATGCACGTGGTTCTGGTTGTCTCAGCTCAAAAGGATATTGTGGAGTGGGATATGTTGCACAAAATGACACCCAAAATGATCAAGGGAACTCCCCTATGAGAAAATGTTACAGTACTGGGGGCTTGTTCACTTAGAGAAAAGGTAACCCCCTGCAGGTAAAGGTAGAAAGGTAAAGGACCCCTGGATGGTTAAGTCCAGTCAAAGGCGACTACGGGGTTGTGGCACTCATCGCGCTTTCAGGCCGAGGGAGCCGGCGTTTGTCCACAGACAGCTTTCTGGGTCATGTGGCCAGCATGACAAACTGCTTCTGGCACAACAGGACACCGTGATGGAAACCAGAGTGCACGGAAACACCGTTTACCTTCCCACCACAGCGGTACCTATTTATCTACTTGCACTGGTGTGCTTTCCAACTGCTAGGTAGGCAGGAGCTGGGACAGAGCAACGGGAGCTCACCCCGTCACAGGGATTCGAACTGCCGACCTTCTGATCGGCAAGCCCAATAGGCTCAGTGGTTTAGACCACAGCGCCACCTGCGTCCCGGGTCCAACCCCCCCCCCCAATTCCAGAATCTCCATCTTCCTTCCATCTTCACTGATACAAGGTGAATTTCTTACGGATAGTGAAAACTAAATGTGGCCAAGTTGGAATACAAGCCCAATGTCTTTCTCGCTGACCCCAAATTCCTGTGTGCTTGATGGCATTCACACTGACTTGAAGCATATGGAGGCAGCTATGTCTTACTGGCCTCAGAGAGGATGGAACAACAATGACATGGTTGCAAGCCATACCTGACCGATTGAAGTACAGTGGTACCTCGGGTTAAGAACTTAATTCGTTCTGGAGGTCCGTTCTTAACCTGAAACTGTTCTTAACCTGAGGCACCACTTTAGCTAATGGGGCCTCCTGCTGCCGCTGCGTGATTTCTCTTCTCATCGTGAAGCAAAGTTCTTAACCTGAGGTACTATTTCTGGGTTAGTGGAGTCTGTAACCTGAAGCATCTTTAACCTGAAGCGTCTGTACCCTGAGGTACAACTGTACTCAATTATATATCCTCTGATCTGGAACTAGGATGGTTCTTTGCTCTTTTCAACACCTTTGGAAACTAAATCCTTATAACGCAGGAAGGCCATTGGCTTGCAATAAGGGAACATTTATTACGACATATTTCTGTTCAGCTCCACTGTCATTTCAAAATGGTCCATTTCGGAGGGAAGGAGAGTTTGATAATGCTTAGAATTTTAGCTTTCTAACTTTTAGTTGTTTTCCAGAGCAAAGATAACGATATAAAAAGATATCGCTCTAAGGTTCCTTCATATGCATCTGTCTCTAAAACAATACAATAACAAAAAAATTTCCTAGGATTCTTTTGGTAAAGAATAAATCATTCACCACCATTATTAACAGAACAGATGGTCAGATTTCAGACCAGTGTGCTAAGTTCATATATATCAAAGTGAAAGAAACCATTTAATATGTATGATAGAATTTGATGAATTTGCTGTGTTTTCTCTCTCTTTTATCATTAATCTCCCCTTGCTGCTTACTTTTTAAAATACAAGGTCTGATGTGAAGGCACCTTCTTGTCTCTCACCTCGAGATACATGACTATGCTACCTGACCTCAAAACGATAGAGAATTTGAATACTAATTACATCTATGCAGGGAGGGAGACACACAAATCTCCACACCTTTTAAGTATTCTGTCTTCCAGATTTAAAGCAAACAAAACTAGCTACCACAAACTTGGCATTTTACAATACAAATCAACAGAACAACTTCTGGGGGAAATGGAACAACTGAGATAATACAGGAAAAACATTGTATCCCATAGTGCCTGGTTTAAAGGGAAAGGGAAGGGAAGAGGAGGCACTATCAGCCATTATTTTAGAAAGTTGCAGGGTGCATGACTGGGCTACAAATCGGAAGTGATGAACTTCTGATTTCATGCATTCTTCCCTAACTTTTCCACAACAGTTTGAGTAGAGATTAGTGCTTGGACTACACTGTCCAAATTGTTGGCTTGATCCCCAAGCTTTCTCCCAATGAGGTTGGGGTTATGGGCAAGTAATTCAGTTTCCAATGTGCCTGGGATAAATTTTCTGATAAGAGATTTATACTGATCTCCTCAGGTAAGATACCCAGTAGGACTAAGAAAGGACCACATGGTTCAATTTAGATTCACATTTGGCACTTTATACAACAGCTCTCCTTGGTCTGAGGTGATTCATGGGTTGCCTGAATTGATTCATCCATCTGTGTCCACTCCCCACCCCGCAATCCACTATTGGGGAATTAAAAATGGCTATAATTTTTTGACCTTTTGGCAGAAATGGATGGAATATTCAGACATGGTAGTCCCTGCAGAGGAGCTAAAGCCTACCAAATAATAGTTACAAGGGTTTCTGTGCAGGAATCTTTTTTTAAAATAATAATAATAAGATGATGATGAAGAAGAAGAAGAAGTAAGTAATGTCTAACACTTTTTAAAAAACACAATTTTGAAATTAAGCAGACAAAGGTGCATGCAGGACCTTGCCTTCAGAGGGCATGAATCCTGTCTAATATCAGAAGAATGATTGTATAAGTCTTCTGCAAGGAAAGCCATTACATTTTCTGAGATCCAGTCAATTTTCAACCTTTTTGATTAGGAACTTAAAATAAATAAATGGCTATAACCTTGTTTTTGTCTTTTTGACAGAAGTGAATGAAATGTGCAGGTATGTTAGCCCTACCAGTGTGAATAAGGCCTGTCAAATTACATGCAAATAGATTCAGAGAATTTTGCCCTGGGCATCCTAAAAATGTTCCCCCTCCAAATATCTATACAAGGGTTAGGATAAAATTTGATGAAATTCAGAGGTAAGATGGCTCCTTCTGAGGGCATGAATCCCAACAAGTGTCATAAAGATAGCTGGAATTAAAGTGCTGACATTTAGATTGTGGGTTGGGCGACGAAATGATAACAAATCATGAAAACAATGTATTTTGCTGGGGACTGTTGCCCATCAAGCAGGAGCGGATGGCATAGAGGAGCAAGCAAGTGAGGGTGCCAGCATGGTACAAATGCAGAGGCAGGAGCACCTTTCCCAGTAAGCAGCAGTGACTCAGCTGCTGGGAGGTCAGGTAAACATTACTGTCCCACTACGGCCATGTGCTACTGCCATTGAGACCACCTCACACATTGCTTCTCTTCTGGTGCCATCCCTAATCTATCCAGCATTGATGAACCTAGCCCTGTACTCTCAAGCCACCTCATCAAGCAGCCCAAATACCTCTGCAGCTGAAGAAACCATGGATTAAATCACAGACCTAATGCATGCAAGCATGAATTGAACCCATCCCCATCCAAAAGAAAGAAAGACAAGAAAGAGACATCGGGCACAACCAAGGCCTCAGCATAGCTTATATCCCTACCCTAAAATACTTTATGCTAAATTTATAAACTCATGTTCAGTATACAACCAACAAATTACAATGCTATTATGGACATTTCACAATTACGGCGTTTAACATTGGAGGGGAGGATGAAGCCTTAGTACCATTTTGAGTGTTCTGATTCTTAAAAAAGGCAACCCAAAAGTTGCACCCAGAGGAAATACAGTGAGCTGTGCTTCAGTCTCATTTCTTGTTTACAATGCCCAAAGTTGAACATGCACGTCTCCTCTCATAGGAGATGTATGTGCAGCAGGTGTGAAGACAATACATGTATTTCCCAAGAACGGAGACCGCACACACATTTTCCAACAAAGCAGTTAATTTGCATTATGTAAAATATGGCAGAAATCTCCTTAAAATGCTTTAAGATTCCATCTCTATCTGACTAATAGCCTGAAGATGCAATCACAATATCCACTAAAGTCAACAACAATTGATAGCTGTTTTCAATTATCCTGTGTAAACCCAGAATTTCAGAAAATACTAATGGCTTGCATGGGAAATGAAGTTGAACTTGTGTTATTTTAAGGAATAACATGCATGTTGCTTGCCAATACTCTGTAACAAAACACCATTAATGCATTTGCAAAATTCATACCCAAGTCAGCAACCTTTGGCCAGAAACAACAGCAACAACAAAATGCATCTTACCTCCAAAGTAGTAAGTGTCTCCTGAAAAAATCTGTATAGGTATTGATGCATGAGAGGAAGATGTTGGCTCATTATCTACTACTAAGCTTATGCGGTTTCTTTTAGCTGACAAAGATACAGAATGCCACTGTCCATTATGTAATTCAGCACCTAAAAGAAAGAAAGCATTTGAAAAAAGATTTCGAACAGCAATGTGGATTGGTGTAACATCTCATGGGGGAATATTAATGCAGTATTCTCAATAATCAGAAGCAGATATTTGTAATTTTGGGTCTCATTTACAGTGTGCTTCTTCAGAAGTCCCACTGAAATATATTCAAGTGTGCAGGTATCTGTCAAATGTTTTGACTAGCAGTGAACCAAGACAGCAAATTCTAATAGGATGGAAGCAAAGTGTGAAACTGTTCACCACACACTGGAGCAAATTAATGCACCACATTCAATGCATTCACTCATAGAATACTGCAAAATGTATTCCATAAGTTTGCCATTGCCAATGGGAGTACTAGACAACATATGAATAAATTCACCAGGATTGCCTTTGCTTGGTTTAGCTATGCTTGGTTTCAGCTACAAAGCATTCATGATGAAGCATTGTATGTAATTCCGACCTCTATGCCAGGATGTCATGATTAATTGGTAGATGGTGCAAACTCACACAAAATTACCATATTTCTGTTGGAAGACCATGTTGCTTCCACCATTGCAGTTGGCAAAGTCTGGTAAAACTCTAGAGCTTAATGAAAATTCTAACAGCACAGACTTTTGGCCTTCTTAAAACTTCAGAACCATCATTTAGCTTAAGTTATATTTGTCTTAGTTTCTTGCTTTAAAAGCTCCATCTTTCCAAACATTTGACGGCCAACTCACAAAAGAGGTTGCATAGGGATCATTAGATAAAAACAACCCTTCTGCAACAGAAGGTCTTGGTTTATTGTAAGTTAATCATTCATGAATTAATATGTGCCATTTTCCTCTGTTTTTATGTGGACAAAGAAATCTTTATAAATCTCTGGTAATGAAGTCTCAGAGCTGTGCTCAAAGTAATATGCTCTGATTTAATTATCACATACTGTATGTGTGAAAGCCAGGTCATAAGTCTTTGCCTGTAGGGGGAACAAAACTGTCCAACCATCCATAATTTAATTACTCAATCTCTACTTGCAGACTTGATTTGCTCCAATGAGTGTAGCTACAATAAACACTTCAAATGTACAAAGGGGGGAAAGTTCACTGTATGGTTTCATTAGATAACTTTTTGCTGAGGAAAGCAGGAGTCTTATTGAAAGATTTAACATGCTGCAGTTGCCTAAGCAAACATAAACTTACATTTGCAACCGCGCAGGGCTTTTGCCTTAGTCACATTAAAATTAACATAAAGTCTACTTTAATGTAGCACTTTGATTTTTTGTTGTTTGGATTTTCAAGTTGTTGAAGAATATTTTACAGATTTTGATTTGTGTTTGTAGTTCGGCAGTTTGTCAGAATAGCGTATCAGAAAGCCAGTTGGAAATGACAGCGCATTCCAGAAACCTGTTAAAGAGACGCTGAACTCAGATTGTGTCATTAACATGCGTGTAATTGCACTGTGATTTAAACTGCTCTGGAGGAAGTCAGATACATCACAGTAAACTGCACATCAGTGACACTCTTAACGTGGAATTAACATTTTCAGATGGTGAGCTCAGGGAAGCCTGTTAGTCATAAATTGGCACACTCTCTGCATTATTTATTTGAATTGGTTAGCATACATTGAAGCTGATCCTGCTGCTACTAAAATCAATGTCAAAGCCTCCATTCTGGGATGAACGCTCGATGTAAATCATCAACATGATACTGGATTGCTGCTGGCAACCAGTCAATTATTTCAAATTTTACACTGCTGTTACCGTTCATTATGGAGAGCTGTAAGTAATTGTTGAGATGCAGATCCTGTTTTCTTTTGAAAAGGGGATTTCATCATGCTTTCTATAGGGCACAGATGCTTTAAATAAGAAGAGAAACTTAGATCCAGGCAAGAGCTTAATGACAGACAGGGTGCATGCATTAGGGACTTCTGGTTTTAGGAAGAAATGCCTCATTGATATTTCTAAGACTGAACATCGTTTGTCAAATGTAAGATTGACCTTGCTGGGACCAGAGTCTTGCTCAGGCTTGCTCAGGCTTGCAGATCTTTCCAGGCACATCTGATTGGAAACAGAATGCTATTGGAAGCAGAGTGCTAGACTACATGTTCCATGCCGGTGTTCCAAACATGAGATCAGTGAATGCACATAGGGCTAGGGCAGTGGGCTCCATACTTCCCCTACACATATTCATCAAAATATTGAAGCCTCTACCTTTGCAGTTATATGAGTGGAGGGCTCTGTCCACACAATAAGAAACCATTGCTACTTATTGTTACCAAACACATTGTCAGAACTCTCTGAGTGCAGAGTATGTGTGGCGCTCCATTCAGGTGTTTATACATTTATATCCCGTTCTATCCCATCTCAGATTGGCCTACAATTTCACAAACAGCAGCAATAGGTATAACAAAACACATCAGCATAAAAACACAGCCCGTCAACAGTAAAATAAATCAGTAGCCAAATCGTAATCCAACAGTACCACCAGCTTGTCCCAAATACCCATGTAAAAAGCTAGGTTTAAAAGAAAGCACCATTATGGGGAAGGGGATAAGCCCTACAGGGATTCATTGAATGTGTGGTCTAGCTGGCTGGATGCAAATTGAGTAGTTCAGCATTCTGCCTTCAGCAGCGGACCAGCAGAAGGGTCTACATTCCATCTAGTGCATTTTATATACTACACTAAGCACTACAAGAGTATAGACAGTACACCACACTTTCCTTTGTCCAAATATCTTGGTAAGAATTCAAAGTAGTTGGATAATCAGAAGCTTTGACAATAAGTGTGTGTGAAGGCCATGCTTAGGAGTCACTTCAAATCTATGGACTACTTTGGTGAGGTTTGGTGAAGTGGTGAACTGCTGCCACTTCACAACCTTGCTCCTCGTGCTAACCAGGGCAGAAAGTGGGAGCACATTGTTCCAGATCCCAAACTGATCCTTCAGCTCCCAGGGATGTGATGGCAGCAGGATCAGCAAAGGATCCAGAAAACCCTGTACTGGTGCAGGTCTGCCCACTCCCAACACCCCAAATGCCCCATTTTTTAGAGTTCTGTTTGAGTGGGTATGTTGTGTCACTCCTTGGCAATGGGGCTCCCCACTGCTGGTGCAAGACTGGGCAAAGGGACACTTTCAACTCACTTTATCCTCCCCATCATGGTTGATTTGGGGTTTGGGTTGTTCTGCCCATCCACTCTGAAAGGGCTCCTCCACCTGCGGATTTCATCAACTTCTGCCAAAAGGAGGAGAGCTATAGCCATGTTTAGATTTCCCATTAGACTGGATGGGGAACCCATAGCTTTGTTTTACATAGGGCAGAACAGAACACAAATTCAAGATTGGAGCAGACAGCTCAGAGCACAGAAACGGATTGGATTAGTTTTTTAAAGCACATATGCAAGATGAATCTTGGGTCAGTGTAGCATTTATAGAACACTCTGTGTGAGGGGGGAAAGAAAAAAAGGAAGGTGTGTAAACATACACACACACACACACACACACACACACAAAACAACCCCACAAACAATGAAGTCAGCTATATTGGACCTCTGGAATGTGACACTTCAGTGTAATCACATCACAATTATTTTTCACCTGCTTTCTGTTACCTGCACTGATGTCACTCTGTGTCTTTCCTGGTTTATAGAGGCTCAGTTTAACCTTCCCATCACTCAGATACATGAGGAGGCCACCTGAAGTCTGATATAGTTTACTTGACAGTAAGAGCCCTTCGTTGTTCCAGGTCCGAAACTGAAAACTGATCGAAATTTCATCATGCCCTGATGTGCCGGGCAATGCAAGATAACTATTGGGGTTTAAAAAAGTGACTGGAATAATTGGGGGCTCTGAACAGGCGAAAGATATGTTGCCCTAGAAATAAATGAAAGAAACAAAATATTGGGTAAATTCATAAACAAACAAGTTTTCAATGCCTATGTCTATCAATAATTAGGTATGAAGTGATAAAATCTGAATCTAGCTGGTTGTTTCAATACAGGATACAGATGGAATAATGCAAAGCAACAACTCCAAACCTGACAATGACAACCATTACAATGTCTCAGTCAATGGTTTTGCAGGCAAACCCAGGACAAATATAGGGCTGATTTGAAGAAGGTGGAGGCTGTTGTGTAAATGCTTTCAGGTGAAATAGATAGTGTCTGAGCATATTATTAGAAGACTCTCACAGGTTCTTTGCATCAGCTGGTGGTTTCGTGTGGAAATTCCATATGTGACAAGCACCAGATAAAATACAGGACTGCCCTACGTTTTGCCTGTTGGTGATAGTGCGGAGTCCTGGGATTAACTAGGATGCTGTTGCTGTCTCCAGAAGCGGAAAGAATTGCAGCTAAATGACTTGCATTCCAGCTCACAGACTAAGGCCATATCTGCGCTATACAATGAAAGCCCTACGGTATCGCTTCAAACTGCCATGGCATCAGCCAAAGAACCCTGGAAACTGTAGCTAGTTAGGGGTTCTGAGTGCTGTTAGGAGACCCCTATTCCCCTCAGAGAGCTACAATATTCATAGCAGTTTAACCATCAGTACCTGTTCCCAGGGAATTCTGGGGGTATAGTTCTCTGAGTGGGCTAGGGATTTTCTTAACAACTCTCAGCCCCCTTAACAAACTAATTCCCAAGATTCTTTGGCTGAAGCCATGACTGTTAAAACAGCATTGTAGTGCTTTAAATATATAATGCAAATGGGACCTAAGAGAAGAGGGCCCTTGAAGTGCAGACCTTTTGGGGGCAGCCATGTAGGTGCTAGCCTATTTGATTTTGTGTTCTGGGATATATTTTCTGGTGGGAGAAAGTGAGTTAACACCTTTCAAAATGTTAAAGACAATGCATGAAACACCAGCAAGAGGAGACAATTTTCAGTACAATGGTACCTCAGGTTAAGAACTTAATTTGTTCTGGAGGTCCGTTCTTAACCTGAAACTGTTCTTAACCTGAAGCACCACTTTAGCTAATGGGGCCTCCCACTGCCGCCACGCCGCCGCTGCACAATTTCTGTTCTTATCCTGAAGCAAAGTTCTTAACCCAAGATATTATTTCTGGGTTAGCAGAGACCTGAAGCATCTGTAACCTGAAGCGTCTGTAACCCGAGGTACCACTGTAGTTTCCACATAGACACAACAATTGAAGGAGCCCTAGAGTCTTGTTGATGTGAATAATAGACTGGCACAGAAGAAGGTATATTTTGCCTCTCTTGTACTTTGCAGATAACAACAACATATCATAGTTCTCATGGGGGTGGGGGGCGGGGCACATAGATCCACAGCTGCAGAAAGGGATTCTAAATAAATGAGGAACTATTATCAGAGAAAGTACTGAAAACAATAAAGCTTATTAAGACTGGGCTTTTAGCTGTTCATTGTAACCACAGCCAACATGATCCAGACACAATCCAATCCCAAAGTTCCAGCTAACTCCTTAATCCTCATTTCCAGCTGTAATGAAGCTGCAACTCCTTGTCCTCTTTTCTATGCCAAACATATTCCTCTGCTTTCCTTTTGACCACATCAGCAAGGCCAAGAAACAGATCTTGTCATCTGGGCAGCCCAGGACCTTTATACAAACTGCCCAGGCTTTCGCCCCAGGGAGGTCTCTTCAGTGCTGCTAACACAGTGGTTTGACTTCACCCCTGGAGAAACATTCCATTGTCTCTCAAGACTGATGGATGTCAACAACAACAAGGTCAACACAAAACAAGACACACCATTGACATCATTAGCGATTACATTAATCTTGTCTCCATCCCGTATTTATGTTACTTTGGAATAATGGAAGAACTGGGTCAGTTTCCACCATTTGTTCCATGCCCTCATCTCATTGCAGTTCCTGCATACAGAGAGTCAATAATGCTAGCTTCTCCATCGTGATTTACAGCTTAATCCATAACCCAATTAAAAGAGGGTACTTAAATGTAAGCCACTTTCATGCAAATGGAGGTAATGGAGCACAGTTGTCTTGGCTTGGAACCCAATATATGTTAAGAAAGTTCATGGCAGGAAAGTTTCCTGAGTCTTCCTCTCTGTAGCCCTACGCCAAAGCCTATCTGGGGTGTTGGGTCCACAATGGGAGATGAAGTGTAGAGGGCTTCTGAGGGAGTGCAATCAGCTGAAGTCATATTTTCTTCCTAAAATCATTTAACTTAAAGAAGTTCGCAGAAATGACATTTCTCACCTCCTCCTTCTCCCAGCAACCCAAGAAACCCTATCCCATCCTACGTTGTTCAGAAGGGCCTTCTGATCTGCAGGATACTTGAAATGCAGTCAAACCAACAATTCATGTCTTGTTAGAAAGGCAAATGACAGGAGATGAAGTTCACAGAGTTTTCTTGTAAACTTCCTAGAGAGAACTCTGTGAGAGACACCCCCACTGTGCCCTGACAGGGGGAGCACATAGCTATATATTCTCCTATCTGCCTGGGCACACCATATTCATATCTTTCCATCTCTTTCCGCTCTACCAGCAATGTGACAACATCTACAGACTCTGACCTTCAAGCTCAAACTACATTTTAAGCTAGACCTAATTAAGTCTTTGAAACTGAATTACCATTTTAAGCCTGCCTGAACAAAGCTGCTGTATCTGTTACTCTTCAACAAGTATTCTGAGTGAGTAAATGCTTTTTTTTACCTTTTACAATACTATTTTGTTTGTGCCCTGAAGCATCCTGGATTACTTAAACTAAAATGCTAAAACTAGCTAATCTAAGCTTCCCTTTTAAGCTGCAAAGGGATAGCAGTCTGCTGAACTCTCAAACATGCAGAAGGAAGGATAATATCTAAGAAATGTATCCTCTCCTAACATCTGTTCACATCGCAACATGATCCAGAGAAAAATTTGGGGGATTGCAAGTGGCTGAACGGTGAAGGATGCAATAGGAAACTTTCCTGCTATGAACTTTCTTAAATTAAATCATCTTAGGGCTTGCACCCTTACATACAGCGAGCTAACTGATTTGTGGTTTGCAGCCTTAGACTGCGATTGGAACATTGTTATACAAGTCAAGGTGCTCCCCAACCCAACTTTTCTTACCATAATGTTGATTTGAGGTTTATGTCTCTTGGCCAAATCAATAATGTTCACACCATTGTAATAAAGATTTTCAAAACACCCATGAAAGTTTTTCCATGGTAACAGCCCTGATTTTCCAGGTACTGGAATCCCTCCAAAGCTGAGCTTAGAAAGAGAAGAAAAATCAATAATCGTATTAAGCAATTTTCTGACAATCTGCTTGCAACGTTTATGATAAAAAATGTTAACAATGGCACAGCAGTAGCTCCATATTGGTCAATTGAGAATCAATCTTTTTTTCCCATTATTATTTCTTTTCAATTGTCAAATGCATTAACTTAAAATATAGGTTAAGAAACACAGCTCAGAAATAACACAAAAAGTAAGAGGCCAAAGAAATACCTTTTAAATAAATGTGCTTTTATTTTCTGACAATGCTAGTTTTATTCAATCATTTCAATAAAAAAGTGCCTTTCTTTGGAAGTTAACATTTATATAACAGTACAGTGCAATCTGACAAATCTTTATTTAGATGTTAAGTCCCACTATGTTCAGTGGGGTTACTCTTAAGTAAGGATGCACTATTCATACGTAATTCCGTTTATATAAATGTCTTCTCAATCTTCCTTTATTTTTCCACATTACTTAATACTTTTTAAAATGATAAAAATATATTTATATTATTATCATATATAATTATACTTATTTAACTTACAATATCAGTCTTTCATGTGACCATGGCAACTACTTACCTGAAATCTATCTGAAATGTTCAAATTAATAATACAGCATAAGCACACATTTAAACAAATATATTTACTGTTATTTCTTATGTTAGCTACACATTGAAAGCCTGTTCACTATGCTGCATGCGCTAGGTTTCGCACACTGAGCTCTCGAAGTAATGGACTCTCTCATATAGTTTAACTATAAGGGAATAGTTTTGGGTGTGGCAAGGAAGCTGTCCAGTGCTAACAGGTTGGGGGGGGAGTGGGCAAATGCCACTTTAGCACCAAAGCTCCCATACTCCCATAAATTTGTTTGATAGGATCCAGGATAAGAGCAGCAATGCCCCAGTGCAAGGGGAAACTGACTCTCTTTCACAAGGACCCAACCTCACCTTGCTTTTGGCCAGAGATGGGGAACCTGTGGACTCCCAGATCTTGGATTCCAATTGCCGCCATTCCCAGCCAATACAGTGGTACCTCGCAAGACGAAATTAATTCGTTCTGCGAGTTTTTTCGTCTTGCGAATTTTTCATCTTGTGAAGCACGGAACTGCACCTCTTCAAGCAATGCACCCTGGGTATTAACGGTTTTAAGAAAAAGGAAACAAACTTGCAAGACGTTTTCGTCTTGCGAAGCAAGCCCATAGGGAAATTCGTCTTGCGAAGCAACTCAAAAAACGAAAAACTCTTTCGTCTTGCGAGTTTTTCGTCTTACGAGGCATTCTTCTTGCGAGGTACCACTGTATGGGCAATTGTCAGGGATGACAAAAGGGCCACAGGTTCCCCAAACCTGCTGTAGAATCACCACTTTGGCGAGCTACAGTGCTTCTTTAAACTGCTGATTCATTGAGCAGCACAGTATCTCTGTGGTTTACCAGCAGGTGGGGAAAGGGATGACTGGCAAATGAAACTACCAAAGCCTCTGATTTATCTGAAGTGTACATCACACTGATGTGCAAGATGCAATCTATTATACCCACCTAAACCTGCCTTTTATGAACTGTTGTATTTTATGGTTACCAGATTTTTTTCATTGAATCCGGGGACACTTTTATTTATTTTTTTGAAGCTGAGTAGCAACAGGGAGTCAGTAGTGGGGATGGTGAGGCAAAAGACCCTGGGCCCAAAAACACATGCATATTGTTTAAAGGTGCAAAGCCCTTCTTTCGCACCCTGTGAAACATAAATGCATAGTTTTTTTAAAAAAAAACTGGGCAATGGTGCGCTGCACGCCTGTGACTCCCAAGCCTTCCCCGATCTCCTTTCCCCTTTGTTTTGACAGATCAGGGGAGGCTCGGGAGTCACAGGTGGGCAGCCGTTGCCCAGGAGGGGCCAGCCTGGTAGTGCAGTTGGCTCTGGCTGGCTTCAGGAGCTGCTCGCTGCCGTGGCGCAGGAAAAATGGCGGGCGCCATGGCAGCAAGCAGTGAGCAGCTCCTGAAGCCAGCCAGAGCCAACTGCACTAACAGGCTGGCTCCGGGCTGCTGAGGCTGCTGCTGCCACGGTTCCTGGGGACAGATTTGCAAATCTGGGGACATTCCAGGGACAGAATTTGTCCAGGGACAGATCTGCAAATCCGGGGACTGTCCCCAGGAACCAGGGACGTCTGGTAACCCTATTGTCTCTGCTCTCTGTTCACATCCCCAGCGGCAGAGCCTGGGGCGGCACACATGCCCTGCGCCCAGGGATGGGACCAGCTGCCTGCAGGGGCAGGGCCGGCCAAGGCAGGACACTCTGTGGGGCCTCTGAGAAGTCTGCCTGCCTCCTCCCACTCAGCCGCCCTACAGCTGAGGGGGAGGTGGCGGGCGGACCGCTTGGTGCAGCGCGCAGCCTGCGGGTGCTCAAGCCACCGTGTCACTCCCAGGAGAGACGTGTGGCTCGGGCATGCTGCAGACCCCGTGGTGAGTGCCGCCCGGCACTTTGTCACCCCCCTTAGTAGTGACACCCGGGGTGAACCACCCCTACTGCACCCCCTTCCTCCACCCCTTCACATCCCCTGTCCTGCATGGCAAAGCTGTACCACCTAAGTGGCAGGATGTGCCCTAGTAGAATGTAAACATTACAAAAGGAACATTTGGGCATTGACATCAAAGCAGAAAAGTCAAGGGTTGGCACACATGTAAGCAAAGCATTAGCGAAAGTCTTTAATTTCAAGCTTCGACAAGAGTCTGAATGCTGAAACACTTCCCTAAGCAGCTCACCATCTCCTTCTGCTTCATAATTGCATTTACATAACAAAATAATAAGTCTAATAAATGAAAGATAGTTTTCACACCTCATAATCAAGGTCCAAATAATTGAATTCTCCCTTTGCATGAAAATGGTGAGTGTGTTTATCAACTGTAAAGTTCACTTGATTATTGAAATGTTCAATGAGGACTGAATGCCAATGCTGATCATCCAATAGGCTACCCAGAGTGATATTAACCTGGGCATCAGCAGAATATATTTTAGCATCACCTTCAAGAGGAGAAAAACAAACTGTTAGGTCTGTTGGAAGAAACAATGAAGACAGTGAACTTATATATATAGTTAGTTAGTTAGTTTAAAATAAGCAGATTACTACGTAGGTGTGCAGTATGAATTTGCACTTGATACCTATGTTGATGAGCAAGGAAAGCTTTCCATTAACTAATGCCAAGGTGATGTGATCTCCATTCTGTCCTTCTCTGTGTAACAGAATCCCATCTCTTTGTATCGTTTTGAACTGCAGAGAAATTATGTCTTTCAGTGCTGTGGTGGATTTGGGGTTAAATCTGTAGAGTAGGAAACTCTTCCCATCAAAATCTGCCACATCAGACCCTAAGAATAACACAAACAAAGCAGTCAAAAAAAAATTATATCGAAAATGTACAATCTACTCCTTGAGTGGGAATTGAAAAATGAAGTAATAAAGAAACAACGATAAAGTGGTCACAAGATCTGGGCAAGACAATACATTTAGATAGGTGGGGAAAATTATGGAGTGTTGACATAAATTTCACAGCTTGTTATTTGATAAGAGAAAATATAATGGAAATGTTGGTACCTCACCCCAGTAAAATTGGCAAAGATCTATAAAAAATATTCAAACCTTTGTTGGAGATGTAAAGCAGAGGTGGGAACAATGCACCATATGTGGTGGGGGTGTAAGGTGATTAAACAATTTTGGACCAAGATACATGAAGAGTTCAAAAGAATATTTAAAAGCACAATTCTCAAAAAGCATACCTGTTAGGCTTAATAACCAACAATATCCCCAAAGATAAAAATAATATATTCCTCTATGTGACAGCAGCGGCTAGATTATTAGTGGCAAACAAATGGAAAACAGAAAAAATACCAGAATTACCAGCATGGAGAATTAAGATCTGTGAGTTTATGGAGATGTCAAAATTAATGACATCAATTAGGGGCTGCTCCAAGCAAAAAACTTCTGGGTCGGAGGAGCACCAGAAATAGCTTGCGCAAGCGTTATTTGCAGTGCACATCCGCATCAGAGGAGGCCCATGCACATGCACACAAGCTATTTCCGGTGCTTTTCCGACCCGAAAGTGCGCCGGAAATAGCATGTGCACACACGTATGGACACGTGCTCCCCCGCCCTCCAGCCCACCGCGCGATTGGCGCTGGAGACACCGGCCCAAGGCGCAGTAAGTTTTCTGAACCCTGCCCTATACTTTCAGTTTCTTCAATGGGGTTCATATTTCACACTAGCAGTTTAAATGGTGACACCTCTTCTCGGAGAGTCTTTGCATCCAGTCAAGGTGAATGTGCAATCAGAAGCAAGCATTTCAGAAGGTATCACTATACAACTGGGAATAACAATGGGGGTGGGGGAAGGTAAGAAATTTCAGTGGTTGAGAGCGAGGTGGAGAGGAGAGAAGTAATTCAATTAAAAAACTCAAAGGCTTGCTCTCATCATGCCATTCTGCACTCATTTCGGAGGGAAGAAAGGATATAAATTTAATTAACAAATAAAGTCATTAACTGGGGGGGACCCCACTGTATTTTAAGAGCACTTGTGGCTCTGAAACACCAAGGCAAAGCAATTACCTATTCCACATTTTTGAAATACTCTTATTCTTATTGAAATTTTTGAAATACTCTTATTGACAGAAGAGGTAGCAATGATTCCACCATTTAAAAAGGTACTTTGTTTCTCATGACACATTATCTAGTCCCTTTCAAGGTCATATATATATCCACTTGACTGGAAAGAACAGATTTTAGACCAGTAATATAAAACAGTATATGTCACAATCTGTTACAGCCTGACTTAGAACTACAGAAAGGAACAGATAACACTCAAGTAAAGCTCATAGTGTATTCACGCTGTGTAAGTAAAGAAGACAAAGGAGGTAATAGTTCTTGAGAGATACACTTATGAAATAAATGAAGATGTAGCAGACGGCCAATAATATATGAAATCATTTTCCAATTCATTGAGTGTCCTCTTCTAAGTCAATGGAAATCTGCTATCTAACTTTGCTTAATTTGACAAAGAAAAGAAAAAAACGCTCTATATTTTGGAAGCGAGCCTCTAAGAAGTTCTCCTGTGCAGGCCCCACTGAAATGAACCTGTGATCTCTGAGGGATTGTGCCTAAGCTTCTTGAAAAGTTATCCATTTTGAGTGACTCATAATATTTTTAAAAAGCCATTAATATTCAGCAGAATCGCACCAATTATAAGCAGAAGGGCCTTGTTTTGAACTTAAGCTGTCAGTTGGTTTAATTCTCAGTTCTGTCACATAAGATGAGTAAGTTTTACTTTGGTAAGGACAGTTCAAGGGAGAACACTAGGACTCTACATCAATCACGTTTTTTTTAAATCAGTACATTTCCACTATGAAAATTAGACCACTAAAACGGGGGCATCGAGCGAGTAACAAATTACACGTTCAATCGATTTTAAATGCGTTGCCACCTATCCTTTGACAGAAGGCAGCAGATAAATAAAAGGCAATCAATGAATTCATTAGTACTGATAGTTATTCGTAATCCATACACCAGCATCCCCCAAATTTGGTTAGCTTCAGAGGTTTGTGATGTGGTATCTGGAGGTTCCCAGGTAGGGCAATTCCCCCCTATCATATCATTATCATTATTAATAATTATTTTCTTTACCTCAGACTCACATAAAATATATATCTATATGATGAATAAAATCTCAATTTAAATTGAAATAATAATGAAATCAAAGCAAAATACATAAAAGAAACAGAATGGGTTCATACTATTTCTCTACTACCCACATTGCACAATCTGTCATCTTCTATGTTAATCTATTCAAATACACTTTTGAATAGCATCGTTACTGGGTTTTCTCTTTTCTGATCATCAAATGATTAAATAAATATGCATTTATTTATGGAAATAAACTTTTTAGGCTCAATACGTGGTATAGGAAAATACAGAGTTTTTCCCCTCTTTCCTAAGGATCATTTCAAGTTTTGTCTGAAAACCATGAGAAATATTTCAAAAGGCAAAATAATCAATGATTTCCAAGACTCTGATAATCAAGGATTGATGTTTGCCTTACATGCCCTCCTTCAATTCTAGTTTGCTAGATAACTCTTAACTACAAATAAAACAACCCTCAAAACCTAAATTGCCCAGAGCAGTCTCTGGAGATGTATGAAGGCATTGTACAAGTGTGCATTGAAAGATATTAAGTTCTGCAGTTTGTGTACTGACCAAACCAACCAACCAACCAACAGAAGGTGTGGATGGGGCAAAGCTTTGCAGAAACCTCTGTCTTTGCCCTCCATTCCTCCTTTCCTTCAAAAATCAGCACAAGAGTCTTTGGTAGGGTGGATGCAGGTTGATGCTCCTACAACTATTTCTTTATTATTTTATTTCGGCAATTTGTATGTTGCCTTTTAGGATCATTGTTCTTCCCAAAGTGATTCACAATTGAACAATAGAAAACAGAATTAGCTTCATGCACTGGACATAGAAACGTACCCCAAACCATTTCCCATCAAATAATTAAGAAGAGAAATGACATTAGAGGAGATAATTTTTGGTGACATTGGTTTGGGTGTGGTGTAGGGCTTTGAATGTACAGTGGTACCTCAGGTTAAGAACTTAATTCGTTCCGGAGGTCTGTTCTTAACCTGAAACTGTTCTTAACCTGAAGCACCACTTTAGCCAATGGGGCCTCCTGCTGCTGCCACGCCACCGCTGCATGATTTCTGTACTCATCCTGAAAAAAAGTTCTTAACCCAAGGTGCTATTTCTGGGTTAGTGGAGTCTGTAACCTGAATTGTCTATAACCTGAAGCGTCTGTAACCCAAGGTACCACTGTACTTGCTTTCTGAGGAGGCTGAGGGGTGTTTGTGAGTGCCTTTCCTTTCCTTCTGCAGACCATCTGACTGGTACAGTGGTACCTCTGGTTATGTACTTAATTCATTCCGGAGGTCCGTTCTTAACCTAAAACTGTTCTTAACCTGAAGCACCACTTTAGCTAATGGGGCCTCCTGCTGCCACCGTGCAATTTCTGTTCTCATCCTGAAGCAAAGTTCTTAACCCGAGGTACTATTTCTGGGTTAGTGGAGTCTGTAACCTGAAGCATATGTAACCTGAAGCGTATGTAACCCAAGGTACCACTGTTTTCTGTGCTCTGCAGTCTTCCCCAGTGTCCGCACTTCAATTAAAACCCAGGGGAAACATGATAATGTAACACTACCAATGGGCCTCCCCCCCCCCAAAAAAAAATCAGGAAATACAAGCAGCCAAGGAGGCAGGAGGCATTGGGGAAAAGTTTATGGGCAAGCAAACAGATCACCCTCAATCACCTTGCAATACCAAAACCCGAGAGCCTCTGGAAGTCTAAAGAAATTCTCAAATGCCCTGAGAAGGAGGCAGAAAACAAATGGAAGTCTCCTTCACAGGGGGAAAAAACGTTGGGACATCAACAGATTTTGGCACGGCACTAGTTTCCTTTCACACAAAGCTCATCTTGTGGGAGACCCTCCCTGCTAGAGGAATAGCGGACCACTCTGCTTCCAGAATATGTGCATTGGATCTGAACCATACTTGGAACAGAAAGCCTGTCCTCCTCCTAGACGGGAGGTGTTGTGAGCGGGAGCCCATCCCGCGTCAGCAGGGGGTCGTATTCGGCTCCCTGCGTCATTTTCCCGGCTGCCGTGACACGCCCGTCAGGCCAGCCAATAGGGTTGGCTCAGGGGCGGGCTCTAGCCGGATTCAAGTGGCTGCAGCATCCCCGCACCTCATTCTATTTCCTGGAGTCGTTGGATCACCTGCCCGTCCTCCCTTTAGGTCATATTTATGCTCTTGATATTGCTATGGACTTTGGTTGGTTGCCCTGGTTGACCGGGGGGCTGGTAGGAATTTTGTATCCATTTGGCAAATTGGCACCAGCCTCTTGGTGTCTCGCCTACCTCATAGCAAATCGTCACAACTTTTCCGGTATTGGCGGTTAGACATTGGAATATGTGTTGTGTGTTGGTGGGCGGAGTGTGGCCATCACCTACCCCTCCCCTTTTAGGTATTCCATTAAAGGAATCTGGCGGTTGTGGATCCTCTCCGATGCCCTGCTGGTGGCTAGGGCCATGGCACGATCCCCGGTGACATCAGGGGAAGCTTCCAGTTGTATTTGCATCAACAAGCTGGTTGTTAACCTTCAAATGCCCCCCTCCCACTGCACGGGGTGGGGTCATATATAGGTTGTTTGATCCAATGCCTAAGCCAATAGCACTCACATGCTGTAACCAATAAAGTTGTGGCTTTCTTTAGCCCATTAACCTAAAATACATGTGTCCTTGTGTCTTATTTACCCCTATGCAGGTTGCGGGTCCTCGATTCACAATTGCTCTTGGCCTGAATGGCTGAAGCCTGCCACAAACTCTGCTAAAAAGGAAGCAGGTTGCGAAAAAGAAAGCTGTTGCGAAAGTGCTTGCTCAGAACTTTTTAGCAGTGCCTGACATCAAGCTTTGCCTCATTGATGCCCTGCCTTTCTTGCTCTGCTTGCCCTGTGCCCTTGTCAACGCAGTCCTTGATCCCTTTGCCTGATCTGAATTCCCTACTGATACTGTGTCTCGTAGATTTCCTAAAAATAACATCCATGACTCTAATCAGGCAAATGTTTCTCATGCCCCAATGAGTTCCTGACAGCCTGAAAGTCTCCCCTAGTTTGAGAAAAGTGACATTTCACTTCATAGCACAGCTGTGGAAGACATCACAACTGCACGCCGTACCGGATTGCTTGAACCGCTTTGCCGGAGAAAGGGCAATATGCTCCTGCTTGCAGGTTCTCCCCTCTCGCAAAAACAACAGCACCCCATATACAACTTTGCGAGCAGGTTTTTAACACATTCCCTTCTTTATTCCTCCTACACAGTTCTGGTTGCTGGGGTACCCAGCAGCTGTTTTAATAATAATGATAATTAATAATTTTATTTTTTGTATCCCGCCCAGCTGATTGGGTTGTATTAGAAAAACATCTTTCAGAACAACTTTCTATTCCTTTTGCCTTGCCAAATCAAAATTCTGGTTTTGCATGAAATCAGGGTGGGGTTGGAGAGCAAAGGCAAAGGGAAAATAGCAGGGGGGTGGCGGCTTCAGAACTGGGTGGAAGCTGAAAAGGGTACGTAGCAATTGCAATGTATGGATAATGCAGGAGATTACCAACAGGGGTGATAATCTCCTGCATTATGGTTTGTGAGCAAGGCTGGGTGGGGTTGCAGAAAAGGAGGTGGGAGGAGGTAAAGGAATGGAATCATAGAATCACAGTTGGAAGGGACCCCAAGGGTCATCTATTCCAACCCCCTGTAACGCAGGAATCTCAACTAAATCATCCATGACAGATGGCCATCCATCTGGAAGTGAAAGTAAGAGTGGGTGCAAAGCGGATACAGAACAAAAGAGAGAAGTGGCTTCAGAATGGGGTTGGGACCAGAGTGGTCTTTTCTATTGGGCTTAGTGGCGCATTGCGCCAGGGCGCTGGACTCTCAGGGCTGCCCCAGCGAATGTGGGAGCAGCGTGCCTTTGCCAGTGGCCTCCCCTTTCCCTCCTGCACGCCTGCCAGCTGTGCCCCATCAACCATATGGCTGGCGGGCATGCAGCTTTCTTCCCAAGCCTCCTCGAGAGGAGAGCGGTCTCCACAGAGGCTTGGGGAGAGGTCAACAACTCTGGGAAATTGGGGGGGTGGCACCAGATGGATCTTTGTACCACGGCGCCGGATATGCTTAAGACGGCCCTGGTTGGGATGGTGAAAATCAATTTTAGTAGTTGCATGAGGTGTATCAGGATGCTATCAGTGGCCCCCGGCTAGTTGCCCAGGAAAGTATAAAGGCAAGGAAAAGTTTATTGCAGTCCTTTTTTTTATTTCAATCTTTACAGAGAGAGGCTATAGAACCCAGCCTCTTGGATGATGGCATTGTCCTGAGTGAATCTCCCCCCCCCCCTTCTCTCCCACTTCCGAATTCATCACTTCTACGGGCGCTGCTACATGCCCTCTGTCTTTGAGCTCTTTGCTCTCCCACTTTTAAGGCTCGCCGGATTCTGGGAGATAGTGGGTTGCCCTGTGCCCTCTTTTTCCAGGAAACATCCTCTTTTTCAGGGGTAAAATTTCTGTCGGGGTGGATTTTTTAAATTTGCCAAAATGTCTCTGGCTATACTTTCTGGATGAGACATAGGCATAACTGGTAGTTGAAGACTTGCTTTCTTCTTCTCTTCTCCTGCCCCCCCCCACCCCTGGCAATATATCACACTTTCTATAGCAGATGTATAGAAGGGATATTTAAAATCAGAGTTGTCATAGTGTCCTCTTTTGTGCTCTTCAAAATATGGCAACCCCACAGAGCTAATTTGGGAACTATGCATGTGTATTCTGTTTCACTTAAATTAAGATTATTGATATATACTTCAATTCATTATATGGTGCAATTGACCTCAATGTGCAAATATCAAGATAATAATGGGGGTGGTGGTTTATGCTGTTAGGATACAGAACTCTCACACAAATATCTATATTTCCATTAAAGGCCAATTAGCAGGATCCCCCCCCATTTAGAATGCACCTGTAGATTTCAATTATGTGATTCATCTCAAAGAAAAGGCATCACTTACTGTAAGCACAGCCATAGACCTCGATCCTCATTCCAATCCTGCCATTGCGGTTCCAATCCAAAGGGACAAACCGCAGAAATCTTGCTTTGATGGAATGTTGGAGATTATAAGTTACCACAGTGTCTGCATTGGTGTTTCCTGAAAAAGCCTGAAAAGGACAATTTAAAAGTCAGCATTTGCTGTATGGCTTTATTTCTTAAACCTTGACATGGAAACTTTTTTTCCTTGTATGCTCTGAGAACCTGTGCTAAAAGCTCAGTGAGGTGTAACTGTACTCCTGTAAGATGTCTCATTGTGTAGATATAACCCCAGACTTAGATCTGGTTCAGATGATCACATTAAACAGAGTTCATGTGATTGAGAATGCACCACAGTGAGCATTCTTGGGTTTCTACCCTCTCTTGCTCCACCTTTCAATACCTGTGCAATGGACGAGAGGGAAAGCTTCTACTTTCACTGTAAAGGGCAAAACATAACTATCATACGATGTCGAAACTCAGGATACTGTGGGTTTCTTCTAACCAAAGTTAGATGACAAACCAGAATCAGAAACCGTAGCTGAATCCCACTGGGTTTAAACTATCTTTGACTAGAGCAAACCTCAGTTTCTCACTCAGATGTAACAGAATTGCAATTTGTTCTTAAAGTGAATTTTCATTCACGCATGAATGAGAAGGAGTGGGTGAAAGGAAGATGTGATGCTGAGGTCATGCTATGGTTTACTTGATCACCTGAGATGAATAACAGAATATGCCCCCCCCCCCCGAAGCATGAAAGAAACATTCTTATTCTGCTAATCTTTTCTTTTTAAAAATGCATTGATGTCAATGGGAGTAGGACCACGTCCACTCTCATTTTTCAGTTTCTTTAATATGTGGCGGTAAAGATATGAAGCCATTTTGTGTTTTATTTTTGGATTGTAATGTGATTCCTTTTTGTTTTAGTTGATTTTCTGTCTGGAAGTGTCAACTTTCCAGCCTAGTTCATTTAACCTAACACTTAAGTGACAAATGAAAATTTATGCAAGAAAAGGGTGATGACAGTGATTTTCCAATAGAATGATGTGTTAGGACTAGAGAGAATGTCATTTTCAGTTTCATAATACTTTAAACATTGCAAAAGAATGTTAAAGGGGGTGTATGCATGAGAAGGTGGCTAGGGATGCACACAGTCATCCTTCCAGGTTAGCCATGCATTCCAGATCTGCTTCAAAATCAATTTATGGGGCAGGGCTAATGTTTACCTGGGTTAGAAAAACCTAGTTTGAATCATCTTCTTACCAACTGCTGAGTGCAGCGTACTGCTTCGTTTACTGGACTGTTAAAATCTCCTTTGCACATTCTAAGGCAGAGGGCCTTTTTGGTAGTGGCGCCCACCCTGTGGAACGCCCTCCCATCAGATGTCAAAGTAATAAACAACTACAGTCATACCTTGGGTTACAGACGCTTCAGGTTGCGGTTTGTTGGGTTACAGACCTGCCGAAACCCAGAAGTACCGGAATAGGTTACCTCCAGGTTTTGGGGGTTGTGCATGCGCAGAAGCGCCGAATCGCAACCCGCGCGTGCACAGACGCACCACTGCGGGTTGCAAATGTTGCAGGTTGCGAACGTGCCTCCCACATGGATCACGTTCGCAACCCGAGCATCCACTGTATCGGATGTTTAGAAGACATCTGAAGGCAACTCAGTTTAGGGAAGTTTTTAATGACTGGTGTTTTCATGTACCGTATTTTTCGTGCTATAAGACACACTTTTCCTCTCCTAAAAGGTAAGAGGAAATGTGTGTGCGTCTTATGGCGGGAATGCAGTGCTCCCGCTGTGCTCAAGAAGCTTTGTGTTGCTTTTGCTGAAGCCAGAAGAGCAAGAGGGATCAGTGCGCACGGGAGCGCTCCTGCCTCTTCGCTCAAGAGGCTTTGTTTTGTTTTGTGTTTTTTTAAATAATTTTTTATTAAAGGTTTTTATAATAATAACAAACATATAACAAATACATAAACAGACAAAAACAAAAACAAAACAAAAAACATGTACCATTTCATATCTTAATTTCTTATACCTTTCTTCCCCGACTTCCTCATGCCTCCCTTTTCTGTATTCCAAATTCTTATCAATTACTCAGCAAATCTTCCCTTATTTTAATTTAAATTTAATCTAATCTTCCTTATTCTCCTTGTCATAGTAACCGTTTACTTTCCAGTCCAACATCATTCTAACTTTCATTAATTTTGTAGTATTTCTTTAAATAGTCCTTGAACTTTTTCCATTCTTCTTGCGCTGCTTCTCTTCCCTGGTTTCGGATCCTGCTCGTCATTTCTGCCAGGCCCATGTAGTCTATCACCTTCATCTGCCATTCTTCCAGTGTGGGTAGTTCTTGTGTCTTCCAGTACTTCGCAATAAGTATTCTAGCTGCTGTTGTAGCGTACAAAAAGAAAGTTATGTCCGTCTTTAACACCCCCTGTCCGACAATACCCAAGAGAAAGGCCTCTGGTTTCTTAGGGAAAGTATATTTAAATACCTTTTTAAGTTCATTTTAAGTTCAAGAGGCTTTGTGTTGCTTTCGCTGTTTCTTGTTTTCCTCCTCTAAAAACTAGGTGCGTCATATGGTTGGATGCGTCTTATAGAGCAAAAAATATGGTATTTGTTGGAGGCCGCCCAGAGTAACTGGGGAAACCCAGCCAGATGAGCGGGGTACAAATAATAAATTTATTATTATTATTATTATTATTATTATTATTATTATTATTATTATTACTACTACTACTACTACTACTACTACTACTATGGGGCCCAACAATAAAGGAGGAAGTAAAGACTCCTCTCCTTTCATTGCTGGCTCTCATTTATGCTGGGTTTCAGGTGAGGTGGCATGACAGAAACCAAGTCTTGGCCAGGGAGCAGGGAACCATAGCCTGCTGAACCCAGAATGTGCTGTTTTTGGTCGTAATCCAGGTGGTTGTCACAGCAAGGTGGCCATGGGATCAGTCGCAAAGAGGCCTGGTGAGGAGCTAATTGTGGAGGGGGGCGCCCCTTGGAATTCCATCCTGCTGGGCGTTTGGCTCAGTTCGGTTTGGGATTCAGCTGGGGCACAGTCCACAAGTGTCCTGTGAAAAAATGGGACTTCCCTTTTTCTCATGCGACAACATGGTGGCCGCAGTGGTCAGGTGACTCACACGGGAGCGTGGGCGGGAAGATGCGTGTCTTGGTTTTGGGACTCAAAGATGTTGGAGGTATGCCAGTGCGCACAACATCTGTGCTACCTATAAATAGCCAATTGGATAAAATGAAACGCCCTTGAATTCTAGAGCCCAGCTGTGCCTTCCATTCATCATGTCAAAGCCTTGTTGTGAATGCCAGGCTTGGACTGTTCGAAGCTCTCAAGCAACATGCAGTAGGGATCATAATCAAGCACACAGGGAAATAAAAACTCTACAGCAACTTTTTCTCTATCTATACACTGATTATCTCTGCTTCTATTTTCTTTGGCAGCTAATTGTTGCTAAGTGTTGAGAGGAGAAGGAGCAGCTACCAAGGAGAGATAAGATAAGCAGAGATAAAGAATGGATGGCAGGAGATGGGTGATCCAGGGCTTCTGCTTTCCTGTGTGCTTATCTGGAATCCTGTTTATTTTCATTGTTTCTGGCGGTGAGTTCCAGCATTCTCAGCAGTGATGTTTACTTTCGACGTAATAAATGTAGAACACAGTCAGGTTTGAACAGAGGTTGCTTAATTATCCTCAATGCCTTTTTGCCGTGAATTCCAGAGGTAATGAACATTGCTTATTTAAAGTGCACATGCATTGTTCTTGCAAACAATATGGCTTTATACTTTTTATGCTCTAACACATGCAAGTGTTTTCCCAATTGCTCAAATGGAAAGTGAAGCTCTTTGGCCCACCGTAGGTGGTTCCCCACCACAGGGCACCAAGCCAAGGGGGGACAAAACTGAGAAGATCCATAATTGAGAAGATCCATTTGGGGGAACAGAATTTTGTTCTTGTTCAAGGTACAATATTACAAAAGATTACTAAAGGCTGCCCATGATGACAGTGGATGCCATGGAAATGCCTGCTTGCATGGGAGATTATTATTATTATTATTATTATTAATAATAATAATAATAATAATAATAATAATAATGCTCTTCCTTCCAGATAAATCTCAGGTAACCTTAATAAACTTCCTATTGCATCAAATTCAAAAGGAAATACTTCAGTCCGTTTACTACTCATAACGACCAGTTCCATTGTCTAAAAATGAACTATCCAACATTGTTCTAAATATTTGTTCAATATATGTGAGAGGTATTTTACACTTTTAGAATTCAATTGTTCATTGAATAAATGCTCAATTTAATCACAAAATAAGAGTATCTTTTCATATGAAAATCAATTTGCAATTCTATGATTTAAATTATCATCATCTCCAGTATGTTTCTATTGCCACAAAATCCACTTTCAGCCAGAGAGTGCAATTATTATTATCTAAATGAAACGAAGGATATGTTTGCTAATGCATATGGTACTGGCATTTCTCATTCCATCTTTATCATGCAGCAAAGTTGGGTTTATATAGCTAATCACATAAGTATCTATAATATCATAGCACTCTCCACCCCTCCCTTCAAGATACTAAAAATCACGGAACAGCTTGTGAACGTGGCAGTTAGTGCTAACCTATAATGCTAATAGGTGTTAGAACTAAATCTTTAAAGGCAGTCAATTGCAAGTCTTAGAGTCATGCTACTATTCTGAGTGAAGAACGCAGACACACAGGAAGCACTGAAAGTCAGAGGCTGGTCTTTTATTGGCTCCCAGGAAAGTCTCTGGCGAGAGACTACGATTTGAGGGGTGTGGGGAGACAGAGTATTTGTTATTGTCTCTGCTGCTGCTTGCACTTTTGCTGCTCACTACTATGAGAAACTATGGTCCATGGGGTCACGAAGAGTCAGACACGACTAAATGACTAAACAACAACTATGAGAAACGGGACGCGGGTGGCACTGTGGGTTAAACCACAGAGCCTAGGACTTGCCGATCAGAAGGTAGGCGGTTCGAATCCCCACGATGGGGTGAGCTCCTGTTGCTCGGTCCCTGCTCCTGCCAACCTAGCAGTTTGAAAGCACGTCAAAGTGCAAGTAGATAAATAGGTACCACTCCGGCGGGAAGGTAAATGGCATTTCCATGCGCTGCTCTGGTTTGCCAGAAGCGGCTTAGTCATGCTGGCCACATGACCCGGAAGCTGTACGCCGGCTCCCTTGGCCAGTAAAGCAGGATGAGCACTGCAACCCCAGAGTCGGCCACGACTGGACCTAATGGTCAGGGGTCCCTTTACCTTTACTATGAGAAACAATTAACAGCAAAAACATTCTGTTCATACCACACAATTAGTATTTTGTCACTGATCTTAATTCAGGGAGTTGGAGGAAAGGATGTTCACCTATAATTCTATCCCCCCTCCCCATTTTTGCACCTTCCATAGTCCATTAGAATTACTCATGGTATCACTGTTTAAAATTTTTATATTAAATACTGTTCAACTAACTGTTCTCTTTACCATACAACGGTCTTATTCTCTCACGATTGTGGAAAATTTACAATCCTACCAAACCTCTCCTTTTAAAAGCAAGGCCTTGAACCTGCCATGCACTCCCACAGAGTTGAATGCCACTAAATTATACAGACAGAATATTTACTACACTTCAGAGTGTTAGAATACAATCTGTCGTGTAATGACACAAAGCAGGTACATAAAACATGTTGTCTTTGAAAAGCAGTTGGTGTTCCACATGCCCAGCATAAAAGCAGACGAATTGATAACTTAGTTATCATCACAGTTTTGAAATATGTCACTCTTTTGCGGCTTAAAAAGAACAGACAGTGGTAACACTCAGAGTAGTACCAAAGAACTATCCTGTCTGCAAATATGTCTTTAGTCAGGCTACTGCTTCTGGCTAATAATTTCATTCCCAAAACCAAATGCTGTAACTTATTAGTGCTGTTATAATTATAAGGTCCCAAATATAAAATAAGCATTCCTAAATGTACAAGGCAAATACATATATAAGTATACAAACTACGTGTCTGAAATAGTACAGGAGAGCAATCCTGAAGTCATTTTGATTCTCCCAAACCATTCTGACTCTCCCAAATTGACCTCAACTATTTCTCTGCAAGGAGGAAGGAAATGGGAAAGTCTGTTTGCTTAACTGTCACAAGGTCATATTTGTGTATGAATAGGGTGAGCCTGTGACCTGGATTCGGGAACTAAAGTATTTACCATCACAAAAGAGTGGCCAGGCTGCCCAGGTAAAGCAATCAGTGACCATTAACAGATATCCTGGCAAACATGAGTTCTGCTGTAGACCTCCTCCTGTGATGCATTTCTGCTGTAGACCGTCTCCTTCTGTGATGTATGTATGATGTTTTGTGAGGTGGTCTTGAGCTACAGGGTGGGCAATTTCAAAAGTCTATATAAGGGCTTGTGCACCATTGTTCTGGGTTCCTCCTCCCTCCTGCATGTGGTAAGTGAGGACCCTGTTGCAACAGTTAATAAAGATCAGGCTTACTAGCTGCTTTGCTTCTCAATATCCTCTGGCTGGCCTCTGTTATTTTCTCCTACTGATAGGGAACAAACTTAAAGACTCTATACAGGCTCTTGGATACTCCATAAGGGGAAAGGAGCAGGTTTTTTTTTTCTAACAGTGCAATAAATAAATCTCTAATTTGCATGGAACTCTTGTTAATTCCAGTGAGACTTGGACAAGACTTGTACCCAATACATTTCCCCTTATTCACACTAAACAATATGGAAGTAATGATCTAAAACTTATATACTTGGAAGTGATAATCTAATGACCTAAACTGTGCTGATCACACCACAGATTGACTAATTTAATTTTATGGTCCCTACACAACAGCCTTGTGACAATCTTTATATTACATAACTCAGACCTGTGTTTGTCTGAAATCTTGTGTACAGGGACAGTTCTTAAAACTGTTCAGTTTCAATAGGTTTCAAACAGCCTGGAAGAGCAATCCAAACTATAGGAGGCCAGTATAATTTATGTCAGGTAGATTGTGCCACTGCAATTTCTCCCTATTCCAAACTAAATTCAGAAGCTGGGTTACCTCAGGCTGAGCCAAACTGAGCCTGGGAAAACACGCATTAAAAATAGGCTAATGCTATCCTTTTTGCAAATGTAAATTCCATACGTGTCTAAGCTGAGCTAAGTCTCTCCCTGTCCTGCCTGGCCCTGCCACCACACCCATAGAAAACTCCTTTTTTCTGGATTTAACCCAAGCTCTACTGAGCACTGTTTGGCTGAGCCATGATGAAGGACTTACCATATTTTTTGCACCATAACACTCACTTTTTTCCTCCTAGAAAGTAAGGGGAAATGTCTGTGCGTGTTATGGAAGGAATGCCTACAGGTGGCGGGGGGGATCTGCTGCAGTCGTGAGCAGAGGATCCATGGTTCCCCTTCCTTCCCTCCTCCGTGGCAGCAAAGCTTTGAAACAGCAAAGCAGGAGAAGAGCCACTGAGTGGGGAGGAGAGAGGGACAGAGAGCCTGCTTCTTTAAAGGAGCAAAGCAGGAGAGGAAAGGAGCCGCTTACACGAGTGTAAGCGGCTCCTGTCTGGTTGGTTCCTTTAAAGCAAGCAGGCTCTCTGTCCCTCTCTCCCCCCCACTCAGCTCGCTACATAGCAGCAAAGTTTTTCAGCTCGCTAAGCCGGGGATGAGCGGGGAGGAGGAAGAAGAGCAGAGCCTGCTTGCTTTAAAGGAGCAAAGCGGGAGAGGAGAGGAGCCTTCTCCCCTTATACCCCTCTTCTGTATTATTAGCAGCATCCTTCTCCACATACTCCACACGTGCTCCTTGTCCCTTGAGTGCTTTTCCTTCCCTCCCCACTTAAAACGTGGTTACAAAGCACGGATCCACATGGATCCTCAGGATTTTTGCAGTGGGTCACTCAGTAGTAGAACATCTTGCACCAAAAAAATCACGCACCCACTGTTGCCTGGGGCCGCAATGGTGCAAAAACGTGGTTACATAACATGGATCCACATGGATCCTCAGGATTTTTGCATTGGGCTACTCCAAACTCACTGTCAGATCACATGTCTGTGGCCACAGCATGAACCACAAAAATCATACATCCACTGCTTCGTTTAGAATTTTTTTTTCTTGTTTTCCTCCTCTAAAAACTATGTGCGTGTTATGGTTGGGTGTGTGTTATAGAGTGAAAAATACGGGTATATCTCCGTGATATATCTCCAAAAGAGCCAAGTTGAAGGACTTCAGCTGGCAAAGCCACAGCTGATCCCAAACTCAGCCAGAAATCTGCCTATTCCAAACTCTGCTCATCCTGATGGATCTTGGGTTTGCTCTGCTCCCTATTCAGAATTTGGTTGCTCTGACTATGCCCTTTTAAAATGTGACCCTTTTTGGGGAGAGGGGTGTTATCGGGTTGTTTTTATTTTGATTATATATATTGTGGTTTTTATGTTGATCTTGTTCTGTGAACTGCCCTGAGACCTCCAGGTATAGGGCAGTATATATATTCTAATAATAATAATAATAATAATAATAATAATAATAATAATAATAATAGAGCCAAAGGTTTAGCACCTCTGGAAATAAGCAAACCCAGCAGGTTGATCATAATACTTCTCAAGTACAGCATCCCCCCAAAAAATAAAAAAATGGCTGTTATGTATCACAAAGCAAAAAAGGTAAAACTGAAAAAGGTGGTGAGATCTAATGACTTCTGTACAATGTGGTATATCCTTTTAAGCGGTAATTCATGCATTTCTGAATCATTTCTGAAAGCATTACATTCAATAATCTCTCCTTTTCTTTGCAATTACTATTGAATTCCGTGACACTTAAACAACTTCAATGAAACACATTTTTTTTTATGAAAAGCAAATGCTTTTTTTCAATAAACAGAATTGTCAGAAAAGTTCACCTAAAGCGATATTACACTATGATAATGGGTGTTTCTGTTCAAATAAAAAGACCAAAGCATTTTGAGGTAAACAAAAAACCATTTGGATAAGAGTAGCAGTATTTCTTAGTGGGGCTCAGAAAATCATTTTTTGTTATTTTTACAGCACACAATCACCATGGTAGGCTTCAGAAGGAATGAGGAGATTTTCCTGAATTGCCTTTCGTATTGTCAGCCAACATAATTCATTACTTAGACATGGTCAATAGGCTAAAGTCAGGCATGCTTGTATTTAAGAAGCTGTTAATTTTGAAAGCATATTGTTGCCAATCCATTTGGAAGTGCAATTTCACACAGCAGAATGACTATAGATTTAGATGGATAGCTTGCATGCCATATTTTCTACTTGAAGTTTCCTCACCTATGACCTCATGGCAGAACTGCCTCATCAGTATCAATCTTGCTTCACTCCATCATTTTTCTGATGACTGATGCATCACCTCCCAGAGATGCTTGAGGAATTCAGCAGTTTTGAATTCCTATATGAAATTCACTTGACCCATATGTTCAGATCAGAGCATAGCCATGAATCAGATTTCACACTTTTGCAGTGCAGATCTCAACAGTTTTAAGTACAAAAATATGCATCTAAATACTTATTTTGAGAGATCATTCACATTTAAATATCCTCTCTATATATTTATAAACTGAACTTCCATAGAAAATATAGCAAGGTGGTATGCAATGTAAAAACAAATACTACAATAGCAAAAACATATCTAATGTATCAATACAAATACCAGTGGCTTACAATGTATCAAATAATATCAAAATTATGTGAGTCTGTGAGAGTCAGGAGCTCAGTTCACACATTCTTTTTCAGATCTTTTTGGACAGGGTTGAAGCTTGGAAGATAATTGATTCCTTTGTAAAAAGAATAATTGCCTAGATGTTTACCTTTTAACAAACTCAACACTTGTTTGTGTGCCAACAGACAACCCTGAACCATCATAGTCCGTTCCCAGATGCTTTAGAGGGAGGAAAACACCAACAGATTTTTTTCTTGAGTCAAGAGGCAGCAGACTCCAAAGTAAAAGTGTGGTCGTTTCTTGAGCTATCAAGCTCAATCTATGGAATCTTTTGTTCCCACTGACATCAGAGGCACAATTGGTGGTGACATGAGAGAGAGCTTTTTCCATGGCTGCTCCCATATGGAGAAATTCCCTCCCAAGAGAGGTTAGATTGGCTTCCTCTTTCTTATCTTTCCACCAGCAGGCTAAGACTTTCCTATTCAGGCAGACCTTTGAAAACTAAGGTGTAGATGGGTTGTCTGGGGTGTTAGGTGAGGGTAGGTAAAAAAGGCAAAGGACCCCTGGACAGTTAAGTCTAGTCACAACTCTGGGGTTGCAGCGCTCATCTCACTTTCAGGCCAAGGGAACCGGTGTTTGTCCACAGACAGCTTTCCGCTTCATGTGGACAGCATGACTGAACCACTTCTGGCACAACCATGATAGTAACCAGAGTGCACAGAAACACTGTTTACCTTCCTGCCACTGCGGTACCTATTTATCTACTTGCACTGGTGTGCTTTCAAACTACTAGGTTGGCAGGAGCTGGGACAGAGCAACGGGAGCTCACCATGTCACGGGGTGAGAAAGAGCCAACCTTCTGATTGGCGAGCCCAAGAGGCTAAGTGGTGACACATTGTGCTCCTTCTGGGGTAGCTTGCCCATGTTTGGTCCCCTCCCTGCACTCAGCTCTCACTTGTGGCTCCTAGAAGCAGTCACCATGTGACAGCAGCCACACCCCAGGAATGGCTTCGACTGGCTGGCTAAACTAGGTGGGGGTGGCTGGTGGGTCTCAAACCCTTAATGAATTGGGGACTTCCCCTGCATGCAAAGCCAGGCTCAGGTGGATGAGACCAATAGTAGGTCCAGTGATCAAGAGGGTGGTTTCTGCTCATGCTGTAGAGGGAAGTGAGGGGCAGATGGAGCTAATCATCTTGGGAAGGTAGTCCATCTAGGTGAAGGAAAACTCTGATCCTAAATCTCTGCTGCCTTGTGGGATATCTTTGGGAGAAGATAAGGCTAAGGACCCTACACAAATCCAGAATGGAGTCCCTAAGATGGTTGGGTGGTGCTTTGTACACCTCCTTCCAGCAACTCCTGCAGCCAAGCTGGTGCCAAATGCATTGTTCTGCTTTCCTTTGGACCACATAAGTGAGACCAAGGGAGGGGGAGTTCTTGTCATATGGGCAACCCTGGCAATTCATATTGCCCAGGGTTATGTCCTCAGGCGGTCACTTTGGTGCGGCTAATGCATCAGTTTGACTTCATCCCTGGAGGCATGGAACCTAAACAAGAACAAGATGATGTTGACCAATGGGCCAATGGGTCAGAGCACACTGTATTTTAATGCTGGCTCTAAGTGTACTTTGATGTGTTTTAACAATTGATCTTAACCAGACTATTTTTACTGCTTTGCATTTTATAATGATATTTTTAACTGTAAGCTATCCCAGCTCCTGCCAACCTAGCAGTTCGAAAGCACACCAGTGCAAGTAGATAAATAGGTACTGCTGCGGTGGGAAGGTAAACAGTGTTTTGTTGCGCTCTAGCACTCATCACAGTGTCCCGTTGCACCAGAAGCGGTTTAGTCATGCTGGCCACATGGACAGCTGTCTGTGGACAAACACCGGCTCCCTTGGCCTGAAAATGAGATGAGGGGTGCAACCCCATAGTAGCCTTTGACTTGACTTAACCGCCCAGGGTTCCTTTATCTTTTACCTTACTCTTCCTAGAACTTGTCTTATCATGATCTTAGAACAGCAGTGAGATACAAAGTAAAATGATTTGTAACCACTAGAGGTCATTCTGGTACACCAAGACAGGCTTGCTTTACATGAATCAATATTCCTATTCATAAAGTAATATTTTCCCTTTGTTTGCACCTTTTTGCATTGTCAATGTCATAATGACAGCAAACAAAACAAAGACCTTAGGTGGCCAGACTCCAAAGATGCATTAATGCAGGAGAAAACAATGCCTGCAGCTGAAATATTTCCTTTTGCTTTCCCTGAAGAAGTTCCCACTGCAGAATAGACAAGGGCTTCTACTTTCTGAAGCAGATGTGAAGCAAATATAGCAAGGAAAGCTCCAACCACATACATGGTTCTCTCATTATGTGCATGTGTCCCTTGTCTGGACCTCAGCTGACCAGCCATCATAAAGTTTGCATGCCACTAGCGGACACAAAATTCATTTATTCATTTCATAAAATGTTTAAACCATTTGTAGGGGGGGGGGACTTCAAACCTCAAATGGAAGGAAAGAAACACAAGCTATGGGCTTGTGAAAGAAATAAGTAGGGAAATCTTATCATTCCCCTTGTCATGACTGGTTTGGCTCAACAGCCCTGTGTATGAAGTGAACATATGTAGTTGTTTCATACTTGGACTAATTGGTCCATCTAGAAATGGAGGCAGTGAGAGATTTTACTTTCTTGGGCTCCATGATCACTGCAGATGTTGACAGCAGCCACAAAATTAAAAGACGCCTGCTTCTTGGGAGAAAAGCAATGACAAACCTAGACAGCATCTTAAAAAGCAGAGACACCACCTTGCTGACAAAGGTCCGTATAGTAAAAGCTATGGTTTTCCCGGTAGTGATGTATGGAAGTGAGAGCTGGACCATAAAGAAGGCTGATCGCCGAAGAATTGATGCTTTTGAATTATGATGCTGGAGGAGACTCTGGAGAGTCCCATGGACTGCAAGAAGAACAAACCTATCTATTCTTAAGGAAATCAGCCCTGAGTGCTCACTGGAAGGACAGATCCTGAAGCTGAGGCTCCAATACTTTGGCCACCTCATGAGAAGAGAAGACTCCCTGGAAAAGACCCTGATGTTGGGAAAGATGGAGGGCACAAGGAGAAGGGGACGACAGAGGACGAGATGGTTGGATAGTGTTCTCGAAGCTACCAGCTTGAGTTTGACCAAACTGTGGGAGGCAGTGGAAGACAGGAGTGCCTGGCGTGCTCTGGTCTATGGGGTCACGAAGAGTCAGACACAACTAAACAACTAAACAACAACAAAGCTTAGCATCTGTACTCTGAATTGTGTGGCTTTCCTGTAGGCAGCCTAACTCTGCCCCCATTCTTTTTTCGCTCAATCCTATGTCTGCTCCATCACATTTTGTGCAGATTTTACTTTTAAAATTTTAAAATTTTAAAGATTTTGTATGCACTTCTAACATAAAACACACTTCCCCATGCTTTCCTATGCAGTCATCACTTTCATTCTGTATGATTTTTATATAAAATACGTACATTAGTGTACACTGTTTGCACATCGAAGCTGCATTGCAAAACCCAAATAAATACATAGTCTGAATGGCAGTTGTGTTCCAATCTGCAAGCAAATCTGGGAGAGTTGGACTGCGTCAATGTGCTGCGAACAGCAGAACAAACAAATTCAAATTTAATCCCTATTCTCAGACAGGGTTTTTTCTTCGACAAGAATATTTACCAACCCTGCAAGGATACTTGGTATTTTGAAACCTGGGACAAAACTCATGCCTTATCACACTACACTTTCTCCCAAACACAGAGATGTTCTGTTTCTACCCTATAGAATGTCAAATTCAGCTACCTTGTCATTCAATTTCAGATAGTTTACTGCTACTATGGCTTGCCTTTATCAGTTTGTTTTGCCCTTTTTAATGGCCGTGGTGAATTTTTCATACTTCAAATAATAACATGTTTTTATGTATCTGAGGTGCTTTCTGTTTCCTACCAGTGGTGTACTGAATGCGGTGCAGATGAAAAGAAATAATGCATTCATTTAAGAAAGCAATGAGCGATACATACTGTTTTATGATGTAAGGCTAACAAAGTGCCTGTAACCGGACCAGATAATGATTGGGATGCTTATTTCTTGATAGGAATATAAAAGAATAGGTGGAAATTACTGGAGAACACTGTATCGCACACAGTTCCTCACTTTATTCTGAAAATGGAATTAAATGACCAGAAAGAAAGAACCTCATTAAATATGCAACACAAAAATTGTGATGGAAATGGTTTGTAACTCTAACGTCCAGAGGGTCACAGGCAATAAAATAGTGCAATAAAAAAGGTTTCATATTCAATTTATAGCTGTAGCCTAGCATTTATAATGCAAAAGCTTGAGCTTCCAAGCAAACAGCGGTGTGTGAATCTTTTTGTAATTAATTCATTATGCTGAACTTGCAATGTTGGACAACTCAGAATATTAATAGTAATCATAACAATATTTTGCATTTGCAGAATAGGCCAAGAAAGTGCAGGGAATTAATTGCCTGTTGGAAGAAACACACACACACACACGTGTGTGTGTGTGTGTGTGTGTGAGAGAGAGAGAGAGAGAGAGAGAGAGAGAGAGAGAGAGAGAGAGAGATATTCTTCCTTCTTTGGGGAGCAAGGCTTTAAATGAACTATTGTCTTGCTGACTCTGCAAGTGTTAGGATGCAATCTTATACACCTTTGTTTGGAGGTAAGCTCTATTGAAGAAAGTATCATTATCATCAAGCTATGTTCTGGGCAGATCTGGAGTGATGTAGGACCACTGGAGTAGGCCAATACTTCAACGTGAGCTCCTTGACTATACAAGTAACCTTGCTTGAATTTTTGTTACCAGGATTGGAATGGGCACACAGAGACAGATTTGGGGGATTGTGACTGGTTCAGTCGCACTGGGCACAGAGCTTCAGGGGAGACCCAGGGGGCAACGCAACTATGAAGTAGAATGGAAGGTGAGAGGCAGACGGGGCTGAATTTTGGTGTCACGCAGGGCACAGCTGAAATTTGACACCCCAAAGTCCACCACTGGAGCACAGCCTGCAGTTAGCAAGATTCCCACTTTGATTCTTCCCTATCCGAACATGGGAGCACCAACTGTCTCCATTTCTCATTCATCTATCATTCTAAGAACTCCCACAATAATATCTATCTATGGAAGGGGAGAATAGCGGCAGATGCAATGCCTTTAGAACTCAAAACGGCAAGGACCAAGGATTGCAGCAAACTGTATATGTTCCAGAACTTGTGCAGTTAATCCAGAAAGCAGACAGAATCCAACCGAGGTTGGGACAATACAAAAAAAAAGAAGGTAGCAATTGTCTTTATGGTGCAAAACGAAAGCTGTGTAAATTGGTTGTCACACAAATGTTTCTATTTTCTGTAGCTTTCAGCATATCCTTTGTCTCTGGTAACATTTACTTGCCACAAAACTTGTAGCATAAAATGCTAGAGCACTGGTTCATTATTTTAAACAAAAACAGAAACTGAGATGTGATAACTCCTAGAGAACTAGGTCTCCTCAGCTAAATAATGACCCCATCAAATGGTTCTTAAATTGAAGGGCTGGTAGTTATAGTTGTCATTTGCTACAAACTAACTGTTGGTTGAAAGGGAGAAAGCAATTTGTTTACATCAAGGATGAATGAATTCTCAAGCCATGACGATATGCTGGCTTTGCAATTTTAAGTTAAAATCCACAACTCCATCCTGACAGCTTCTCCGCTGATGGCTCTCCGGCCCCACTTACTCCTAGAATGCAAAGGATGTTACATGTTGCTGAGCAATGGGCACAGAGAGAAGCATCTGGGGCTTGCTGTATCAGAAGATTACAGCGGAGGAGCCCTGATCCAGAAGGCTAGAGAGCGAAGGAGGGGTTGCACACTAGTCCGAGCAACTTCTTCTTTAGGGGAGTTACAGATAGGTAGCCGTGTTGGTCTGCCATAGTCAAAACAAAAAAAAAAAAATTTCCTTCCAGTAGCACAGTGTGTATCTGAAGAAGTGTGCATGCACACGAAAGCTCATACCAAGAACTAACTTAGTTGGTCTTTAAGGTGCTACTGGAAGGAAAAAAATTTTTTTTCTTTAGGGCAGTTTGCCTTCATGAGCCTCATTGTATTTTTTTTTAAATAATATTTATTAAGAATTTAAAAATTACAAAAAGAAAAGAAAAAGAATTAAACATAACAAAACAATACAATACAGAAACAAAAACACTACATATACATAACAAAACAAGAGAAAAACAATTAAAAACACATCCAATACTTTCAATATTATTATCTTTCATTTACTTGTTTCAGCGACCTCCTCGCACCTCCCTTTTTTGTATTCCACTTCAATTAATTGTTTCAGCAAATCCTTTCCATCTTCCTCAATTTTCTGTCCTATAATTTATCTTAACACATTCCAACCTTATTTTTCCCTTTAATCCATTTACAATCTATTATACTTAATTCTTTATAGCATTTCTGCTAAAGCCATGTAACTTCATTCCAACATCTTTCTAACATTCATTAATTTTACAATATTTCTGTAGGTAGTCTTTAAATTTCTTCCAATCTTCTTCCACCGACTCTTCTCCCTGGTCTCGGATTCTGCCAGTCATTTCCGCCAATTCCATATAGTCCATCAACTTCATCTGCCATTCTTCTGAGCCTCATTGTATTCCCCCCTTTCTTTAATAAAGAAACTAACTGCAGGTTAAAACAGAGACATCAACTTGCCGACAAAGGTCTGTATAGTTAAAGCTATGGTTTTCCCAGTAGTGATCTATGGAAGTGAGAGCTGGACCATAAAGAAGACTGATTGCCAAAGAATTGATGCTTTTGAATTATGGTGCTGGAGGAGACTCTTGAGAGTCCCATGGACTGCAAGAAGATCAAACCTCTCCATTCTTAAGGGAATCCTCCCTGAGTGCTCACTGGAAGACAGATCCTGAAACTGAGGCTCCAATACTTTGGCCATCTCATGAGAAGAGAAGACTCCCTGGAAAAGACCCTGATGTTGGGAAAGATGGAGGGCACAAGGAGAAGGGGATGACAGAGGACGAGATGGTTGGACAGTGTTCTTGAAGCTACCAGCATGAGTTTGAGCAAACTGCGGGAGGCAGTGGAAGACAGGAGTATCTGACATGCTCTGGTCCATGGGGTCATGAAGAGTCGGACACGACTAAACGACTAAACAACAACAACTGCACATTAGCCTCGCATCTTCCTATGTGACCGGTGAATGGCCTGCTCTTTCTGTCAGCCCCTTGACACCCAGTTGAGGTGCTGTAACCCCCAGACGTATCTGGATCATGCAAAAGAGAGTGGGATGAGCATGTTAGCTCCTTCTTCAGTTCCTATTCTTGTTGCCTTCCATGACTTGGGGGCAAACATCTGTGCTGGACACCCTGCTCTACTCACAGAAGACTGGTGCTTTTAAAGTGTGTGTGGAGCCTACATAGATCATGAATGGAAAAGGCTGTGTCTTCAGAGGTTATCCACCCAACTTGTGGAGGGTGACAAGAATGGCGGCAGAATGAGGACTGTGCTTCTCCCCACTGTCTCTCATCACATGAGGGAATAAAAAAATAAACTGGAAAAGACTTGAGCTTCTCAGTCATGTTCTCTGCAGCAGTGACATATATATGTTTCAAATGCATTTGGTACTGAATTGCAAGACACTGTGCCCTCTTGTGCATTACCTGAAAACAAGGAAGTGCAATAAGACAGTTCCTCACACATCTCTTCCCTATTTCTCTGCAAGTGCAAATGAGCGCTCAGCCTAGTCAGTACATTAAGAAATTAGGTAAAATGTGGTGGCGGCAGCATTTTTCTACTTATTCTGTACATGTAAATATTTGAACATACTGGATGTTGTAGAGGGGAAACCCTCGTTTACTTCTAAATTGACTGGTCAAATTTATTCCTCTACCTCAGCATGGTGTTTAGGAAAGGAAACTGGAAACTAATTGAATATAAGACTTTGCCACATATCACACAAATTATTCAAGCAAATATTTATTATATGACTGCAGTACAGTCTGCTTTAATGTCAATTTTACAAGGAAATTGACGGTCTGTTTCTACAGCCACCAGACTGCAAGCGGGGTATGGTTTTTCACACAACCTATTCAAATGTCTATGGTTTGCAGCCAACCGTATTTTACTCAGAGAAGACCAGCTGAAATTAATGAATATGACTAACTTAGGTCCAACCAATGGTCCTACTCTAGATTCAACTCCATGGTTCATTTCTCATTGACACTATATATGCAGCCATATATGACACAGTAAACTACAACCTCTCTTGTCTTTTTTAATTTAAAAGTTCCAACTGAATATTTGGAACTAAGCTAATCAATATTACTTAAATTAAGTGGAAAGGATTCACATTATAGGTTAATACTAAGTTGTACATCTCTGGTTGCAACTGATATGTTTGAGAGTGCAGAGCTTCTAGAAGATATTCTAGTATGAAATTTACGGCATGTAATGCCTTAAGAGAGAATATTATGAAAATGATATACAGGTGGTACATGACACCAGTCAAGCTTGCAAAAATATATCATTTGCCCGATAATAAATGTTGGAAATGGAAAGAGACTGAAGGTACATTCTTTCACCTTTGGTGGACATGCCCAAGGATTAAGGCTTTCTGGGAAGTGATTTATAATGAAATGAAAAAGGTATTTAAATATACCTTCCTGAAGAAACCAGAGGCCTTTCTCCTGGGCATGGTTGGCCAATTGGTGTCAAAGAAGGACAGAACATTTTTTATGTATGCCACAACAGCAGCAAGAATACTCATCGCAAAGTATTGGAAGACAGAAGATCTACCCACCGTGGAAGAATGGCAGATGAAGGTTATAGCTTATATGGGTCTGGCAGAAATGACCGGCAGAATCCGAGACCAGGGAAAAGAGACGGCGGAAGAAGATTGGAAGAAATTTAAGGACTATCTTAAGAAACATTGTAAAATTATTGAATGTTAGAACGATGTTGATTCAGAAATTAAGTGGTTATAAGCTGTAATGATTATGCAATCAAGAAAAGAAAGATCAAAAATTATATAGAAATTAGGGGAAGGATTTGCTGAATTGAATTAATTAGAGATTGGAATACAGAAAGGGGAGGTATGAGGAGGTCGGGAAAGTAAGTTTTATGAATATAAGGGATTGAAATTATACTTGTTGTTGTATGTGTTTTGTATGTATTTTTATTGTTTTTGTTTTCTGTTTTTTGTTTTTTCTATGTTATATAAACTTTTAAAACTTTAATAAATATCTTATAAAAAAAAGAGAGAGTGCAGAGCTTCTAGAAGCTTGTAGAAGCATGTCAAAAGGCTGCAGCAGTTTTCAAATGAAAGTTGAATCCTTTTTATCCTATTCCTTTTGAGATAAAAATGATACTAACTGTGACAGATTTCTGAGTCCAGCCAAAGTGTAACTGTTCAGAAAAGTGTATTTTTAGTACTTTCACCAGTGCCTGTAACTACTCCCTTGCTATAACAGAATCCCTAGCCTATAAAAAATATTGTGATTATTGCACTGGAGACTGTAATAAAATCATCATCACCGTTGGAGTCGTTGCTGAAATGTCTCGCAATATTCACAAACATCACAAACATTCTACTTGGTGAGGAGAGTTCCTTATCAAACATTGAACATTAGTGAAGTCTTACTCAGTTTGCTTTTTTGTGAATAACAATAATAAAAGGGAGGAAAATAAAATCAAAATCAAACATTAGCAAAGCACAAGCTGCCACTGAAATCTATGCTGAAACACTAGATATTTTTCTTATGTATGAAATAGTGCAGAATCATAAAGCACACATGCCCCTATTTTTGTTTACATATATAGGTTGCACACAGATTTATTAAGAGAAAGGATAGCTTGCCAAGCTGATTTGTCATCTACCAATATATGACATGTTTACCTGATTCATATACCACAGGATGTCATTTTAAATGAAATAACACCATCTGCGGAGAGGGATGAGAGAGGTTCAATCTGTTGCACAATTAAAATGCAGAGCATGGAGAAGAAACATCTTCACAGATTATGCTCTTCTTGAAAGTAACAATCCACATTGCCCTTAGAGTGCAAATTTTGCACCTTAGGGTGCAAATGGCCGATTTTAATATATTTGTAGTAGCTGCACATCTTGGTTGCTTATGCAGCCTGTGTTTCTTTAAGAGAGCCTAGACACATTGAATTTGATATTTTATTCCAATTTTTAAAAAGATTTTAAAATGCTATCATGTATGTTTAAATGTCCTCTACATGAGCTATCTGGATTGGATACAGTCACCTCATTTCACGCCGAACTGAATACAGAAGTCAGCCTGTCATTCTCTCTTATTGTTTTCCACCCTTCGTTGCTGTCACTTAGTGATCTCTGATCCACAAATTATCTACTGAACCGTCACCAACTGTAGCCCCTCAAAAACTCCCCAACGTTGTCCCCTGATGGCACTTGTGGGAGCCATCAAGCCATTCTGAAAGGAAAGAAAGCATGAACCTTCACAGCGAAACTCATAATTTGCCCTTCTGAGAAAGGATGATAGATAAATATGGATCTTTACAAGCTCTGCTTGTAGCATCCCAGAGCGGCTGATCCGCAGCTGAGGCTGGTTACAGAGGTTGACAGCTGCTACAGCTTAATCTCATTAACCTCATGTAAATTTTTCAGTAATAAACATGAGGCAACTGTATTAAGGCACATCTAAATCCATGTAAGGAAGACCCCTGTAGTTAATTACCAGCACTCCTGACATGAAGAAACTTCATCATGAGTCTCAGTCATAATAATTTACATCTTGGGTGGCTCAAAGAACTCTGAAAATGGAGAGGTGGAATCTTTCCATCATGTAGCCAATTTTATTTTCAAATTAGTCTACGTTCTCATCTCCTGTTGAACATCAATATTCTCAGTGATTCCAGTGCAAGCATGGTATTTTAATTAAAAAGAGGCTTTCCATGGCCATGTTTTCCCTGACTTTCATTGTCTGTTCATCATGCATCACATGGAAAAGATAACACAATTTCATCACATCCATATCAGCAATGATTATGAAGCTTCACATGGGGCAATTGTTTTGCATGGCAGTTGCAGCAGCAGTGGTTGTGAACGATAAATCTGATTCATTGCAAAACGAGGTGGGATAGGCTGTCATTTATCAAATATATAAAAAAGATTGCCAAACTGAAAAAGGACGACAACTATCAACACTTGCCCTTGACCGTAGACTGAAAAGCAAAAGTCTTAAACTACAGGGAGATAAATCTAGGATAAATATTAGGAAGTGCTTGCAAACGAGCTGACTAAGGAAGCTATGGAACTCCTTCCTTGGGATTTTTTAAAAGACATTGGAGAGATATTTGTCAGTGATTCTTTAGACCAAAGCAATGCTATTTTGAAGGGGATTGAGCTAGAGAATGAATCTGATAATATAAACATATGAGTCTAAGAAGTGGGAAAGCTTAATTCAGACCATAAAGACCAGGAAGAAATGACCTGATTTTCCACTAGGAAATGATCCAGGCTTCCTAGATTACTTGCTAGATGTTCAAAAAGAATCTTGTAGTTCCAGATCTGGACCAGGAACCTCTTGATATGCTGTGAATGAGATCCAGCATGCTGATATGCGGTAACAATGTCATTGACAAACATCTGTTCCACAGATTTCATCCAGGTCTAATGAGGTCCAGCATACAACAGATGAGAAAAGGCTGCTTCCTTATCTGTACTGAGTAGGAATGGAGGAGAAATTTGATTCGGTTCACATTTAAAGGTGAATCTACTGAATTTGTACTTTCTGAGACATCACCCAAAGAAAAATACAACCATCCTTCAAAATTCACCCTTCTCCAAATTTTGGAATTCCATTTCCTAGCTAAGCAAGGTGCACAAAAATTAATATATTAGTGAAAACATGGCACTTCAATAGTTTTATGTATATGAAGGCAAATCGCTTTGAAAAATATGTTTCATAGGAAAATTGCATACTAGCAAGTGTCTATCAGGATAATTTTGAACTGCAATGCTAATGAATTTTCGGGTGGACTTTTGAAATAATAATAAAAAAGCAAACCAGTGTGGAAAACTGACCCTATAAAGGAGAAAATGATAAATTAAGAGAAACGGAATTGAATAGATTCGTCCTTTGCTAATGTGGAAGAAGCAACACATAACAGTATATCAATTTTATCCTGGATAAAATTTATCCTGGATGAGCAAAGCTCATCAGTCCACCACTGGAATCCAGCTAATTCAAGATTTGGGTTTTACTTCTAACCAGAAGAAGCACAAATATGTATATAATACAGGTGGCCACTCATGGATCATTGGTAGGACATTTGCATATGCTGATTAGATGCATAGATGCTGATTTAGAAATAAGGGCCATATTTTAAACAGAAATACATCTCACTACTGTTGGGAAGGTGCTGACTAAATGACCTTTGTGTCTTCTGCTCTGCTGCTAATTGTTGAAGGACAATTCCTCTTCTTTCCTTTCTTCTACTTCTGCATATTTAAACTGGACTTGGACCAAACAGCCCTTCAAATACTGGATTCCTTCTAACAGAGACTGTCCTCTGCAAAGTAAGACACATGGCCACGATACCAGAGGACGGTGTTCTAAGCAAAACCCATTCAATGATAATGATATTTAAATTAAGACTGACTGCAATCCCATGAGAGATCGGTACTTTTAATTGCCATTGATTTAAACTGAAGAGATTAAGCACCTGGAAAGGCAAAACAAATGCAAAATGTGCTTAAAAGCTATTTCACATCTCACCAAATTCCTACAATGAAGGTCTTTGATGTGCAGCAAAGAATATGTGTTCCATGTATGTAATTGACACCACACATGGATAATTGAATACAATCGCATAAAACCTTTATATTATATTATGTTTACCTTATGATTTGACTACAACGGAGAGATGGCATTTGCACGTGTGTGAACAGCTTTTATTCTGGGACTCTCTGAGCTTCAAGCTAAACCTTTCTCAAACAAGCACTCAGGGAAGGTAGCTAGAACAAAAGAATCCGTAACTGAAGAAAAAAAATAACATTTAAAATGCTTTCTTGATGTTTAAGGAAAGGTTTAACACATTCCATCATCACATATGCTGTCAGCCAGGAGTACCAACAAATCAATACAATTCAGCACCTTTAACTACAAAGAGAGCGGTTCATTATTACCAGAGGCAGTTATGGCACCAACAGCAGGAAACAGAGTTTACTTCCTTTGAGTTGCCAATACGTGTCACTAGCAGCAACAAACAAAGGGCTGAATCCAAAGTTGCAAGGGTAGGTTCCTCTCATGTTACAGGACCCCTTTCGCAACCCCTTTCATTTCCCCCAATGTGCTCCAGAGGATCCCTCAACCCCCCAGAGCAGATGTAGGGGGGGTAGGCGAGAAAGGGGGTGCCATAATTGGAGTGGAACTCTATTCCTCTTGCAAATAGGTACTGTTGGTTACAACCCAGTTATCCAAAACCTAATCAGTTGCTAAACTCTCTATGTATCAGAAATTGTCACTTCGCACAAAGTATTTCCAATCATATCTGTAGGTCACTGGGATCTAGGGCTCGTGTCCACACTTGCCCCATGCCTACAAGGCATGGTCTGAGCAGTTTGCAGCTTGCCCCAAACTTTCTAGGCATGGGTCCAAGCTAGCTTGCCTTTCCTCCACTGCTTTCCTTTGGAAAAGCTGCTCTTTACTGCTAAATCGGACCATATGCAAATCCATGGAAAATCTGATTGCCGTTTGTTCTGATTCTGCACTAAGAATTGGATTTTCCCAGCAGGAAGTAGCAGGGCAAATGGAGGTGGGATTAAGCCCCTAGTGTGGAGCAGTTATTAGTGCTTTGGACTACAACTAGAGAAACCCATATTCAAATACTCCATTCAGCTATTAAGCTCACTGGGTAACATCGACAACCTGCTCACTCGCTGCCAGCCTGACTGGAGAATTGTTGTGAGAATAAAACAGTGGGGAAGAGAACCATATCCAGAACCTTGAGTTCCTGGGAGTAAAGTTGTGGGGCATGGACTGACTCCAGCTACAAATGCTGAACAGCCTCTTAGGCTGGAGTTTTGTTTAGGACATTTTGTTGTGGTGGGGGAAGAGGCTGCTGCTCTTACTCAGATTATTATTATTTGTATATTTATTTTGGATCTTATGATTTATGCAGAAATTGTTCAGTTTAGCTGGGTGCTTTTTGATGTGTTTTATTTATTGTTTATGACTACTTTTGTTGTATTATGTAATTATGTAATCTTTTCATGCTGTAATCCACCTCGAGCACGGGTCCAATTATGGAAAGGCAGCATACAACTCAAAAGATGTATGTATGAATAAATAAATGTAACTAAATAATCATCTTCTGTGTTAACTCAAAATAATTACGGTACCAACCAACAATTTTGTTTTTTATTATTACTAGTAGAACAAAAAAAATTCAACTCCCCCATTGCTAATACTAAGAAAATGCAAAACAAAACGAAAACCCAGCAACAAGAGCCCTGAAGTCTCCTCCTTGAGAGAGGCCTTTGGTGGCAGTGAAATCAGCAATTATCTTGGGATGGATTCCTGCTAGATTTTGCAATCAGCATCGCTGTTGTACCACCGGCATCAGAGACCAGCTTCAGTGAGTATTTGATTATGCAAATCAACTTCCCACAAATGAACCTATAACTGATCTTTGGCTTCTAACATGTACTTTGTGACTCTTCAATTACAGAATTTAATCTTACCTTCTTTAGCCTACTGCTGTATCACTGCAGCATGCAGGAAAAGAAGGGTAGCTCAGAATTTAGGATCAGGAAAAGCTCCCATCAAAGGTACATGAAGACTCTCAGTTCACTTTTGTTCTCTATTTAAATCACCATGCGTATGAACACGTATCAAACAGATACAATAGGAAGAAAATCAACATCAGCAACATTAGGCAATACTTTTCATGTAAGAAACACAGTTTATGAACATATTTGCAGAAAATGGTAATTTGCCATATACTGAAAACAACTGCACAACTTTTTTGAGGGGTAGGAGGGAATAATTAATTAATTAATTTTGCTTTCTGCATATTGGAAGTTAATAATATGAGTGTTTTGAATATTTATTTCTACTCCCACTGCCCAACAATGGATCTGGCACAGCTTCATAAAATATCCAGATACAGTACAATCATCTAGCTACTTCCTGAAAAGTATTCTAAGGGGCTGGAGTCTTCACTGTGGGGTTCTGCCAGAGTTGAGCCAATGACAGGTGGAGCCAACTCATTCTGGGACATTGCTGGGACAGGATGTAACTAAGAAAGGGATGCAGATGGGGATGTGGATTAGGAAGTGAGGATGGTGAGGCAGTGCCCTAATGGACCAGTCCCAATGGACCAGCCTCAATGGACCAGCCACCATGGCATGTCTAGATTAGGTTTCAGGTGAAATCCAATCCACTGTACAGATCAAAGTTTGGGCATGAAGTAGTGACATTTGGTGTGTTCACATTTTGATTTTGCCACAGATCTGTCAAGCTCATTAGGCCCTTTCATCCATTTCGTTCCACTGAATCAAAATTGCCGAGAAAGATCACCATCACTTCCCCATTTCCCCAGCTGCCCACCCCACACACACTGGGGGAAAGGTCTTAAACCAGGAACCTGCTGTGAATGTGTCACCACCCCCATGGGATTTAGAACCCCGTTCACACATGTTTTGAAGCTTCATGAGGATCACATACATCTCTACTAACCATGGACTATACTGGCTGGGGCAGATGGGAGTTAGCTTCCAAGTGTCAGGAGCTTGTCCTACACTCAAGTAGGACCCTGGCAGAGACACATACACGACTAGCATGTTCTCTCCCTCGTGGTTGATTGTTCGGGAGCTTCAAAAGCTTTCTTCAGCCTGAACATCACAGCAACCGATGCCAACCGACACCGGCACACTTAGGGATCCGCAGAGTTTACGCATCATGCATAACAGACCTCAGCAACTCAGCATTTTGGCTAATCTACTTTATTTACATATAAACGCACACGGAGCACTGCAACATAGCTCCCTCTCTCTCTCTCTAGCATCAGACAGCAAAGAGGGGGAAAAAACAAATAGTCCTACTTCACGGAACATAGTAGCACAAACATCCTGTCTCCATCACTTCCCACTCTATGGAGTCAAAACATATACCGTCATGTGATAGACAACAATCCCATGACTGCAATCATGGAGCAGGAATTCTAACACCAAGAACATGTGGCGGCTACAGGCTTCCAATTCCTGATAAGAAAGTATCCAAGGCAGTCCAACTTTTCATGCCAAATGGACCACAAGAGTACTTTGACACAGAACCTGTGGGTGAGGAAAAGGGCTAACTAGGCTTTGGGAACAAGGCAGGAGGACCCGAGGACCCTGTCACAGCCCTCACGCCTCCTTCCCAAAGCTCAGTGTTTCGCTTACCTAGCTTTGGGAAGGCAGTGTGAGGGCTGCCGGGGGGGGGGCATCAAATGTTACTGAGGGCAGTGGCGTAGCGTGGGTTGTCAGCACCCGGGGCAAGGCAAGTAATTTGCGCCCCCTAACCCGTGGATTTGCGCCCCCTAACCCGTGGATTTGCGCCCCCTAACCCATGGATTTGCCCTAACCCCAGATGTTGCGCCCGGTGCGGCCCGCCCCCCCTGCACCCCCCACGCTACGCCACTGACTGAGGGTCATCCCGAAAAGGATTGAGGCCTGCTGAAATTAGCCTCAAGTTGGACCACCCCAGTATAGGCAAGTTCTGGATAAGTCCATAGCAAAGGCAGCCAACACGAGCCAACTCCTCATAGCAGGAACAGGATTATATTTTTGCTTGCAATGCTATCGTGAAATGTGTGTTTGTTTTTTTAAAAGATCCAGTTGCCCACATTATTCATCACTAAATCACTGTTGTCCTAATTTCTCATTTCCCATTTCTCTTTGTGAGTTTCAGGGTTTAATAATATTAGTCTTAGTTTATATGAAAGCACAAGTGCAGAAATGCAGTATTCTCTGGTTTCCATGACTTGGGGCTGTAATAAAAGTAATAAATACAACTTAAATGCTAACCTGATCAAAAGGGCATTTTAGTAGCTCATAAGGCTGTTGGAAGAGTGAGATGTTGCTCGTGGCGAAACTTTCCATATGCCTTCCTCTCATTGCCATTCTCTCACAATGAATGCCTTTTGAGGACTGAAATGGCCTTATTAGACTTGAGTCTTGCTGCAGATCATTTTAAATAGAACTCTGACAGTGTATTTATACAGGAATTTGGGTCTTTTAGTAATTTATCATGAGGAATTAAATCAAATAATTTACATCGTCTTCCATGCGAATAAGTATAATATAATGGCAATTCCTTCTGCTGTATTATGAGGGTTTAAATCTTCTGAAGAGACAGTGAACTGCTTTCCTTAAAATAAAATATGTAGTCATGACAGTAGACAAAGTATGTGGCCAGGAATGTGACAACAAGAATGCAGAAGTGGGGAAAATCTGTCTTTAGATATTAGATTTAAAAATAATAATAATAACAATTATGTATTAAAAGAAGGGTCTTATTTAAACAACTGAAACAACTGTCAAAACTCTGTCAAAAGCTGTGCTCTTTTGTCAACAAACACCATATTGTGATGAACAGAAGCATTTTTTTTCTAGGTTGAAACCAGTAAGGGCTGACTTTTTTTAAAAAAAAAGGATAAACATTGGCACACATTTTAGGAGATGTTCAATGTGTGCCCACACCAAGGGACTTCCAATTCTGAAATGTGGTCTCTCTTGTTTTTCCGTCCCTTGAGAGGCAACATCAGTGGGGGGGAGGGCATTTTCTGTAATCATTCCACAGTTAATGGATGGATATTTAAAGATAAAGCTATCCCTGTACGGGCCAGTCTTGACAGACTCTAGGGTTGTGCGCTCATCTCACTCTAGAGGCCGGGAGCCAGCGCTGTCCGCAGACACTTCCGGGTCATGTGGCCAGTGTGACAAGCTGCATCTGGCGAGCCAGCGCAGCACACGGAATGCTGTTTACCTTCCCGCTAGTAAGCGGTCCCTATTTATCTACTTGCACCCGGGGGTGCTTTCGAACTGCTAGGTTGGCAGGCGCTGGGACCGAGCGACGGGAGCGCACCCCGCCGCGGGGATTCGAACCGCTGACCTTTCAATCGGCAAGTCCTAGGTGCTGAGGCTTTTACCCACAGCGCCACCCGCGTCCCAATGGATGGATATTTACTTGTTCCATTTGTCTGTATTTTCAGGTTAGCATTGATGAGCCAGCGGCCCTGTGAAATCTAGGTGAAAAAGAAACCTTCTATTCACAACTGCCCTTCTTTCCCAATTTTCGTGTCATGGAACGGCATGGTATCAGACTAATGGAAAAATGGGCGCCTTTTAACAGGCTTAGTCAAATATCCCCAGCAAATCACCAATTCTGTGTCCAGGGCAGCTGTCAACCAGCTCCATCTGGTGAGCAAGCTGAGACCCTATCTTGCCTGCGGACAGAGTGGTGCATGCTCTAGTTATCTCCCGCTTGGACTACTGCAATGGGCTCTGTGTAGGGCTACTTTTGAAGGTGATCCGGAAACTACAACTAATCTAGAATGCGGCAGCTAGACTGGTGACTGCGGGTGGCCAACGAGACCATATAACACAGGTCCTGAAAGACCTACATTGGCTCCCAGTACATTTCCGAACACAATTCAAAGTGTTGGTGCTGACCTTTAAACCCCTAAATGGCCTCAGTCCTGTATACCTGAACGAGAGTCTCCACCCTCATCGTTCAGCCCAGACACTGAGGTCCAGCTCCAAGGGCCTTCTGGTGGTTCCCTCACGGCGAGAAGGGAGGTTACAGGAAACCAGGCAGAGGGCCTTCTTGGTAGTGGCGTCTGCCCTGTGGAATGCCCTCCCATCAGATGTCAAGGAAAGGCAGTCCTGTTTAGGGAAGTTTTTAATGTTTGATGTTTTACAGTGGTACCTCGGGTTAAGAACTTAATTCGTTCTGGAGGTCCGTTCTTAACTTGAAACTGTTCTTAACCTCAGGTACCACTTTAGCTAATGGGGCCTCCCGCTGCCGCTGCGCCACTGCCACATGATTTCTGTTCTCATCCTGAAGCAAAGTTCTTAACCTGAGGTACTATTTCTGGGTTGGTGGAGTCTGTAACCTGAAGCGTCTGTAACCCGAGGTACCACTGTATTGTGTTTTTAATATTCTGTTGGGAGCCGCCCAGAGTGGCTGGGGAAACCCAGCCAGATGGGCAGGGTATACTTCTTCTTCTTCTTCTTCTTCTTCTTCTTCTTCTTCTTCTTCTTCGGATAGTCTTGGGCTACGGCTCAACGCAGACTTAGCTGTGAAGTGTCACACTTTCACTCTGCAAAGTGAGGCAGCAGTACAAAGCGAACTTCACACACACTCACACATAAATTCTCCCCCTCTGGAAAGTATAGATTGGGGGTTAGCTAATATGGTGTACTCTAGATGTTGTTCAACTCCCATCACCTCATTGGAATTCAACATTGGGAAGGCAACCTTTAGAATAGATGGACCTCTCTCATCCTTTAAGTCTGCTTTTGCTTCCCTAAGCACATCCCACATACAATTCAGAATTGCACCAACTTTATAAATAAGCCACAGGGATATTTGAATTTGGCATTCAGTGCTCATTTTAAGATAAAATATTCTCCTTACTTTATTGGTACACATTTTCTACGCCATATATTTTAATATTTTTATAATCTAAGTAGATGGCTTATGGGTTTTAGTAAGACACATCCACGTCCCCAGAAGGCAATAGACTGGCAAGGAGCGTTAGTCTTAATTAGCTCCCCCCGTGCCTTAAAGTTATATTGGAATCTCTTCAATGTTACAACTTTTGGAAGGAATCCTAAAAGCACTTGTGTCACCAGATAAACAGTTTAGTCTTTTAGCCCAAGCCAGTCATTGCCTAATGAGCCCGTGTATTGTGTCATTATCTCTCCATTAAACAAGGAAGAAAGAGGGGAGCTGTGATAGGATAATATCATTTTTCTTCTCAGATACACAGTGTGAGTAGGGATTGGGGAACGTATAGCAGAAACTAAAGCAAAGACAGCCAATTGTTTGGTAAATCGTGTGATTAATACCGTTTCTAGTCAGACAAATGCAGAATACAGAAGCCACCCTCTCTCATTCTTTCCCTGAGAGCTTTTGTCTGGCTGGAATGAGCCGACTGTAGAAAAACAAAAGTAACATCTATTGCTTCACCAACTTTTGTTTCTACCTGCCCCCCCCCCCCAGAAAACCAGGTCGTTCATGAGGGAATGAGGCCTCAATCAGAAAATGTCCCCTATCTCATGGATGCAAAGCACACACCATCCAGTCTGGCCAGCTCAATGGCCGTTAACTTCCAGTATCTTGAACTGAAACTAACTTTCCCAAGCCTTAGCAAGCCTACTCTGAGTTAAATACCATCTAGGAATCATTTTCAGGTAGTTTGCTAAGATTTACAAGACAGAATCAGATAAGTGCTGGAGGTGTAAAGAGGTGCTGGACATATATGGTGGACATGTGAAAGGGTAAAAGAGTATTGGGAAACGATCTATAATGAATTGAAGAAAATGTTTAAAAGTACATTCACAAAAAAACCAGTCCTTTTTGTTGGGGATAATTCAGACTGAAATCCCCAGGCGTCAGAAAATTTTATTTATGTATTCAACAACTGAGGCCCATATTTTGTTAGCCCCAAAATGGAAAATGAGCAAAGAAGAAGGGCAACTGAAGTTGACAGAATATGCACAACTTGGAGACTCAACATATAGAATAAGAGACCACAAATAACATATGTTTAAAGAAGACTGGAAAATGTTTATGGAAAATAATGATGTACAGCTGAAAACACTGGCAGCATTAAAAAAATTCAACAGTGTAAATAAGTTTTGATGGATGCAATAAGGGATTACTGAATGGTATAGTTTTTGCAGAATATTCAGGGATTTATGATATGCAAAATGAACCATGGAAAGAGAAGAAGGGAAGTCACTGATATCTTCAGGATGTAAAATGAGTATTTGAAATAGTGAAACAGAAAATTTATATATATATAAAAACTAACTTTCCCATGTAAAGAGTCCATTACTTTCTCATGAAACAGTAGAACTATAGAGTCTGCCAGGTCTTTTCTGATTGCATGTTCCTGACTGCTACATCCATCCATCTCTCTCTCTCTCTCTCTCTCTCTCTCTCTCTCTCTCTCTCTCTCTCTCTCTCCTATTATCTGTTACCAGTCTGCCCTTTGCTTGCTGTCATTTCTCCCAGGCCTGACCCTTTACTCATTTCATGCCCTCTGCTGCTCACCCTCCATTGCTCTCTAAGGCTGCCAAAGGCACAGCATCTCAAAAACAACTCATTCTTTGTCCCACTGCAGTCATGCAGCCCCGCCCTTTGTCAAAAAGAGCCTCAAAATCACCATTCCACCCATCTTCTCTGTTATGGCTGTTTTCTTGATAATATTTATGGTTTTGGACAGAGTAATGAGCAACAAGCAGACACCGAACTAAAGCAATTTATTAGCAGTGATAGCAGTCGGAATCAGAATAAAAACCTGATTTGATATAGAGGAACAAAGATGAATATAAAACAATTCCAAACTGAGGCAACTATAGCCCTAGTCATGTGTGGCTTGTGGGGCGGGGTGGGGGATAGCTGTGTTATTTGGCTAACCATGGTTTCCATGTTAGCATGCCTTAAAGAGCCAGTGTCATGCAGTAAGAATGTTGAACTCTCACAAGAAAAAGCCAGACTCAAATCTCTTTCAGTGCTGTGGCTTACTGAATGGAATAATCGCCATGACTTGCATTGCCACACACAGGACACTCACACCAGCAGAAGTAGTAAGGTGACCTTCTTAGATTCCTCCTTTTTCCAGCTGATCCTTGCAGCTGCTGAAATACTGATCCGGAGTGTTGTGTGACCCTCTGGAAAAGGGAAACGCAGAGCAAGGGTTGCCAAAGTCCCTTTCAACCTTTCCACTTGTAGGAACTTCTGCTGGATTGTTGGGCCTGCCATCTGCTGAAGGGAGCTCAGGACACGAAGCCCATGTCTTCTTCTTTGTGAGAATAAAGTGTGATGTGTGTACTGTGAACCCTCTGGATACGAACTAAATTAGTTCTGGGGGTACGTACTTAACCTGAAAAGTCTGTAACTGGAGGCACTGCTTCTGTACACACACGCAGCGTGATAGAGCGCTTCTGTGCATGCACATGGTGCGCAGAGCACTTCTGCGCATGTGTGTGGTGCACAGAACGCTTCTGTGCATGTGCGTGCGGCGAAACCAGGAAGTATACACTACCATGTTTGCCGCGTTCGCAACTCGAAAGTTACGTATCCAGAGCTGTACATAACTCGAGGGTCCATGGTATGTATATGAACCATGGTTACGCACTATGAGCTGCTGGAAAAAGGGCTGGAGCTAAAATAGGTAACAGTGCACTATATAGAGGAGCATCTTATTGCCTCTTTTTTTCGCTTGCTGTCTGCTTGATGCCAAAAAGAAATAACCAGGTCAACTCAGCCTTCAAGGACCCTCAAAGTGTGTCCGTATGTGATACACAGGTACATTTTCTTATATAGACATGTTTTTCTTCTTACTTAAGCCTCTGCAGGAAGTTGAAACTGGTGGTGGTTGCACTACAATTTTGTATGCATCTGCAAGAAAGCCTTGACCTTTTCATCCACAAAATGGAAGAAATCAGAAATGTATACAGGGAGTTGGAGGTGGGGGGACCAGTTGGTGAATTAGGTTTGCCTTTAATCTCTTTGTGCTATTCTGCCTGGTGCCAAGGACCAAAGGGCTGAGAAAGAAAGAGTTGTCTCACTGATCTGACCTGTAAAGGCACTAAACTCTATCTTTGTCTCAGCTACAGAAGTGTCACACATACTGTGAAGTTCAAATATTAATGCAGTTGGTGCTAATAGAAATTCAAGTGCCTTCCTGGGCAAACAGAACACACACAAATAAATTGTAATGGGAATAGGAAAATAGTAATCTACTCTGCTTTTTTTAGAAAAAGGGAGAGAGAGAAAATTGCTAACCTAGAAATAAAGAATAGCATTTACAGGGGAAAAAATATACATACTCACCCAGGTAAACTGCGGTGTTATTTACTAGCTCTAAAATAAACATAATATTTGTGCATTCACACACATGAAAGTTTCTATTAGAGAATTAGAAATAAACCTTAAGGTGGATTGGTAAAGGTAAAAAAAGTTAATATATGCCTCTTCTATCCAGAAATGTTGGACAGTAAATATGGAGCTATGAATGATGTCTTTGACACCAGGAAACAATATGAAATGAGAAATGGCAGCCCAATATATTTAAGTTGCATTTACATATAGATTAAGCAGAATTTTGCCTTATCAAAATATCCCGAAGATGGATTTATTCATAGACACCATTCCTTCAGAGAGAGAGGGGGGGGGGGGAAATCTAGGAAGAATACAGTGTTAAACTATGTGACCTATGAAGTACAGCAGGAACCTTTCTCATAGACTCATTACTAATTATTTCTGAAAGCTATTAACTCCAGAAACAAAGTGAAGTCATTTATTTGACCACTTTTGCAGACAGTAAAATGCAACGTTTTGCCAAAGCCACAATAAAATGTTTCAAGCCTGTTATCTTGGGCTTTTATTGCCTGCTAAATTATATTCATGAGGTTGTCAATATTTACATGCGTTGACACAGAAAAGAGCTTAAAATGACGTTTCCATAGGGTTCATGCAGATTTATCTGTAAAACATTCCGTAAGAGACAAATTTACAGGTTATCTATTATATGTATTATCTGCTATGTGCCCTGAATGAATGATACTTCCTGATGTAGATTTTAAAGCCGATCCAGATCAAAACAGTTGATCTGAAGTACTTAAACTAGGTCAAGCCCCTTGGAAGTCCATTTTGGATCAGGCATCCATGCTGAAGCCATGAGCACTAACAAATTGAACCTATGAAGCTGGTCTACAGTGGAATCCTTTGCCTGGTAAAAATCACAGAGCAGCCAGCAAACTCATTGACGGTGCATAACCTACCGGTATCTTCCAGCCAAGAAGATCAGAAGAAGTCAGGTGAATATTTACCTTAACATCTGCAATGCTTTTGATCTCAAAAGGCTCAATGTGAGTAGAGTGAACATCTGCTTTGCATACAGAATATCTCAGGGTCAATCCCTAGCTTTTTGGGTAGGGCTGGTAAAGGTTCCCTGCCTAAAACTCTGGGGAAGTCCTGTCAACAGTGAGCTAGATGTACCATCAGTCAGACTTGGTACAAGGCAGCTTTCTATGGTCTTATGAAGAACAGGGTGGCTACTTTGCAGACATTAACTTTTGAATTTTGCTCTGAAGTAGGAAAGTCAACAGGGACGTGGGTGGCGCTGTGGTCTACACCACAGAGCCTAGGGCTTGCCGATCAGAAGGTTGGCGGTTCGAATCCCTGAGACGGGGTGAGCTCCCGTTGTTCGGTCCCAGCTCCTGCCAACCTAGCAGTTCGAAAGCACGTCAAGTGCAAGTAGATAAATAGGTACCGCTCCAGTGGGAAGGTAAACGGTGTTTCCGTGCGCTGCTCTGGTTCACCAGAAGTGGCTTAGTCATGCTGGCCACATGACCCAGAAAAACTGTCTGTGGACAAACACCTGCTCCCTCGGCCTATAGAGCGAGATGAGTGCCACAAACCCCAGAGTCGTCCACGACTGGACCTAATGGTCAGGGATACCATTACCTTTAGGAAAGTCATCATTGGCTTCTCCCAGTCATGCACACCCATGTTCACAGAGAAGTGCTGTCTCTTCATGAATGGGAATCTTCAGATCAAACTCTTCATTCCCAGATTGTATTTGGTTATTTTTATTTTATAAACTCCTGTGATTCAGCATACTGATGAGTAAGAACTGTAGTTTTTTTAAAAATGAATTTTATATTGCTTCTGTAAAGAGGCTGATAAGCAAGTTTGCTCTTGTTCTTGGGCATAATATTTTGCATAATATTTCATTTTCAGTATGTTCATAAAACGTGTCTTGAAGCATCGTTTCCAATATTGGGATTGGGAGAATTCCTTTACCAAGCTTGAATTCCAAAGCAGTGTTGAACATCTTCTTTAAAGATGTTTCCCTTTAAAATATGCTTCTCTTCCACTCAGCTATAAAGCGTGTCCTCCCTAAAAGAGGGCATGTGTTGCGGTGAGACCTGGAGACTGACCTCCTGGTTGTGGGTGGGTATATTGGACAGCCACAACACCTGATTGGTAGGTCGCTCGTTGCTGGGTTTTATCTGGCCAATGGGGAGCTGTCTAAATGGACTGAGGGACCTATATATACCTATGCACGTGACCCAGAGCTTCCTCTTTCATCTTCTGCATCAGAAAACCCACCCACCTCTCCCTAATTTTAGGGCATTTTGTGATTGACCTTGCTATGCCATTGTGTGTCGTCTGTCATTGGGACAGGGGCATGGCAGGGATTTTCCCCACTTGGCTGATTGGCTGTTGCTTTTTGTGTTTCGCCTGCTGTGTAGCAAATCGTCACAACTTGTAAGGTTGCAGATAGGCACTGGTTCATGTGATAGGGATGGGAGAATGCTCTCACCATCCCTATGTGAAGGGTATTCTGTTAAAGGAATCCAGGGACTCAGCTTGGTTTGGTCAACCCCCGAGAAGGGGTTGTGCCCATGCCTGAGTCCAGGGGAGCATCTGGGGAGAGAATAAAGTCTGTTCCCGGGCTTTCCACCTACCTCAGCTGTTCACTCTTGGCTGACCTATGATAGAGCTCTGGGTCAGCATTACCTGCAAGGGTACAGGGAGCGAGTTGAACCAGAGCCTAGGCAACCACTCACTTTATGCAATCAGTAAAGTTGTGGCCTAAATTCTGCCAAAAACCAAAACTAAAATTTGAGTCAAATGTGTGTTTATTTAGGGGGGAGGTCTCTGGGTCTGAACACGCAATCAGTGATATGGCCCAACCATCACCTTGTCAGTTCCAGATGCTAAGTGTGAACTTCTCCTTCCATCCTATCTAAAAGAAATGTTCGTCTTTTGCCTCAAGCGTACCAGAAGACATAATGGCTCCCACACTAGTTTTGATCTTGATTTTGTATTTTGAAGACAGGATATCACGCTTTAGTTGAGATTCCTGCGTTGCAGGGGGGTGAACTAGATAGGGACCCCCTCTAAGTTTACAATTCTATGATTCTCTCCCCACCTCCTTCTGTAAATTGGAGTCCCCAGCAGATCCAAGCTACATCTATGAATAAGAGGACAGAAGGACACTGTTAGGCCCAAACCTCATTGCTGTTTTCGCTGAAAAGAATTTTTTTTTTTTTTGGCATCCTGTGTATGAAAAGAAACACACACAAATATTTCACAACTGAAGCACAGTAGGGAGTACACAGAGTTAGTTTATCACTACAGTGGAATTTACTTTGAAATTCAGTCACACAGGGTCGGATTCAACTAACTAGTCTCGCCGGTGGAAGCCTATGCAAGGACTTTCACTAATGCAATGGGGATTTTCCCCCTCTCATCCTCCTGTGTGGCCCCCGTTTGGCTTACGGGTTCATGAGGACCCCCAGAACAGCACACAGGAGGTGTGAAGAGATTGTTCCATCAGGCAAGCAATTTCTGGAGGAATATATTGAATATATTGAAATGAAATAGTACTCTGGTGACACCCCTGTGAGTTAGCATTCTATGGTTAGAGTACACTCTCTAGGGATGCCATTTTCCCCCTGGAAATATGCAGAGACTACTTTACACTTAGACTGAACTTTCTTTGAGTGTAAATCTGGCACCTGAACTGTGTTGCTGAGGATTAATGATTTTATATTAGGATTTTTATATTTATCCTTCGTATCTGCACTTTTGTATATCGACCTACAGCTGGTGAATTTCAATGGATGCTACATGCATTCTCACCAATGTAGCGGCAGCTCAAGTAAACATGCAATTCATGTGCTAGGAATTCAGCACAGAATAATTGCACCGTGTCACTTTGAATTTCCTACTGTAGCCTATTTTTGCTGTTTCAAACTTTTCCAGAGTGCCAATTTTGCTCACGCCTGCAACTGCAGCACAGCACTCACAAAAATGATTATTATAAGAGGGAATCTATGTGAAAAATAATATCACTCAAATGGAGCCTCTGCAACAGGCACAATTATAGTCAAACAGTCCTACCTAACAATTTCAATTTTATTTCTTTTTTATGGTTCATAAAAGCATTCTGCCAAACTCTGCAACTGAGGTATAAAAGTTGTAACTAATGACATAACACTGGCTGCTTTAATCAATATTCCGATCACATGATGTCCCATTAAAACATAGTATCATCTAGTTGAATGGAACCACAAAGGTCATCTATTCCAAATGCCAGCCGATGCAGGACATTTGCTGTTTTGGCAACTGTGCGGGGTGGCCATATGCAGCTTCTGCCTAAAATTCTGTAACAAAGGAAAATCTGCCATCTTCTGATGAAGTTTGTTCCCTGGCCAGACAGCTCATACCATCAGTAAGTTAAATATTCTGTCAAGATCTACCGGTACTTTTGCGATTAGAACCCAGATGTTTGGTCCAAAGGAACGACAGAAAACAAATCTGCTCCATAAAATGTATGACAGACTTTCAAATGTTTGGAGATAGCTATCATGTTACCTCTTGATTGACTATTCTCCAGGCTAAACATGTCCAACTTCTTCAGCCCTTCCTCCTAGGATATGGCATCTAGGCTCAATATATTTGTTACCCTCCTTTGAACAAGTTCCAGTTTGTCAATATCCATCTTAAACCATGGTGGACAGAACCTGAAGGACACTTGGGGCTATCATCACAGTAGATAAGTGTAGAATTGCCGCAAGTCTTACACTGGAATGCTTCCTATTCAAATTTTAAATTATAATTATAAGACACCGCTATTTCATGATTGCACATGAAAGTCAAGACTAGGGGTTACTTCCCTCTGATGTCCAGAAGTGGTTTTTAGTCAGTTAACAAAAGTCTGAATTGCCCCTCATTCTTAATTACTGCTTTAAGCCTCAACATAAAAATTATCATCATGAGCAGGCCTGTGACTCTGGGTTGCATATAGTGCTATCAAGCTTTTCAGCAGGATTAATCAAAGTAACAGTTATTGCATCTTGCACAAAGCTTTGCAGAACTGTAGCCTTAGCTATAATAAAAAGCAGAGTGAACATGTGCTTCTGCAATGGCAGAATGGCTGCATTTATAATATCACAGCCATCTACTAATAAATCTGTAAGAAATACAAAATCCTGGTTTTATTCCAGCAGTGCCTAACAGAGATCTACCCAATAGTGGCTTTGCACTAGTGAAAATGCTTCCACTAGAACAAGGCAAGACCCCTAATTTTCACCAATCCCACCCCCCTTCCGATTACAGCACTTGGTGCCATTTTCCATATTGTTCCGAAGAGTCCAGCAAATATCAGGAAAAGCTTTTGGGGGTACAGGGGTGCTGCCTTGGGCAGAGGAGATTTGGGAAAGTTGCGTTTCCTGCTCTGCACAAACAGAAGCTCTCCCCCTAGCACAAAGCCACCACTGGATACTACCCCATTATTAACTCTTGCTTCAAGAAAAAAGCTTTCAAGGTAGCAAATAGATGGTGCCTGGTACAAATTCATGTTAGCTGTAATTGCTTGGTACATTTTGTTAAGAACTGGGCAGAGATCAAAATTTGGATTTCAGCTTCAGCAGCCTCAGTCAGCAAGGCCAACAGTCAGCAATGATAATAGTTTTATTCCAAAATACCTAGAATAAAGCCCAATTTACTTTTGGAGTGATTCTGTTGTTGTTGTTTTTTTTAAAAAAATGTCAAGTGCATTTTTAGCTTCACATGCCTGTGAAAATTAATAAATGTCTGCTTAAAGAAATGCAAGTAATTTTTCTATATCCATGTACAGTCTTACTTACTCAGTGGGACTGCTACATTTCCAAATGGGGTTTAAAAGAAAAACAAATCCAGAAATCCTTTCAAAACTAATAGAAATGTATAGCTTTTTTAATCCTCTCTACATGCATTTAAGTGCCTATGAATTGCTGGGTTGAGAACCCTAAAATTGGAACAGCTGGAATTTAAGTTCAGAATTCTTTTAACCACATAAAACACTGCCCTGAACAAATAACAGAGCTACTCCTTACAACCTGTAAGGACCCTTCACTGCTCAGAGTTATCGTACCTTAAGGAGAATTTCATCCCAGAATCACTTAAGCAGAGTGAGGCTGACCCTGAACTAGGAGAAATCTAGATTGGGCACACCATCAGGTCAGGTGGATGAAGAACCCCCACGTTTATGGAACACCAGAATTTTTTATTTTTATTTTTTTAATTGGATTTGCTTCCATGGGCTAACTTTGACAAATGAGTACAACAACTCACTTGGCAATTAGATGGTGCTACTGTGGCATCAGATGAACGTGGGTGGCGCTGTGGGTTAAACCACAGAGCCTAGGACTTGCCGATCAGAAGGTTGGCGGTTTGAATCCCCATGACTGGGTGAGCTCCCGTTGTTCGGTCCCTGCTCCTGCCCACCTAACAGTTCAAAAGCACGTCAAAGTGCAAGTAGATAAATAGGTACCGCTCCGGCGGGAAGGTAAACGGCGTTTCCGTGTGCTGCTCTGGTTCGCCAGAAGCGGCTTAGTCATGCTGGCCACATGACCCGGAAGCTGTACACCAGCTCCCTCAGCCAATAAAGCGAGATGAGTGCCGCAACCCCAGAGTCGGTCACGACTGGACCTAATGGTCAGGGGTCCCTTTACCTTTACGTTTACTGTGGCATCACAATTTACAGGTGGGCTCACTTGACAAAATCCTGACATCAGAGGCTGAAAGAGGAGAGCCCACCCCACACTGATCCTTCTTCGAATTTATTCATCAATGTAAGTGAAATATACTCAGAGTCGCAAAGTGATTTCATGCTCTTTATTCAGCTCATAGTGGTGAGGAGGAATGAAAGTCCCCTCAAAGTATCTGCTTTATATACATTATTTACACAATGGGCTGCACGTGATTGGCTGATTCCAGAATTTTTCTGTAGGCCAATCAGGTTGTGGATTCACTTCCATCTGGAGCTGGTTTGGGTGGCTCCTGCAGACCAATCATACTGCTGCATTGTTCTAGGACCAATCAGACTGCTACATTCTGAATCCTATTGTTCTGGGACCAATCAGACTCCTGCATTTTGGATCCTATTCAACTCAGTACCTAACAGTAAGAATATGAGAGCCTTCAGGATCAGTCCCATGGTCCATCTGGCCCAGCATCCTGTTCTCACAATGACCAACCAGATGCCTGTGGTTTCCAGAAACTGGTACAGTGGAACCTCTGGTTATGAACGTAATTCATTCCAGAGGTCCATTCTTAAGCTGAAACTGTTCTTTTTTGTATGCCAGGACCGCAGCTAGAATTTTGTTAGCGAAGAACTGGAAAACACAAGAAGTACCAACAGTGGAAGATTGGCAGATGAGGACTTTTCGGAGCTGGCCGACTTGACTGGAAGAGTCCGTGACCAGAAGGAGGAGGAATACCAGGAAGAATGGAAGAAATTTAAAGACTATTTAGCTAAATATGTCAAAATAATTTAATTAGAAAAGCTTGCAAATATTAGATAGGCTTAGGATTTAAGTATGTAAGGATAGAATTTAAGATGTTTAAAGACAAATTTGAAAGAATGAAAGATGTCAAGTGACTAAGTTTACTTTTGGGGAAAATTGAGTTTGGAAAACTGTTAAAATGATATATAATGAAATTCAACCAAGGGGATTTGAGGAAGTCACTAAATAATGTTCCCAAGATTTAAATAAGATGTATGTTTGTGTGTTTGTTTGTGTGTTTGTGTTTTAAATTTTTTGGAAAATTAATTTAAAAAATTGGAAAAAAAGAGAAACTGTTCTTATCCTGAGGCGTGCTTTCGCTAATGGGAACTCCTGATGCACGAGGTTTCCGTTTGCATCCTGGGACAAAGTTCGCAACCAGGAGCAGCTACTTCATAACCTGAAGCATTCGTAACCAGAGGTACCACTGTATTTAGAAGCAGGCAGTTTCTCGTCTAGACAGCAGGGTATTTAAACAATTTGAATGAGCAACTCAGACGCACTGGACCTACCCCTCAAAAACTTGTCCATTGCTCCTCTGAAATTGCCCTGTAAAGGATTTTAAATGCTTTTAATGAAGGAGTTTCGAGTGGTACAAAATGTGAAGGGTGAGTGAGAGATACAAGAAGCACAAATGACTTTCATTTCATGTATCAGCGAAGCAGAACTTGCATCTCCCTGTGGTATAAAGAGCATGAGCTCCAGATGGGGAGATGATTCACATCTCTCTCCATGGGGAGATGCATAAGTTCTACTTCAGACACTACAATGCAAGCAGCAGCAGAAGAAAGTATATGTTCCTAAGAATTCCACGCCTTTTGGGCCATTCTACATTAAATACATAACAAATAGAAACATATTACATTAATAACATAGGACTTCATCCCACAAGTTTGCAAACAAACAGGGGGGCTCACATTGCTCACTGGCAGAGCTTGACTACAATGTGGCAACTAGATTTTTATTTATTTGTTCTGTAAAAAATATTAACCACTGTACAAAGACTCTGGTATCCATGTCAGTTCTTCCATAAGCACAAAGATTGTTCCTTGTGTAACAGAATGTCACCCTTTCTCCCCGGGTGTGCCTTGCACCCTCTCCAAATCTGCTCTGGAACATATTCTAGAGGTTCATGGTGGTGCTGGTGGGGTTTCACTGTGCAATCAAATATTGGTTAGATCAGGGGTCAGCAAACTTTTTCAGCAGGGAGCTGGTCCACTGTCCCTCAGACCTTGTGGGGGGCCAGAATATATTTTGAAGAAAAAAGAATGAACAAATTCCTGTGCCCCACAAATAACCCAGAGATGCATTTTAAATAAAAGCACACATTCTACTCATGTAAAAACATGCTGATTCCTGGACCATTCGCGGGCCGGATTTAGAAAGCAATTGGGCTGCATCCGGCCCCCGGGCCTTAGTTTGCCTACGCATGGGTTAGATCCTTACAAAAAAAAATAATAATTCTATAACAGTTTGTAACATTTGAAGCAATTTAAAACCACATCAAATATAAACAACATAAGAACAGTCATAATAACAGCAGCAAAAGCATTTCAGATCATCATATCACATAAACCAACCATAAGACTAACCAACCATAAGACTAAAGATGGAGACTGCTGCCTATTAAATCCAGTCATCAAAAGCAATCCTGAACAAAAACATTTTTAGAGCCTGCCTAAATGCTACCAAGGAGAACTTGTCTGTCTGTAGAGCTCAGGGGATGGCGTGCCATAGCTGTGGGGTCACTACAGAAAATTACCTGTCCCTTCCTGGTAGGCACATGCACAGGGCCTCTAGATGACCCACATTGGCATATGAAGGGTTGAGGGCTGGGTGGTTGTGACATACCAGCTATGGCAGGAGGAAAGATAAAGAGGATTCAAGATCAGGGTGACCTGTCTGTTTCCTTGCAGTCCCAAACATCTGCCTGCATATTATAACCAATATTATAATCAATACATTTGTGGAATATTGTCTAAATAACAGCATCTTGGCATTCTTACTGCTTATGTTTTTCACAATTAACGTATTGTCTTGGATCTAACTTCCCATATTTACATCAAATAGGTTTTGCATTCATAGAACGTGGTTTCATTCCCTCTCCTCCCTCTCTGCACCCTTGCAAATCAGCTCCTGGTGGTTGGGGACCACTGGGAATAGCATGGGTGAGGCTGCAGATTGAAGAGGAATTGGCAAGAATTCCCCTTTAGATGAATGGAAGATGAATTTACAAGCCATTGTGTTCGATAGCTAACGGTCATGGGTTATCTTGTAATCAATACATTATTTTTAAAAGCACACGACCACCCATAGCTAGCTGGAAGGCTAATCTATGAGAAATTGTATTGCTAACATAGTAGTGGGCATATATTTGAAAGAGTAATCTGAAGTTGTTTGCAGGACTGCCAAGAGACACTTCTCAGGAACAGCAAAATGGATAAATCAATTTAGTTTTCTTAAGAGGTCAGACCAAGACCAAAGGTGATGTAAAATTCTCAATACTTCAAGGTCTGCTTTCCTAACCTCAAGAATGATACGTTAGTGATGTGCTGTTGCCATTTTCATGTTGCATATACCACAAGACTTTTTAAGTGCAATTATGCCACTATGCCATTGCAAATAGACCACCAAAAGGAGACCATTAAACAACAACTCTATACCTTGGCAAAGAGTTCCCATGAGGCATGATGGGGTAGTCTGGAAACCAGCCAGAGCTCTTAATGGTGCTTTGTGACTTGGATGTAACCCTCACTGTATAAAGTGTGTATAATATTGTGTCTTTATGCCTTGCTTGTATGGAAGTTAGAGCTGGACCATAAAGAAGGCTGATCACTAAAGAATTGATGCTTTTGAATTATGGTGCTGGAGGAGACTCTTGAGAGTCCCATGGACTGCAAAAAGATCAAACCTATCTATTCTGAAGGAAATCAGCCCTGAGTGCTCACTGGAAGGACAGATCCTGAAGCTGAGATTCCAATACTTTGGCCACCTCATGAGAAGAGAAGACTCCCTGGAAAAGACCCTGATGTTGGGAAAGATGGAGGGCACAAGGAGAAGGGGACGACAGAGGACAAGGTGCTTGGACAGTGTTCTCGAAGCTACCAATATGAGTCTGACCAAACTGTGCGAGGCAGTGGAAGACAGGAGTGCCTGGTGTGCTCTGGTCCACGAAGAATCGGACACAACTAAATGACTAAACAACAACAACATGCCTTGCTTTAAAAAAGGGTGCTTCATTCACTAACCATAAGGGTGAGCTAGAGGTAGGGTAAGGGTGGAGCTTTCCAGAAATGAAACTTATGGGGAAATGTGTGGGGATGTGGGAGAGTTCCCTCACTAGTGACATGCTAGCTTTCCATCAGAGGGGAAGATTTAGGGTGGGGATACATTAATATAAACAAAGCCACAGGGTGGAAAGTGAGTGCCCTTTCCTTCCATTCCCAAACCAACTTGAAAGATGCATAGCGCTAAAACTCCCTGACCAATTTGCAATTCAGCAGGTTTGTTATTCAGGAGCACCTCTAAAATAAGTTTCAGACCAATTGCCCCTCAAAACACTATGGAGGGTCAAGTCACTCCTTTATTTACCCACCCAAACCAGAACAGCAGCCTTTAGTCTTCTGAAATTTGGAAGGCTTTATGCCCTCAGAAGGGGCAACCATGGTTGCAAAATTCATCCAATTCTCTCCCCAAGAATAAAAAAGTAAATGACTTTTCTTTTTTTAAAAAATGGTCAAACTCCCCAACCCTGCATGTATATGGCTATAATTTGGGAAGTTCGATCAACTTAGAAGGGCTGGTGTGCCTGCAAATTTCATTGACTTCTGTCACAAGGGGAAATTTTTATAGCTGCATCCTGATTCTCCATATTTGTGAACACTGGGGAACAGAGGGTTATTCTTAATGAAGCTGCTTTGAACCCAAACCACATGAGTGGAATTCGACATATTACAAAGCGAGGATTGGGATGCTTTCCAAAGTGCCATAAAAACTTGTTTTGAGTGTATTATACATATATGAAATAAAACTGGAGGGGGGGGGAGATTGCATTTATCTTTTAAGCTTCATAACACCCAGGAATTTTGTTCAATTATTGTGAAGTAATGAATGCATGCTTTAGTGGGAATGTGCAAATTAAGTTTGAGACATTAACATTTAGTGTTATTAAGCAATATCAATTTCCTGGGACATGTTCCAGAAAACAACCATTTAGGCTGTACTTGTTTCAATTAAACCAATAGATTGTAATAATATTTACAATCATGCAGTGCCTCTCATCCTAAGGTGTTTTTTGTAAATATATTTAAACATCAAGTGACAAAAATAGTCTCTTGAGGCAGTAAAATACCCACGATTATCATGAATTCCACTGAATTCAACTGGGGAGGCAATGGAAAGTTTGGCACCTCAAAGTTGTTTCTGTGACATATGAAGAGTAATAACTGGGCCTCAGGATGGAAAGCCTTTCTTTAAGATGTCAAGACCTTTTGGCAAAGGACTGTGGTTAAATGGCAGAGTATCTGCTTTGCATGTAGAACGGGTCAGGTTCCCTTACAGCTCCAGAGAAGGTTTCTGTCAAAAACTCTGGAGCACCACTGCCAGTTAGTATAGACAAAAAGATAAAAAAGGTAAAGGACCCCTGGATGGTTAAGTCCAGTCAAAGGCGACTATGGGGTTGTGGCGCTCATCTCACTTTCAGGCCAAGGGAGCCAGCGTTTGTCCACAGACATCTTTCCATATCATGTGGCCAGTATGACTAAACCACTTCTGGTGCAACGGGACACTGTGACGGAAACCAGACTGCACGGAAATGCTGTTTACCTTCCTGCCACAGTGGTACCTATTTATCTACTTGCACTGCCATGTTTTTGAACTGCTAAGTTGGCAGGAGCTGGGACAGAGCAACGGGAACTGATTCCGTCATGGGGATTCGAACTGCCAACCTTCTGATTAGCAAGCCCAAGAGGCTCAGTGGTTTAGACCACAGCTCCACCCACGTTCCTGGTATAGACAATACTGAGCTAGATGAACCATAGGTTTAACTTAATGTGTTTCTTTCCCCCTAAATAAAATGTGTAGTTTAACTTTATTCATTTTTTAGCAAAGTTGTGCTCCTAAGCAGAATTACCAGGCAGAAAATTCTACTATTGAAATATGTAAGACTTTTAATAAATGCAAATGTGTTTACGGTTAGGGTGCCAGAACTGAAGCATAACATCTGCAGTTTTCCTCTGGTTACATTTCTCTCTGATTTATTGTATACTATTTCACATGCCACAGTCAGTTTGTCAGATTTTACTACCAATGCCTTTGAGTTCGGTTGCAAGAGTCGGTATCCTCCCCACCATTTATGCTCTGGGAAAATCAATGAAACTATGCAAAGGGAAAGAAGGGGAGGGAAAGAGAGATGACGATGAACTTTTACATGTGCGTTAAATTACAAGAGAGCTGTGCTTCTGTACTGCTTCCTGAAAGTCACTAATAGTGCAGTTCTCTCCAATTTGTGGATGGGATATAACTGGAAATAACAAACTGTTTAGCACAATAAAAAAATTTTTTTTACTTCCAGTAGCACCTTAAAGACCAACTAAGTTAGTTCTTGGTATGAGCTTTCGTGTGCATGCACACTTCTTCAGATACCTTTCGTGCATGCACACGAAAGCTCATACCAAGAACTAACTTAGTTGGTCTTTAAGGTGCTACTGGAAGTAAAAAAAATTTTTTTGTTTTGACTATGGCAGACCAACACGGCTACCTATCTGTTTAGCACAATGTTATACATATGTACTCAGAGGTAAACCCCATTGGGCTTAATACATGTCTAAAATGCAATTCTGTGTGCATCTACTTAAGGTATTTAAGACTGGTGCAAACTTTTCTAGAGTTGCCTTTCAGTCAGATATATCAAGCTAACAGCCCTATATTATTCATAGTACCAGAGTCCAGCCAACATTTCTGCAGTATAGCTAGCCATTTGCATCAACTTAAAAAACAACAACCCAGGAACAAATCTGGAAACCAACTGAATCTACCAACTGCGGGGCACAGACAAAACAAATAGGCCGCCCAACCTTCTTATATAGTGTCACCTTAAGAATTCTGATGTATTTTAATTTAATCAATACCAGAAGTCCAGGAGTCATGAGAATAATAAGTTGCAGAGTCAGGCAAAGTGTTCCTTACAAAGGCTGGCACAGGGATTGTGCAAAATTCAACCTATCTCCTGTGCTGATACAGTGAACACTTGCTTTACTTTCTGTGCTGCTCATTGGGTTTGCTCAAATACACAAAGGATCCCTTATACACCACCAGAAGGGCCTGCAGAGCTTATTAATAAAGAACATTCCGACACCTTTATTTTACGTTCGTCAGAGTTTGGGGAAAAGATAAGCGAGCTTCAGTCGCATAGCTCTACTGCCTTTGCCAAATGTAGGATGCAGCTTTATCTCCAATGGCATAAAAGTCTATTGGCATCATCATTGCAGCTAAATTGGACCCTTGAAATAGGGCGAAAAGCCAGTTCAACAGTAGCTGAGGCTGTCTGGGCAGTGGACAGACAGAACATCAGGGATATATATGAAGACAGAAATGTCGTCTCACATTATGTTCCATCAGCCTGAATTCGTATTTTCATGAGCACTCAAGAAGGTGAAACCAACTTGGATATACAGGTGTAGAATAGCAGGTGCAATTAATTGCAATGCTTCCTTCATATTCATTCAGAGACTTAAAAAAAAAAAATGATTTCAAACTTTACCAAAGCATTCTGTAGACTCTGATCTAGCCTGCTGAAGTTGCAAATATGTTCTTTCCACATGAACTATAAATCAAGTAAAGCCCTATCCACAATGGATATTTTTAGGAAGGGCAGTAAACAGATCAATACCACCTGAAAATAATATTGATGAATATTAAATTCAGGCATAATGCCTATCCTCTACTGTACTATCAGCAGGTTTTCAGTTGGAATATAAAAACAACAGCTCTATTTTGCATAAATGGAGAGAACAATCAGCAAAGTTTTTATTGAGGCAGTGCCAGGCCACTGTAGGAATACTGAAGAGGAAAGTAAGGCAGTATTTAGTTATAGCAAGAAGGTCTGCAAGTTCCAAACTTGGTAACAGAATGAATGTCCCTTTAAAAAAAATACAGAACCATCACTAGCATTCATTAAAACTGCAAGTAAAAGGGCAAAGGGTCATTCCTGGTTATCACTCAGAAGATAATGAGGATTGTTCATGCTGCAATATACCTAATCCCTATGAAAATTAGTCAATGAAGGTCACAAACTCTAAAGGGGACTGTGGCAAAGAGCTGGGAGGAGATAAAATGATTTTCATCAACTTCCATTAATTAAAGTGCTATTAATTACTGCTCAAAACACAACAGCAAGATCCCATGAAGCCATATATCATGGTGTGTGGCAGGGCTATCGTTTTGGTTTCAAATAAAATGCAACTAAAATATGCCGTATCGACTTCAGATCCCAAAAATTTAAAGAGTCAGTTTGAGTTGTACACACAGGGGAATAAGAAAAGCCCTGCTAAATCAGACCAAAGTCCCCTAGTATCCTGTTCTCACAGTGGTCAACCATATGGCAATGGGAAACTCACCAAGTCCTGCTCAAAGCAGACCCTTTGAAATTCAGAAAAATTCTGTAATTTATGGTTTTTTATTCTGTGAATTTCTATTTTTCTTTTTTGTAAAACTTTAATAAAAATCTTTTTTTTAAAAAAAAAATGAAATTCATGAACCTAACTTAGTCATGTTTATTAACTTCAGTTAATAGGACTAGCATTGGATACCACCCATTCAAGTTCAAGTTTTATTGCGGCAAAAGCCAGTAACACTAAACACCACAAGATCAAACAAAAAGAGATCAACAACAACATCAGAAAAGAAAAAAAAAATTACAGTGTGCCATTCAACAGAAGAGATTTACGCTTCCTGATTACTAAAGTGCAAAATTTGGCCACCTTATATGATATTGAGCTTGAGGAATCTTCCAGAAGGTATTTTCGTAGAATTTCGGGGGAGGATTCCAAATAATGTTGTAGGGGTATAAATTTTGATAAAAGCGGCAAAATAAGTTGAACTCGTTCTTCACTATAAAATTCGCAAAATAGAAGGATGTGTGTGACAGATTCTACCTTATTAGACATACAGGGGCAGAGACGCGCATGCATTGGTACCCGCGTGAATTTGCCGTACAGCACTGCTGAGGGCATTGTCTCAAAGCGGGCTCTAGAGAAAGCCCATCTATAAGCTTCGTTAGTGATGTTAGTTAAGTAAGGGGCAGCTGCAAAATTAGGCCAAGCTTTTAAGCATCTATATGTCTCCGGGAGTAGGGCGACGTCTCCGGGAGTTACTTTCGGGAGGGGAAGGACTTCCGGTATGATGGCGACCAGCACTCTACTAATGTGAGCCCGTTGATTTTATCTTTTTATTTTCTCTTACTCCTTTTAAAGACTATTTTAAAGACTATTTTAATGAACACTGAGCTCAGATAAATTTAAGCACCTCACCGCATTCTATCCCATGCTTTGTATTCCTGACTCTTCTTGGAAGTTTAAAGCTGAATTGACTATCTTATCACACTGCGAAGAGTTTACAGGAAGACTCATGGGCTGTTCCCACCGCAAGTTTGGAGGCACAGACGGAGCATAATTTAGTGTTATGCCAATAACCTTTGGCACACTACTCCTCCTTGAACAGGATACTTTCAAGGAAAATACTCCCTCGACTCTTTGAAAAACCTAGGGAAAGATAGAAGAGCGAGGTAAAGGGAGAGATGACTCAGCAATTAGACAGCCCTGCTGATGCGAGGAGGGGGGTTGGAAAACGCTGCAGAGAATCTGAGGACTTAGAGGAAATGGCATGTTTGCCCCTCACCAAGCAAACCAAAACCAGCGAATTCTTTAATGGAAAAACAAAGGATACTTTTAATATTCCGACCTCGAATAGCTTCTCTCCATTAGCAGAGATAATAGATAAGGAAACTACACCGAAGGAATTATCCGCTAAACAACCCACTAACCCCTTAAACAACACCATCACGAGACCAAAACGTCCCAAAAAAGTTCCAACTATGCCCATTCAGGCGGAAGACTACATCAGAGAACAAGAAAACCATCTCTCTGAATTACTACTGGAACACTCTACCACGTTAGACCTAGTGGCTAAAACCGTGGACTATATCTTTAAATACATAAGAGACATCAAAGGCTCCCTAGAGAAGATTTTATCCTTTGTATCCCCAAAAGTTAATGTCAGCCCCGTAGATGCTTCACCGGAGGATAGGGCCAAACCAACACCTAGAGTACCTGTCCTACTGCGCTCAACTTCGCAGACTGGCTGCAAATTTGAAAATGAACAAACTATGGAAGATTTGCACACCATATCTTCCTACAATCTCTCACTACAAGCCACTAGACTCTGTTTAATGATCCTCCCCTTCAAAGGTCAGGTTGTTAACTGGTCGTCTATACATGTCGCAAGAAGGCATCTAGCTGAGCTTTTGGGCGTAAATCCCCTTTCCATCGATCTGAAATCCACTGTCCACATTTACAGCAAGCCACACATGCAGAGGATACTGCTCACCTTCGAATCTAAAAAGTTTCCAACTTATATGATGTCCCTACGAAGCTACCTGACTAATTATGGAATTTTTATTACAAGAGTTTTTATCAACACTAAGATTTGCCCTCTTATACCCTACTCTCCAGCTAAAAGGAAAGCAATTAAAAATGAGGGCACCCCACTTACTACGAGCTCTTCCTCTCCACCCTCAGACTTAATTAGTTGGACAGAGACCCCCATGCCCCTCCTATCAAAGGCTACTCATCTAGAGAATTTGATGGAGCAGGAGTTACTTGTTTCCTTCTCCCATCTGCCAAAAGCCGAACAAACAGAGATAACGGACAGACTAGATGAGTTATTACTCTATCTCTGAAGATCTAGCGCCCACAAAAGAGGCAAATACTCCACCTAACTTGGAGCGATACCGCCCATTATGGCTAGGAGGGGAAATCAAAGAAACATTAATAGCCTTTTAGTATGTTTTGCCCTCTACAGGATTACAGAGGGTCATAGCTGCCAACTTACAAATTTGAAAATAAGGGACCAGCAGCCTCGAAAATAAGGGATCAGAAGCCAAAATAAGGGATTTTCCGGGCACAGGTATGTTCGACTTCTGAGCCCCTCCGAGCCAAAGGCAGAAAGCCCAGCCAGCAGCCAAACGAAGCCTCAAGCAGTGGTTCCCACAGCGCAGCAACCCAGCAAAGGGATACAGCAGCAAGGAAAACCACCGTCACCTCTCCGCTGGGAAGCACTGAGCAAAGGCGAGTCCCCAGGCAACACAGCCGATTTGATCAGCACAAGGCATGCAAGCTCCACCCCCCAGTCGTTCTTAGACTCCTTATTGGGTGAGCAATGCAGCCAAGCAACACAGTTGGAGCCTCCCTCCCCTCTGGCCGGCAGGGAGGGAGGGAGAGGAGCTGCTTCCTTTGAAACCTGGGAAATTTAAGGGACATCATCAAAAGGGACAGCAGCAGGACATGGCGCTGGGATAAGGGAGTTTCCCGCCAAATAAGGGATGGTTGACAGCTATGTAGAGGGTGGAGAATCAACATTCCTGTTCTCTTTTTGAGTTAGTCACTCCAGACTTGCCTCATGTGAAAAGTACATTAAAGACCTGTCTTGCAGCTTTCCATACTCATGGCTGTGAACTGAAAGATCCAATGAGAGAAAGATACAGAGACATTCATAATATAGTATTGTCCTAGTCACTGTCTACCATGTGCTCAGGCAGGGACTAGTAAGAGTTAAAACATCCTATATGTCTGGGCTACAGGGAAAGGGAACTATTTAATATTCACATTTAAAGCCTTTGAAATACAGTGGTACCTTGGTTTACGAACTTAATCCGTTCTGGAAGTCCGTTCTCAAACCAAAGCATTCTGAAACCAATGTGTGCTTTGCCATAGCAGCGGGGGACTCAATTTGCAAATGGAACACACTCAACAGGAAGTGGAACATGTTCTGCTTCCAAGGCAAAGTTCACAAACCAAAACACCTACTTCTGGGTTTGCAGGTTCTTAATCCAAGTTGTTCATAAACTTTGTTGTTGTTGTTGTTTAGTTGTTTAGTTGTGTCCGACTCCTTGTGACCCCATGGACCAGAGCATGCCAGGCACTCCTGTCTTCATAAACTAAGCTGTTCTTAAACCAAGGTACCACTGTATGCCTTAAAGGCAAGGGTATACAACTATGGAGATTTGCAACTGTCCCTTTCCAAACCAGAACATAGGCTGAGATATAATAGCTAGTTCAACTTGAGTTTCATGGAAGCCTGAAGATTGGAAGCCAAGGGCCAGTTGCAGATAACTAGTCCTGCTAGCAGAAGCCTGCACAAGAATTTCTGCTAGTGCACTGCCAAATTGGTTCTGGGGGGGGGGGTTTTCAGAGAACCCCCAGAATACTGGGGTGGTGAAATATACTCAGAGTCGAGAGTGGATTTCATGCTCTTTATTCAGCTCATAGTGGTGAGGAGGAATGGAAGCTCCCCCACAATATCTGCTTTATATACATTATTTACACAATGGGCTGCACGTGATTGGCTAATTCCGGGATTCTCCTGTAGGCAAATCAGGTTGTGGATTCACTTCCACCTGGAGCTGGATTGGGTGGCTCCTGTGGACCAATCATACTGCTGCATTGTTCTAGGATCAATCAGACTGCTGCATTCTGAATCCTATTGTTCTAGGACCAATCAGATTGCTGCATTTTGGGTCCTATTCAACTCAGTACATAACAGGTGGGGAGGGAGGCATACAACTCCATCAGGCCAGCAGAAATGCTGATTCTGATGGGAGTTATCCTCTTAGCATTGTATGATTGATTTCCTCCCCAGGTCTCCTCCAGGTCCAAGATACAATTCACTGTGCCACACTGCCTCTCCAACTTGACTGACTTTCTGAGTGACAGCGGACGGCTGAATTTCTTGAAATATGGATTCTTTAAATTACTGCTTGTAAATTCAATTACTTCACATGGGGTATGGCCCAGCCTCCCGAAATCTCAGCAAGCTATTTCAAAATGGTTGAAGCATCGCAGCCGACAAGCTGAGATTTGGGGGCTGTCAGATTAGAAATCTGGGTCAGTCTGCACTGCGATAATATACTGTGTTGCTAATTGTTGACAGGGACACATTCCCAGGAATAAGTTCCCACAGCTTTGGGAACTGCTCTTTGGAGATAAACAGCTTGACATTGCTCAAATCTCATTTCTGCTATGATAGTGCATCTTGTGCTTCGTGCCTTCCTTGTAGCTGTAGATAATTATTTCTGCACATTCTAAAAGTTAGGGAAACATGCGTAAGACAGAGGATCTCTCATATTGGTATCCTGGAATGCACCTAGGGGAAAAACAGCATATGGATACCATGCTACATAATTGTTAGGATTACTGAGATAATATATACAAATCACTGAACGCTATATATGCATTGTTATTCTGTAAATTCACAAAAAAACACCCAATAAATAGTTTAACTCATAGGTGTCGGAATTCAAGCCTTAGTCAGAGGAATTGGCCACTCTCCAGGTGCCCGGCTTGGATTCCTTGTTGATCTCCCCCGTCTCGACTCCCGGCAAGACAAGGCCAGATCTCTATCGGCGATTCTCCTCAAACGTGAGAAGAACACAACCATTCCTCCCCCCTCAATCCCAGGGAGGGGAGAGAGACAGACAGAAATGTATTTACATGCCTTTATTTCTGTCTTTCCAGCAGTACAGAGAAAACGTGTCTGCACTCTCTTAACACCAACAGCAGAGAGAGAATAACTCCTCCCATGTACTTCCAGTACAGGGTCATGTGACACTCTGAGCTAACATCCGGTGCTCAGTGCACAGAATAGACTGTCCCTTGTTCCCACGGTACAGTCCCATAACATCGACATCCTGTTTGGCTTTCCAGCCATCTGGAGAACTCAGCATTGCTCCTTTTTCGTAACAATAGGAATAGCCTTCACCAGCCTGTGCTGACTAGGGCTGGATCTACATTGACCTCTTTAACATTATTAGAACAATATTAGATATTTAGTTCTAAAACATCACACGGCATACTTGTAAATTAAAGCATTTTTTTACCTTTGTTTCTTTTGTCAAAATAATAATAATAATTTGCCATGTAATAAATAAATAAATAAATAAATAAATAAATAAATAAATAAATTTATACCCGGCCCATCTGGCTGGGCTTCCCCAGTCACTCTGGGCAGCAAAATATTAAAATACAATAATTCATCAAATATTAAGCCTTCAGATGTCTTCTAAAAGTCAGGTAGTAGTTTATTTCCTTGACATCTGGTGGGAGGGCGTTCCACAGGGCGGGTGCCACTACCAAGAAGGTCCTCTGCTGGGTTCCCTGTAACTTCACTTCTCACAGTGAGGGAACTGCCAGAAGGTCCTTGGAGCTGGACCTCAGTGTCCGGGCTGAATGATGGGGGTAGAGACGCTCCTTCAGGTATACTGAGCCGAGGCCAATTCAACACTTTGAATTGTGCTCGGAAACATACTGGGAGCCAGTGTAGGTCTTTCAGGACCTCTCTTGGCGGCCACTCCCAGTCACCAGTCTAGCTGCCGCATTCTGGATTAGTTGTAGTTTCCAGGTCACCTTCAAAGGTAGCCCCACCTAGAGCGCATTGCAGTAGTCCAAGCAGGAGATAACCAGAGCATGCACCACTCTGGCGAGACAGTCCGCGGGCAGGTAGGGTCTCTGCCTGCATCCCAGATGGAGCTGGTAGACAGGAGACTTTTTTCATCTCTGTCTGGATCTGCTGGGGAATGAACTTGGGACTTGCACTTGCAAGATGTACGTTTGATTTCAGAATCATTGCTATTTGTCAAAGAGAGTATGCTATTGGTGGGGGAGCAAGATGAGTTTCAGCTATATGAGACTCAAGAAGAGGTAGCACATCAACCAACGCTTGAGAACTGTGAGTGTAAGAAACCATTTCTGTGATTGTTACAGTGGTTTGCTGATAAATGATTATCACCAAAATCAAAATGAAATGAGCAGCAAAATGAGTCCTTGCAGAGGCGTAATATCCTTAGCCTCAGGTCGCGGCCTTTAAACCTATTTGCAAAATACTCAACACGCTCAACTATTACATTGACCTCACTGTTCTCCAAGAGGCAGATTTCATTCCCACTGCTCCTTATCACCTTGGCAGCAGTGCAATTGTGGTGAAAAAGAATACATTGATATGTTTGATCTGTGAACTTTTAATTCCTACAAAGCATCAGCTTCCATAAACTCTGGAACAAGATGGACTTAGATGCACATTATAGCCTTTGTTGTTTAAGTCTCAATTCCCTGACTGGCACACATTGTGCTGAATATAAATTGCCTTGGTCTTTACTCTGAGATTAAGTCAATGCATCATCACCCATGCCTTCTTATATCTGGTATTTCTTTCATATTGATCCATGTAAACTTTTTTGGGATATAACTTAAATGACTGAACTTTCTGAAAAATGTACAGTGTCTTCGATCCTTAAACCACTTAATCTTGATTAAATTTTCATTTATTTATTTTATAAATTATTCTTTGAGCAAGGTAACTGGTTGGAGGACGGTGGCAGGAAGCCGGCCTTTTAAACTATGGTAAATTATGTTGCGTTTTATGAAAATGTGAGTATTATAGTCTGCTTTTCCTTCAGTTTATCTTGAATTTGGACAGCAGCTTTTAGAGTAACTGAATTATTCTAAATAATTGCACAAGAGCTGTGTGACCAAAGATAAGAGTATGACAAAAATAATGGATACTACCTGCCCCACCCCCGGTCTTGTTGGACTTTCAGGGCAAATATTTGAGCAACAACCAAGATCAATGAGACTTAAAAAATGCTTAACTGTGGCTGGATTGTGTGCATAATATTGTTTATAGGAGCAGATTACAAAATTTGTAGAGCAGGGCTGGCACCAGAGTTCAGGAGGCCCTCAGCACTGTTCAGTTCATGGGCCCAGCACACTACTGACAGACCCTCCAAGTGTCCCTATTTCCCAGGGACGTCCCTGATTTAGAGAAGCCGTCCCGTTTTCTGATTTGATCCCGGAATGTCCCGCTTTTCCTTAGGGCGTCCCTATTTTCATTAGAGAAATGTTGGAGGGTATGGAATTATCTGACCCCCAAGGCGTCTGAAGGCAATCCTGTATAGGGAAGTTTTTAAAATGTTTGATGTTTTATTATGTTTTTATATATGTTGGAAACAACCCCAAGTGGCTTGGGCAACCCAGTCAGATTATCATTATGGAATGGGACGTCCCTATTTTCATTGGAGAAATGTTGGAGGGTATGTACTGATGTCCCCATAGCTGTCCTCCCCCACTGAAACCCCTCCTATTGCCCATCCTTCTCTTTGTAGCAGCAGTACCACATAGTCCTGATCTCTTGCCCCAACAACCTACTTCGTTCGCTCGCCCTTCCAGCCCCTCATTCTTCACCACTACAATAGCAGTGGAAGTTCTGGTAGCTTCTCTATCTCCTGCTTCTGTGAGAAAGGGTCAATGAGGTTCATCAGAGAAACGGGGTCCTTCTGAGTCATCCTCCCTGAGTCAGGGAGAAGCGGCCAAACTTTTTAAATTTAAAAGCTTTTAAGAAATAAATCTAAAACACATTTAGAGCTGTTACAGGAAACTGCGACAGGAGTTTCTCCAGGGCACCTTGTCCAGAATGCCTGAGAAGACTAAATTATTTCTCAGAAACTAGATTCCAGGTAGGACAAAAGGGAGGTGTCAAGCGGTAGGAGCATGCAGATAAGGGGCCAATGGTGTTGAAGGAAGATGAGTTTGGATTAGATATCCTGCTTTGTCACTACCTGAAGGAGTCTCAAAGCGGCTAACATTCTCCTTTCCCTTCCTCCCCCACAACAAACACTCTGTGAGGTGAGTGGGGCTGAGAGACTTCAGAGAAGTGTGACTGGCCCAAGGTCACCCAGCAGCTGCATGTGGAGGAGTGGAGACGCGAACCCGGTTCACCAGATTACGAGTCTACCACTCTTAACCACTACACCACACTGGAAGACTCAGTGGTGAGTGAGTTGCTGGCAGTTGAGCTGTTGTGGGGCCCTCAGCCAGTGCCCAAACTAGCTGGCAGTTGGGGCTGCTGAGCAGTATAGCTATACAATGCAAGAAGCCAGTGTTACAACATGTTACATGTCAGGATGCTGTCAGCGGCTCCTGACTGGTTGCCCAGGAAAGTATAAAGACAAGGAAAAGTTTCTTACCATCCTTTTTTATTTTAATATTACAGAGAGATGCTATAGAACCCAGCCTCTTGGGGAATGGCATTGTCTCGAGTGAATCTCTACCCCCCTTCTCTTCCACTTCCGAATTCATCACTTCTACGGATGCTGCTATGTGCCCTCTGTCTGAGCTCTTTGCTCTCCTACTTTTAAGGCTCGCCGGGTTCCGGGAGATGGAGGGCCAGGGATGTTTTCTAAAGACACTGTGTCAGCCAGCTGCCGCTCCAGCTCTGCCTCCTCCTCTCCCTATTTCCCATGTTTCCCCCTCATCTGCCTCTGAACTGTGACCTCCTGCAAACCACTGTTGTAAATCTATACTGTCTTCCTCTTCCTCCTCCCTGGAAGGGTCAGGATGGGGAGGCAGTCTCTACCATTCCTCCTCTGCCCAGTCCCTGACATTACAACATTTTAGAGACAGAACAGAATGATAAAGAGGCCACTTCCATTTTGAGTGTTACGCTGAGGTCTGTCTGTTTTTGCTATTTATTTTGTGTTTTTGTTTTGCGACTCTTTTTGGTTTGTTTTTGTGACTGTGGAATCCAGTTCAGCTACTGATTGATTGATTGATTGATTGTGTGACTGAAGCACATTGTTCATTGCTTTCATTTTATGGCTCAATGGTCTCATTAGATAGTAAAATTCATGTGAAACTGCTGTTTCAGAGGTTGTTTTTAAAAGTCTGGAACAGATTAATCCATTTTGCATTACTTTCTATGGGATAGCACACCTTGGTTTTGGAAGGCTTTGTTTTTGGAACGGACTTCCAGAATGGATTAAGTTTGAGAATCAAGGTACCACTGTAATAAGAAGCTGTAAAAGAGCAATAGTCCAGCTGTATTGATAGCTTTTAACTATAGAAATTTGTGCAGCGATTTGTGCTGCTGTAGAAAACTGGCAACTACTAAAATCAAAGGCACATCTGGTTTTATCTGGCTAATCGGACAACTAGCACATTCATATGCCATAAGGAATGAATAGCTCCAAAAGATTCTTAGGAAGCTTTTAAAGGAGGTTTGAAGGAAACTGATAAGGTGGAAGGAAGAAGTTGTTATATAAACCACACCTGCTGAAATTTCATCTTCTAGAGCAATTAAAGGTATAGGGCCCTCTCCTCCTTTGCATCTGGCTACCACAGCAACTAAGGGATGCGGGTGGCGCTGTGGGTTAAACCACAGAGCCTAGGACTTGCCGATCAGAAGGTCGGCAGTTTGAATCCCCGCGACGGGGTGAGCTCCCGTTGCTCAGTCCCTGCTCCTGCCCACCTAGGAGTTCGAAAGCATGTCAAAGTGCAAGTAGATAAATAGGTACCGCTCCGGCAGGAAGGTAAACGGCATTTCCATGCGCTGCTCTGGTTTGCCAGAAGCGGCTTAGTCATGCTGGCCACATGACCTGGAAGCTGTACGCTGGCTCCCTCGGCCAATAAAGCAAGATGAGCGCCGCAACCACAGAGTCAGTCACGACTGGACCTAATGGTCAGGGGTCCCTTTACCGTTACCTTACCACAGCAACTGGCCCTCTGGAAAGTAAGGAGAAAGCAATAGCTGTTCCTACATCAGTGAAAAGCTAAGGCCAGGATAGAGTGCCAACAGTCAAAACCAGCCCTGTCCTCATTCCAACAGTAAGACCCTGCAGCTCATATTATTGGATGCCGAATTCAGGAGAGTATTCTCCACTGTTCATAATCAATACCTCTTTAACGGAATTAACAGGGGGAAAAGTTAATTTGAGCTGAGTTAATCTCTTGCAAAGATTAAATGAATCCCCTTTAGGAGGGCAAAGTCTTTTACAAAAATATGCATTTTTATCATTAAGTACAGCTGCTGCACCAGAAAATTGGAGGCTGGTCAAAAGTATTCAGACTGAAAAGATAGAGAGGCTGGTCTCAAGAATTATAGATTGGCAAATCATTTTCCATTATCATGAATAATAGTTGAGGGAATGGTGAGGTGTGATGCTGCGAAGGACAATTACAAATGATAGAGAAATTCAGCCCAGATTGGTAGAAAAAACTACCTCTGACAAATGTTTCAATGGGGCCCTGTTAATAAAATATAGCAAAACAGAAATTCTGTCTTGATGTTCCCAATTATTCTCTAAAAAACATGTAATATCCACTTAGAATAAGAGGGTAATGAATCCTAGAATGAACTCAGTATTGAATGCAGAAGTTTCTGTTTTAATGACACTCACATAAATATTTCATTTTAATAATGTCTACATAAAAGATAATTGTTTTATCCAAAATACATATGCTATCCAGAGAAAGATATTGCTTGCATAATATGATTCACAACATAACTATGACCTTACATCCTTCATACAGGACAGAGAACAATGTCGCTTCAATGAACCCTCTGTGTGCCATGTTCAGGTAGCAAGGCCATGTGCATCAGAAGCTATTGAATTAACTTCTATTGCCCCACTTTCCAAAAGAATGCATGTAAATCGTGTGCAGTTTTGCTGTAATATACACATTGCTCGGTGCATCCCCTTTAAAAAAATCCACAACAATATGTGTCTACATTTTATCTAAAATACATATTTTTGTGCCTCCTTTTTCAGACCAAAACTGCATCACAAAAACTAAAGAAGTGCAGAATTTGACTGGTAGCTGCATTCTGATCAGCAAGTTCCGGAACATCGAATTGGCTTAGTTCACTGTGAAAACTGGACCGAATAAATGGGGTTCAGATAATGTTTTCTTGGAGTCCTTGGCTTACGTCACATTCCTAAATGTGTCTACTCAGAACTAAGCCCCACTGAGTAAAATGGGAATTACTTCAAGAGAAGTATATAGGATTCCAGCAATAATGTATATAAAGCTTTATTTATATTTTATATATTGTGTGCTGCAAGCACAAAATCATATCTGTTGTTATAGGCATCCACATAGTTCATTGGGCAATGTTGTATAAATCTAGTTTTACTGAACTTTGCCTCTGAGTTTCGAAAACATCAAGATTTATATTTATTTTCTAATGTTTTAGACTAAATTCACTACACACCCAATATAGGCCCTGTGAGAAAACAGTACAGTTATTTTTCTTCTTTCCAAATCACAACAAGTTAAAAAATGGGGGGGGGGAGTACAAATAGCGATATAAACCTTACATATTTCCCAGAGGAAATAAAATATTTGTTAAATGAACAAAAGGTAGAACTCTATCCAATCTATATCTTACAGAGGGAGATTCACCTCTGTTTACTCAGAAATTTCAAACTTCCTATGTAAATTAGCCTGATGAAAAATGGCGCAGAAATGCACGCAAATGTGATTACCATACTGAAAACATTGTGGTGCTTGTCACTAAACAGAACATACCCAAATGCTTTCCTCTTGGCGATATTGCTTCCAGTTCCTTCCACTGTCACTAAACATCAGGAGGTAGCTTGTTACCCAGTCGGAACTCCCGTATCCACCTTGGGTAGCCACTGCGGTAATTTCAGTTCGCTCGCCAAGATCGATCTGCAGCCATTGATATTTATTTGATATGAGTGGAGTCCAGCCACCAGCACCTTTAGTGGTAAATAGAACAGGGAAAATATTGGAAGGAAAAATTAGTTCAGAATGGAAGAATGGAAATTTTTATATCTATCTATCTATTCGCATTAATAATAATAATAATAATAATAATAATAATAATAATAATAATAATAATATTTTATTTATATCCTGCCCTCCCCAGCCGAAGCCGGGCTCAGAGTGGCTAACAACAGTAAAAGTAACACAGTTTACATAAAATCACAATCAATTAATTGAAATACATTCTAAAATCAATGCATTCTAAAATCAATTCAGAATCAAATTAATGGCAACCATTGGGCTACAGTTCTGTGAGGATTACATACACACAAAACCTCAAGGAAAATTGTAGTTGACACAAAACTGAACTGCTGATTGAAACTTGTATATATACAGAAACCTATCTCCATAAAAATGTAATATAAGGGACATGGGTGGCACTGTAGTCTAAACCACTGAGCCTCTTGGGCTTGCTGATCAGAAGGTTGGCGGTTCGAATCCCTGTGACGGCGTGAGCTCCTGTTGCTCTGTCCCAGCTCCTGCCAACCTAGCAGTTGGCAGGACTAAAAGCAAGATGAGCATCACAACCCCACAGTCGCCTTTGACTGGACTTAACCCTCCAGGGGTCATTTACCTTTTAGCTTATACAGTGGTACCTCAGGTTACAGACGCTTCAGGTTACAGACTCCGCTAACCCAGAAATAGTACCTCGGGTTAAGAACTTTACTTCAGGAAGAGACCCCATTAGCTAAAGTGGTACCTCAGGTTAAGAACGGACTTCCGGAACGAGTTAATTCTTAATCTGAGGTACCACATAATCCGTTCCGTAGGTCCATTTGTAAACCAAAAAAGTTTGTAACCCAAGGCACGCTTTTGCCAATGGGGCCTCACTTCTGGGTTTGACGTGTTTGTAATCCAAAATGTATGCAAACCAAGACGTATGCAAACCAAGGTACCACTGCAATGGATTGCCAGAAGGTGAGAAAAACAGTATTTTGAACATTGTACCTAGGCAAGACTAGACCAGCTATTCTTAAAAGTTTGTCAAAGAAGCTCTGACTTAAAAGTATTCTGCCCCCCCCCCATGAGAATGAACCCTGTTGTACTGCTCATTTAAACCCAAACTACCCCCTTGCTTCTCCTTTGCTTTAAGGAGAAACATTTTTGAATGGATTCAAATAAAGCAAAGCCACTGCACGTTGCTGGGAGTTTTCTTTTTTGTCTTCCCCTGGAGCTTCTCGAGACTGAAACGGAAGTTGATTTCTCTGCCAAGTCAGGAACATTAGTTCTGACAAACGTAACAACTGTGCTCAGATATAACAATATATCTGATATAACAATAAGCCATTGTTTATCTTTATGAGAACAAGCTACACTGAGCCCCGAGCTTGCAGACTCTGGCTTCTTTACCGTTCCCCACCATGGCTACAAGAAGAAGAATGGAAGTTTCTATTTCCATTTTAGATTGACTATAGTTTAGTGTTTTCAGTTTCATAAACAGTGGTTTAAAATTGGCCATTGTAGCCTGACCTCCATAGTTCATGCACTGGCAACTTCATGGCTGGATTACTGCATTGTGCTCCGTTTGGAGCTGTCCTTGGCTTGGTCTGGAAGCTCAGATTGGTGCATAATGTGACAGCCTGATTAGAAATGGGAGCACATGGCCAATGATGACTGAGTTAGGTTCAAGGTCCTCAACTTGCTCTCCCAGGGTTCTTCAGATTGTAGTGTAAGCTTTAAATGCCCCCCACCCTATACCCGCAAAGCAACACACAACTGCAAAGACTCTAACACATTTATTTACAGTGGTACCTCGGGTTACAAAGACTTTGGGTTACAAATGCTTCGGGTTACGAACTCCGCTAACCCAGAAATACCAGTAGTTGCTCCGGGTTGCGAACTTTCCCCCAGGATGAGAATGGAAATCATGCGCTGGAAGTGCGGCGGCAGCGGGAGGCACCATTAGCGAAAGTGCGCCTCAGGTTAAGAACGGTTTCGGGTTAAGAACCTCCATAACGAATTAAGTTCTTAACCCGAGCTACCACTGCAGTTTCTCCGTTGTGATCATAATAGGCAACATCGTATCTAAAAAGATCAGACATTTGCCTGGAGATAGATCTGGAATAATGTCCATGTAAAAACAATAAGTCACATCTCAACGTATGTTTAAAAAATATCCTGAGCTTATACTTGGAGGTAACCGTATATTTTTGTAAGCAATTGTAATGAAGTTTACACATGGAGGATAACATTAAATAAGTGAAGAGATGTCCCCTCTTTGCAAAAAAACCAAAATGTCATGAAGCAGCTCTTCCCAAGCACCCTTTGCCTCTGATGAGGTACCAGAATTGCTTTGAGATGCTTTTTAAAGGTGAGAGCTATTTAAAAGAGGGAAAGCCATTTAAAGGTGAAGGACTATGACAACTTAGTTCAGGTAAAGTATTCGGTTTCTGAAGTATTGGAGCTCTTCGAGATACTTCATCTCTAAAATATGCCACACATTTATCTCTCTTTCTAAGGCAGAAGTAATCACTTCATTTGGCCTACGTTCCCCTTGAGCGTGCTCCTCCCTTTTACATCAAAGGAGTATAATTCACATAGAGTCTGCAAGGAGCGCATTTGCATAATATGCATTCAAATAAAAAGAAGAAGGTCCTTCTTTCAAGTTGCAAGCTGACTGCACTGCCTCACTGTCTTGCAGTTAAAGATGTGCAGTGCAAGCTTGTGCATGTCTACTCAAATGTAAGTCCTGCTGAGTTACTCTCAGGTAAGTGTGTACAGGATTGCGGCCTTAAATACAGACTTAACGGCAGCATAACGTTCTTCAGAGCCAAATCACTTCTGTCACAACAGAATACACACAAATCAAATTATCTTACCGGGTTTTCCAGAGAGGTAGCCCTGTTAATTTTCCCCTTATATGGTGATTTTATCTTGTGAACTGCCCTGAGAACTGCGGGTATAGGGCGGTGTACACAGGGCTGGCTTACCCATAGGTGCAAGGGGTGTGGGCACCAGGGTGCCAGGTTCTCAGGGGCGCCAGGCCGAGAGTCCGGGGTCAAGATTTGGAGTCCGGGGATTGAAGAGCCAGGCCAGTCGAAATCCGCTGCCAAGCTGAGCCGAGCCCGTCGGAGCGCCACAGGCTTTTCTGCTGCAGGCGCTGAGGTGGTCGGCCGGCTCCACCCTCCTGCGCGCCTGGAATTGGCAGGCCATTGAGAGGCCCACCCAGCAGATGCACGCTGCTTACACAAGGTGTGCAGCTTTCCTCCCAAGCCTCTGTGGGAAATGCTGTCCTCTCGCAGTGGCATGGGAGAGAGTTGTGTGCCCCCCAAAAGCTCAACAACTCTGAGTTGCCCCCCTAAAAAAAGTTCAACAACTTTGGCCTGTGCCCCTCCCAAAAATTGGGGGCGCTAGACAGTTTTTTGCACCCCTACACCACATATGCTAAAGACAGCCCTGGGTGTACAAATTTTATTATTATTACTAATAATAATTTGCTCCAGCAAAGTAACAGCAAATTGATCAAAGTAGACTGGTTCATGCAAACTTATGCTGTGATAAATCTGTTAATCTTTCAAGTGCCACAATACACTTGGGGAACAAGTCCCATCAGTGAAAGCCTTCCATGAAGCTTATGCAATGGGACTTTCCCCCCCTCCTCCCTTCACCCCCGGTACCCCCCAAAATGGCTCTGATGAATTGGGAGAAGCACTAAAATCACATACCGTATTTTTCGCTCCATAAGACGCACTTTTTCCCTCCTAAAAAGTAAGGGGAAATCTGTGCATCTTATGGAGCGAATGCGTGCTCCCTGGAGCCGAATTGCCCAGAGGCAAAAAGCAGATTGTGCTTTTTTTTCTTTTCTTTTTTTAGAAAGAGGGAATGGGGTGTTGAAACAAAGCCGCTGAGCAGCTGATCGGCAAGGGATTGGGAGGGAGATAAGGGACTCTAGAGATAAAGGAGGCTGCCTGGGAGGGGGGAGGATGGATCCTCAGGATTTTTGCACTTGGTCACCCCAAATTCACCATCAGATCACATAGCATGTCCATGGCTACAACCTGCACCAAAAAAACCACGCACCTACTGTTTCGTGGGGTCGCAATGGCGCAAAAATGTGGTTACAAGGCACGGATTCACATGGATTCTCAGGGTTTTTGCATTGGGCTACCCCAAACTCACCATCAAATCACATATCATGTCTGTGGCCACAGCATGAACCACAAAAATCATATATCCACTGTTAAGTTCAGAATATTTTTTTTCCTTGTTTTCCTCCTCTAAAAACTATGTGCGTCTTATGGTCAGGTGCGTCTTACGGAGCAAAAAATACGATATATAGTAGAAGAGGAAGGACCTTTCCATCTGGCAAACTGCACTGTTTGTTTGTTTTTACTGAATCTAGACTAAAAATTGCTTCATCTTTTTTCTTCCCATGAATTGTTACGAACAGTAAGTGCTCTATATCTGGCAGAGGGTTGCACTCGACTAACTTTTACTCAGAGCAGAACAGCTGAAATTAATGACCATGACTCATGTAGGTCCCTTAATTACAATGAGTCTAACTCTGAGTAAAAGTTATTTGAATACAACCCACTATATCCGATAATACACATATTGGTGATGCTAGATTCACAAATGATGCTCTATTTCTGGGTCTTGGTCGAAACATCTACAATCAATGGTAGACACAGCTCCAGGGATCATAATTCTCCTTCTACAGTTAGTAAATGGGGTCACCTCTGTCAGCATCCAGTGAACATTGGCTAGATCAGTGTGACTGAGGACTAAAGAAATTAATAAAAGATCTGTAGAGGCTTAAATAATTGTTTAATCAATAAACACAGTCAAAACAATGAATAGCTTTCATATAGCCATCAATAACAGCTCCAGGTCAGATGTTCGTAACTGACACATCTGTGATTTACTTCTCAACTGTTTAATAGCCTTGATAAGCAAGTTTTAAAAGGAGAAGACTGTATAATTTATTTTAGTATATTTAGATTCTACCTTTCTTTCAAGGAGTTTTGGTCAACAAGCTTGAGGCACAGCCCGGATGTTTGACTAACAAATAATGACTGACCCAAGGTCTCCCAGTAAGCTTCTTTTCTAAGTAGAGATCTTGAATATATGGAAATAAAACATAAAAGGGATTTCTTGCAAAATTAGGGGATTTAAAAATTAACAGATGGAAATGCACAGCGCTCTACTCTCTGCACAGGCAAGTGGGGTGTCAGGCAGGATCGCCATATGTCTAGATTTCCCCAGATATTACTGGAATTTCAGTGATGGAAATAATAATAATAATAATAATAATAATAATAATAATAATAATAATTTATTTATACCCTGCCCATCTGACTGAGTTTCCCCAGCCACTCTGGGTGTCTCCCAATAGAGTGTTAAAAACAATACAACATTAAATATTAAAAATTTCCCTAAACAGCACTGCCTTCAGATGTCTTTTAAAAATAAGATAGCTGCTTAATTCCTTGACATCTGATGGGAGGGTTTTCCACAGGGTGGGTGCCACTACCGGGAAGGCCCTCTGCCTGGTTCCCTGTAACCTCACTTCTTACAATGAGGGAACCACCAGAAGGCCCTCGGAGCTGGACCTCAGTGTCCTGGCTGTGCAATGGGGGTGGAGACGCTCCTTCAGGTATACTGGGCCGAGGCCGTTTAGGGCTTTAAAGGTCAGCACCAACACTTTGAATTGTGCTCGGAAACGTACTGGGAGCCAATGCAGAAATCCACTATTTGACTATTGATTCAAAACCCTACAATGTATGCTATATAATTGCCTTTTTATTTCTGTTCTCTGTATATTGTATTGTGGTTTTGTTGCTATGGACGATGGCTGACACAAATAAAGATTCATTCCTTCATTCAATGATGGAAATGATGAAAAGTGGCGGTTTGTCCCGGCAACATAACTGAAAGGTCAAAAATTTGTTTGTGTCTGGATTTCCACTTCTTGAAATATGGCAACCCTATGTCAGGTGGGGAGAAGCATGGGAAGAGGCTGGTGGCAGGTGAAGAGACTGGAAGGACTAGGTTGTTCCATGTTGCCCTGACTGTTTTTAGCATACACATAGCAACAAGCAGGAGGCAGTGGAAGACAGAAGTGCCTGGGGTGCTCTGGTCCATGGGGTCACGAAGAGTCGGACACAACTAAACGACTAAACAACAACAAGCAACAAGCTACTGTTTTTAGGGAACAGCTGAAATAGCACATCCCTTTTTGAAGACTGCACAATTAGATATGCATACATTTTCAACTTTATTTTATTTATTTTAGTTATTTTTTGAGAGGGGGAATATGGGCAAATTGCACTCACTGTGTGGAGGCAGGACAGAAAGGACTTTCCTGCACTCACAAGACAGTATATGGCACCCCTAATCTTTTAGTACCATGTGTCCCTCCCAGAAAAAGGTGGTATGGAAAGAAGCAAGGATCAATTGCTTGTGCTAAGCCATGGAGAAGATGGGGAAATGGCAACTTGCTTCTATTGCTTATTCTGTGGCTGTAGATTGCATCTTCTTCATGATATTTCCTCATTTGTGGTGCTTTTCTGTGAGTTATTTTATTGTATCCATTCATTTTCAATCTATATTAATTGCTTATTTGAAAATGAAAATAAAAGTGACCCGCAACAACAGGCTTTACAAAACAAAAGCATAGGAAATAGTAATAAGAATACTGTCATAGCATTGGGGTGTCTGGGATCCTCCTCAAGCTTTTGTTTCTAAGATGGGATTCATAGAAAAAGAAACTGCTACAGCATTCAGTCCAGTCTCTTTGCTAAGTCAATGGCTTTCTAACTAAGTCTGTCAAGTCACTCCTCACATGTCTAAAGAGAACAGTTGACTGGTTGCCACAGAAACTAGTAGTTGGAAGTGAATTGGCTGAATGAGGCAGGCCTTCCTCTCTCCCCTAGTTGGAAGTGATGTTACTGGTGGAATAGACCTGGAGCCAGTCTCATTTTGGTCTGAGCTTGGAAGAGACTCTGTGCTGTATTCAGAACTTTGCTTTTAGTCCCCCACCCCCAGAACCCTCTTGAATGGGCAAGATCTGTAGCACTGTTACTGCTCTGAACCCTTCCATTTTGTGCTTTGCTTCTATATGTGTGCAAATAAAACTATATATCACAAAGACATCACAGTCTCCACTGACCTGCATTCTAACCTGAGATATGCTCTGGCATCCCTGAAAACTCTCACTGTTTGGAGGAGACTGGGGTGCAAATAACCATACTATTCCAGTTCACAAAAGCAGAATAAGCTAGAACTATTCTAGTTCATAAAACATAAGTATCATGGAGCAGCTGTCCAGGACATTTGGCACCATCAAAAGAGCCTGTCTGGAGGAAGCCTATTTCTGAGCTGGGGTCAGCTGTGTTTTCTTTTGTTTTCTTGCATTTCCAGATACTGAGTTGAATATGTAAAAATCAATGTCCTCATGCATTACATAGTAAATAAGGTTGAATGAAACAATTCTTAATAAAATGACAAAAGGGTCACTTTAAAAAAGTTTTTAAACGTGAAGTTGCTTCTGGGTCTCATCAGCACCAACGTACCAGGAAGGAATACGGGATCAGAAATTGTATTTCAAAAGCAAATGATGAAGCAGAGGCAAAATCAATAATGATTTTCAACCTCTTGGCATTCCACTGTAAATGACAATCTTTAGATTCAGGGCAAGTCACAAAACCGCCGGCTCATTTCAAGGCAGAAGGTCTAAAATGAAAATGTCTCAGAGTTACTTTTCACACAAAAAAACACCTTATTTCAACTTTCATCCTGATATTGACCAGGGGCTCCTCAAGACAGTTCCTCTGGGCAACAGGCCATGGATTTTCATGTTAATCAAACTTGGAAAGCTTCCTGTGAATCAACGATTCAAAGTCATGAGGTTTGATATCTTTTCCTAGCACTGAAGCTGACAGTGACCCATCCTTACCTGTAGAGAATTCAGAATCAATGTACAAGTATCTAAATTGAAGAATAAATCAAACACCCCAATATTAGCATCTTCTGGATCAATGCAATACTGTAAGTTCTTTGCCTACACAAAGTTTCTTATAAGTATTCTGCCGTACTGAAAAATATCCAGCCATTGTATAAAATTAAGACTCTCCAAAACCTAGTGTTTCTTAATTTAAGGATTATATTACTTTGAACCAAAACACAGGAGTAAAATTGTTTATCTGTAATTATATGTATTTATTCTCAATCAGCTTTTTTATTTGCTCTTTTCCCACTAATCTGGCCTTACTTTGATTCTTTGCCAAAATCCTTATGCCAATAAAGAGCTCAATTTCCAGTCTTCCTCCCTACCTGCTGTTTACTTAAGTAGTAGTAGTAGAAGAAGAAGAAGAAGAAGAAGAAGAAGAAGAAGAAGAAGAAGAAGAGTTTGGACTTCATATCCCACCTTTCACTCCCCTTAAGGAGTCTCAAAGCGGCTCACAATCTCCTTTCCCTTCCTCCCCCACAACAAACACTCTGTGAGGTAGAAGTGTGACTGGGCCAGGGTCACCTAACAGCTGCATGTGGAGGAGCGGGGACGCGAACCCGGTTCACCAGATTACAAGACTACCACTCTTAACCACTACACCACGCTGGCTCTCTGAAGGATAGCATCAGCTACTTTTGAAGGATAGCATCATCAGCTATCCTACTTTTGAAGGATAGCATCAGCTACTTTAAATTTTCAAAACATGAGGACTTGAATGTGTGTCATGTCTTTGTGAAAGCTTATACATACATATATATATATATATATATATATATATATATAATCCAGCATCATGACTTGGGATCAAACTACAGTTTGGTGACGGATCCATGTGCCATATAAAATGAGGAGTAGGGTTTAAATACTTTCTCCCTGCTGTCGTTCCAGAGTCTGACCCCCAATGCCCCTCACTTCCCCCTCAATTTGAGCCTGAGGGTTGTAACCAACAAAGTTCCTCCATTCCTGCAAGAATTTTCACAGGCTCGGTGGAACTTCCCTTCCCTCTCCTTCCCCTGCCCCTCTGCACTCTCCTAAGTGGATTTGGGGCAGGGGGCAGGCAGGGAAAGGAGATGGAGTTCCATTGCAGAAGTAGAAGTCCCTGCACAAACGGAATGACTTCACTGGATGCAACCCGGAGCCTAAAAGTGAGCCGAGAAAAGTTCCTACAGGAGACGTGATGGGAAGCACCATATGAAGAGAACCATGTACACCCCCTTGAGATCTTTGGAAGATAAATATGGTATGTAAATGGAATAAATGAATAAATAAGCAATGGACAAAGGAGAACTGTGTGCTTTCCACTGGGAATGGGGGAGCAAATTGGTTCAGTTCATATTTTAATAATTTGCACTTCACCAAACAAGGCATGCAACTATCCTTTCAAATTCACACTTTCCCAAATTTTTGGTTGAGAGACAGGGGAATAGGTGCGGAAATGGGATGGAGTGGCTGGACTTTAGAACAACAGCTCTCTGCAGTATTTTCCTGCAGGTTCCACAGGTTTGAATGCTGTTTTAATATTGTCACAATTTTCTGTCTCCATTATTAAGCATAGGTTTAATTATGCATTTAACAGACTCAATTTCCCACCCAGAATATTTAGTGGCATAGTAATCAGTAGGCTGGGTATATGTTTTCAATCAGATACCTTAGGGAACAAAATCGGTTATTTTACAGGGATTGATAAAATAAACAGATTTATCCTTTTCAACTCAAATGCAACTTTGCATCAAAATTGGTTTCTCTGTGAGCTGCTGAGATGTGCATTTCAAAATGAAATGTCATTTTATGTTATCCTATACTGATGCCATGTTTACTTCATTCTCGCTTTTTCATTATGAGTCCATCATTGATTCCCAGGATTGTAGGACCCTCTAGTCACATCAAGAAATGGAGCCCAGGTCGGGGCCTTGCCTTTGAAGGATCAGTAGATACAGTCAGACACAGCTCTCAAGTGTGCTGCTCTGGGACAAAGTAAATATCTACAAAAGAAGGCACAGTCAAAATCTGCCTACCACTAACCCTTAATCGGATCCTCTTTTTTGAGGGTCCATATTGCACATGGGCCCAAGGCACTCCCCCCCCCCATCTGTAGGAGGGGTGGGGGTTGAGCTCGAGCCGAGCAGTGGCCCCACAGTCACGCCATGGCCTGTTGGCAAATCGGGAGTGGTGGCATGATCAGGGGGCCTCTTTAAAGGTGGCATCACATCGCTGGGGCTTTACCTGGCTTTGCACCGCTGAACACCCACCCACCCACCATAGTGGCTCAGGTGTCTTCTTTGGCTTTGCCCTGGACATCGGTTGGTCACCTGTTTTGGACCAGGGGCCGGGCAGGAATCTTTTCCACTCGGCAGATTGGCACTGGCCATTTGGTTTTTGCCTACCTCTTAGCAATCGTCGCAACTTTGTAAGGTTTGGCTGTTAGGCATTGGCTTATTGTGATGTGGGGGAGGGGAGGTGAAGCCATCACCTGCCCCTCCAGGTACAAGGGTATTCCGGTAAAGGAATCTGTGGGTCTGGATCTCGTCTGTAGTCTGCTTGAGGGGCTAGGGCCATGCCAGGACCCAACGGGAACCCTGGGGTAGCTTCAGTTGGTTGCCTTCGACAGAGCTCCCTCTTTTGGTGGTTTACCCTTCCAGACTCCCTGCAAGGCGGGCAGCAGTCAGATATAGTTTCACCGATGCCTAAGCCAATATCACTCACATTTCTGTAACCAATAAAGTTGTGGCCTAAATTTTTCCCATTAACCTCTAAACTAAAATTCTGTGTCAGTGTGTCTTTATTTTATGGGGGGGAGGGCATCGGGGCCTTGACGCGCAAATGGCCTGCTGTTGCAAACAGACACCGAAAGATGGAGAGCTGTGAAATTATCTTGAAATTATTCGCATGCACCTTCCTCCCTGGGGTAAATTGTGCTCTCTACAACCCACAAAACAGGTATTTTGAGGGCAGAGAGGCGCACCAAACTGGGAGGGGTAGCTAATGCTGAAGAAGATAGAACTAGGATTCAAAATGACCATAACAGATTGTAGAACTGAGCCCAAACTTACAAAACAAATTTCAGTAGGGACAAATGTAAGGTTCTGCACTTAGGCAGGAAGAACCAGCTGCACATATATAAGATGGGAGACATATGTCTGGCCAGTAGTGCATGTGAAAAGGATCTAGAGGTCTTGGTGGACCACAAGCTTAACATGAGTGAACGGTGTGATGCAGAAGCAAAAAAAGCAAATGCTGTTCCAGGCTGCTTCAACAGAAATATAGTATCCAGACCAAGGGAAGTAACAGTACCACTCTATTCTGCCTTGGTCAGACCACACCTGGAATACTGTATCCAATTCTGGGCACCATAATTTAAGAAGGATGTTGACAAGCTGGAAGATGTGCAGAGGAGGGTGACCAACATGATGAAGTGCCTGGAAACCAAGCCTTATGAGGAATGCTTGAAGGAGCTGGGCATGTTTAGCCTGGTAAAGATGAGACTGAGAGGAGATATGATAGCCATCTTCAGACATCCCAAGGGCTTCCACATGGAAGATGGAGCAAGCTTGTTTTCTCCTGCTCTGGAGGGCAGAACTCAAACCAATGCCTTCAAGTTACAAGAAATGAGATTCCAAATAAACATACGGGGAAAACTTTCTGTCGGTAAGAGCTGTTCGACAGTGGAACAGTCTCCCTTGGGAGGTTGTGGACTCTCCATCCTTGGAAGTTTTTAAGCAGAGGCTGGATGGCTATCTGCCATGGATGCTTTAGCTAAGATTCCTGCATTGCAGGGTTTTGGACTAGATAACCCTTGGGTTCCTTCCAACTCTACCATTTTACGATTCTGTGACTGTGGAGGTAGTAGCCATTGAAAGCAATATCCATGAATTTGTCTAATCCTCTTTTAATCCTCAACCTTCCACCGGTTTTCCTGGGACAGAATATCTTTTGGTCTTGCTACATTCAGGTTTTTGGGTTGTTGACGGTGCTGCAGCAGTCATGGTACTGTTGACTCTGGAGATGGGCAAATGCCCGATTGCGATTGCATTATGTTGGCATTAGTCTTGGCATAGGAACTTTCTTGCATAGTGGGACTTGCTTGTATTACTGTAAAAATGCCTTGTTAAAGGTCAGTTTTGCTAAACATATGTGCGTTAATAATAAAAACAAAGCTACAAAAATGGAGTGAAGAGTTAGGGGTACAGATAACAAATGATATATGGGAGTCAAGTATAAAATCAGTGGAAATAGCCTCTATGGATCTAAGACTAAGACGTATTCAACAGAAAATAATCTGGACTCCAGCAAAACTATACCAGAAGAAAATAACAAGTGCAGACAACTGCTGGAGATGCAGGAGTAAAAATGCAAACTTAGTACATATCATGATTAACTGCCCGATGATAAGATCATTTTGGTGCAAGGTGAGGATATTTATAGCAAGAGTAATAAAAAGAAGTTGTCATTTAGGGGAATTGAATTTAATTCTAAATTATATTCTGGAAACGTGGGAGATTTCAAGGGGTCAAAAAAAATGGATGTACTGTGCTATATTAGAAGCAAAAAAACTTGTTTTGATGAATTGGAAGAGCCGCAAAAAGATTCCATTGAGCACATGGATTGATAATATGGACAAATTGGGACTTCCGGGTTAGCGCCATCGCCTAATGGCAGATTCCCTCTGAGTTCCGGAGGGAATCGGCTCAGTAGGGGACGGGTCCTGCCGCGGCGACGATGCGGGGACCCTCAGAAACCACAGGCGCTGAAGCCTGTGGACCTGGTGACTCGGCGGGCACAATTTGCGCCCCCCCGACCCGCGAAGGAGCCTTTTTAAAGGCTTCGGAACGGGGGACGGGGAGCGGCGCGGTGCTGAGTCGACTGCTTCCCCTACGGAGTGAAGCCGCATGCCATGGTCGGAGAGCACTGACTTCTTCCTTTGAACATTTGGACTAAAAGTAACAACCCGTGAGTAATACGGAAATTGGACTTATAAGAGGGGAAGAAAAATTTTGGATTAGGCACGCTCGGGGAAGGCGCAAAGAGGAAGTCCGTCTCCCCGCCTTGTAAACATCTTAAAGCAAGGACTAGATAACTAAGGTTGAGAGAACACCTTCTTCTTTAGTGGATAAAAGTAATTAATTTCACGTTTTGGCAGTATAAGCGATTTTGCTGGAGGATAAGAGTTAACTTTGAGAGCGGAACTGTCACCCCCCCCCCCAGGACCCGGGAGCGATCTGTGAGAGAGCCTGTTGAAGAGACATAGAAGATTTTGACAGCTGTCAAACTAGCTGTCAAAGCTGGGGGGAAAAAGAGAGAACTTTGTTTCTGTTGTCTTTGCTGGTTATATTTGTTACAATCTGGTAATAAATTGTTGAAAACAAAGAAGAAAAAGCTAATTTGACTTTTGGGTTGGAACTGGAAGGAATACTAAGTAACCAGAACTCCTCTAGAGGGGGTTCTGGGACATTACAAGAATGGCTGCAAGTGGAAAAATACTGACTGAACTGGAGAGGGTTTTCTTTCTCTTGGGAAAGTTACAAGAACAAAGTAATGTTTTGGCTACAAATGTCACAACATTGAATGAAACAGTAAATAAACTTACTGAATCTGGAAGGGACTTGACTCAAGTTTTTGTAGCTGAACTAAAAATCTCTGCAGCTGAACAAGAAAAGAAATCTGAGAGATTTGAGAAAGTGGGGAAAGAGATATATGATGATTTGGAGGGAAAGGAAGGAGGAGCTACAATGCCGCAGATGATTAAGGAGAGCCAGAGGCCTGTTAAGATGGATATAAAGGAAAATAAGAACGGGATGATGAAAACCTGGTTCGAATTGAAGAATGAGGAATGGAGAGATCTCCTCATGTGGAGATCTGAAGACCTATGGATTACAAACTTGACTAAAGTGGAAGCTGGAGTTTTTGGGACATTTGGACTTAAAAGAAGTAAGAAACAAAATTTGGGCTACACTTTTAAATATGGAGGTCTGGCTGGAAGAAACATGGACCTTATTGGGACAGAGCTTCTCCGAGATTTGGTGTCCAATACAAAGGACTATCAAAAAAACCGGCAGAGAGGAATTGAGAGAGAATTAAGAGCCTCGGACGTGAGGTCACCAGGCTGACAGCAGATAGACTGATGGACATTTGTTGGGGTTCGAAACCGGGAAAGGCGGGGAGTGGGGCTTTGGGAATCCAAAGGGTGTACAATTATACTTTGTTTCTTTTTATTCTGTTTTGCTACTTATATAAAAATGGGGAATTCGTGGAAGGGAATTGGGGTCGACCTTAGAAAAAGATTTTAAGAATAAGTACTGATGTATAAAGACTGAGGTTTATGTTAAAATTGGTTAACTAAAATGAATTAAATATAATAAGGTAAAATTTGGGGATAAGAACTTGCTGAACCAAAAATTGGAACTGGAATACAAGAAGGGGAGGTGTGGGGAAGTCAGGGAAATATGTTATTGAAAGTAAGGAATGTAAATTCTATGTGTGTGTGTGTTGTTGTTTTTTTAATTTATTTTTTGTTTTTTCTCTATTTTTTGAAAACTTCAATAAATATCTTTTTTAAAAAAAGATAATATGGACAAACTATCTAAATACGAAAGAACTGCATGTCGACGCATAATAAGAATGGATAAATATGAAGAAATCTGGAAGGAATATTTAAGCGATAAGGCAGATGGATAGTGGTGGGAAGTAGGGGGAGGAGGTGGGAAAATATTGTTAAAAAAAGGTGTAGTCATCGGTATATCAGTGTATTCAAATCCGAATTGTCAAATTGTGTTATTATTGTTATCATGGTTTTTGTTGTATGTGTCTTTTGCGGTTGTTGTTTGTATTGAAAAAATGATTAAAGAAATTAAACAAACAAACAAACAAACAAACAAACAAAGCTACTCTCCCCCAACCTTGTTCCTACATAGTGCTCTCTCTGTGTGTGTGTGTGTGTGTGTGTGAGAGAGAGAGAGAGAGAGAGAGAGAGAGAGAGAGAGAGAGAGAGAAAGGGAGGGAGGGAGAGAGATGCCTTAGAGGCTCTGATCACAAAGAAAATTGATGGGCTGTGCCTAAACCTTATTACCACTTCAGAAGATCACGTTTAACAGAAAATACTCATAGCTGAAGCTTATCCCTTACTGCACCTGGATAAGAAGCCTTTGCACCCTTAGAAAACTTTGAAGGGTTCAAGCTGTTTTTGTAAACACATATTTCCGTATTCTGCTAACATGGTTTCTGTATATAGTCCTTTACAGTAACCCTGAGATGAAATGAAATTCTTCCAGAATCAAAGAGGCAAAATGTGCAGATAAAACACTATATCCACCATCTTTAATAATTTTTAAATTGTTGTTATTATTCTCCATATAGTAGGTGAATCAGCTTGTATGTATTTTCTGCAACTATTGCCAATTACTATTTACAAAGCCAAAAAACAAACAACCCCCTAATTTAATCTCCCTCTCCATTTTCTTTGCTGTGTTTCCTTTCAGTTTCAGCACCGGAAATAAAAGTCATCACGAGATTAGACATATTGTTAATTATGTGGATGCAATGGCTATGCATGCCTATCTTTTTGGTGTGTGCGTGCAAAGAGCAGTCTTGGAGGAGTCAGAGTAACCTCAAAACAATGCAAATGGGTGTGGAGGGCGAGTTTAACGCTTTCTCTCCCAGATATGGTTCTGGGGGGGAAACAGTTCTCCAACGCTGCTATTTGAATTTCATTGGAAGTCTCCAATTTCACCAGTGGAAAATTTCATTGAAATGCAAATAGTAGTTTTGAGGAACAGACTTTTCCCAGGACCATGGCAAGATTAGAGTTTCCCAGCCCACCCAATTGTTTCTAAGCGGCTCAGGCTTTTCCCAAAGCTGCTATTTACTGTATTACTTTAATTTATTCTTACAATTGATGATATGTGGAGGTTGGCCCATAGTTTCATTGAAAAGGATCTTCTGCCCTCAGTGCAGCAGTGTAAACCATTTGTAGGTTTTGCTGATCCTGCAATGGCCCTGGGAAATAGCTGCCAAACTTTATTCTTCTAGTAGGCGCTTAATATTTTTAAAATAAAGCATCTTCTCTTGAGTCCAAATGTCCAGCTTCATTGATGTATGCCAGCCATTCTAAAACATCTAATATCTTTCAATCATCTTCTGTAAGTCTATGTTATACAGAGAGTGTGGGGGGAGTGAATGCATTACAAAAAAACACAACCCCAAACCCAACACTGTCTCTAGTAACTGGTAGGGTGTTATTTGTTGGCTATGCCTTGCAACAACATAATACCTTGCAAACAACTAAACCCTAAGAGCGCTATTCAACTAAGTTTTACTCAGAGTACACCTATTGAAATTAATGGACCCAACATAGTAATGTTCATTAATTTAAATGAGTCTCCTCTGAGCAAAATGAAGTTGAATACCACCCATGGAATTGAATTGGCTAGAAGAGTAAATATAGAAACAGAACCTTTAACAGCAAAGGTTTGTATTGGTTAATCACCTTTCTATTGTGGTCCATTCTAAGAAGATCTATAGCATGAGTCATACTGGTAGCATGGGAGAGAGTATAGCATTCATCTTTATTCCTTTTTATTTTTCACATCAGTGCTCAAGTGTTTTGAGGCCATCTTGAGTGCTAGCCTTGTTTCCCTCGATATTTCAGTTCCTTCTAACAAACAACTTCTGCAATTTGAACTCCCTAACCAACTGATTTCCTTTTTCCTTTTCCTTTTTGATGGTTTTTTATCTGATTTCATTTTGATGCAAATTCAGACCCATCACTCCATATATATTTCTTAATACTGAAGATAAAGAAGAGGACGACTAAAAGAAAGAAGATGAAGTAGAATCTCTCTCTTAGTCAGTTACAGTTATTGATTTTTTCCCTTATGATTGATTTGTAGATTCTATTGACTTTTTGCTAACTATTTGCAACTGTTGATCCCTTACAGGAGGGGTAGGCCCAATCAGCTCCAGTCAATAAGATCATTGGTCAGGGATGATGGGAATTCTAGTCCAACAACATCTGGAGGGCACTACCAGCACCAGATTTAGGGTGGTGCAATTAACCAATATACACCTTTGCAGCTCCGCCCCAAAAGGACGCAGAGCTGAGGAGGCGCAAAGTTGAGAAGATTCATAATTGAGAAAAGCCATTTGGGGGCATCAAATGTTGGCCTCGCACAGGGTGCCATTTTACATAACATTACCAAGTCTACCCTGGCACTGTGTTGACTACCCTTGACTTACATGATAGGTACTTTTTTTAAAAAAACAAAAACCCTTTATTTTTTGTGCTACTCAGTCCATGACTATGAATCTTATTTAACTGCTTACAAATTAGTTTCAGCTAAGATTGCTTCAAGCCCTGCATTAACATGGTCAGTAGCACTTCATTCTTCATTTTTGCCATGTAGATAATTGCAAGTCAGTGGAACATTACACATCACATTCGGGAGTCAGTGCCACTTATATGCTCAATCAGTTGACCTGCAGAATTGGGCATTTGTGCATGTGCAGCAGTGCCCACATGGACAAAGTTCTTGGTGGTAAGCATATATACATGATGATGTTAGATAGATTAGATAGATAGATAGATACATAGATAGATAGAGATAGATGATAGATATAGATAGATGATAGATAGATAGATAGATAGATAGATAGATAGATAGATAGATGATATAGATAGATAGATGATAGATAGATATAATGTTTCTCTATCTCTATATCAGGGGTGCCAACTTGAATAAAATATGGGGGGCAGGTAAGCCACGCCCCACATAATCAATCAGATGATACAGTGCACGCACACCATTTGAATGGCAATGCCCATCAACTTGAGGGGAGGGCAGCTCCCTCAAAAATTTTATGGGGGGGGGGGACAAAAGGAGCTCAACTCCTAGGATTTGGCTCCTATTATCTATATCTAGCGCGCGCACACACACAATTAAATGCATATTCCTTGTGTCTTGCAAAAATATGTGCTTATGAATGGGTTATGATTTTCTGTCTTAATACCTTGATCCTAAATATATGACTTAGAAGCAAGTTTCATGTTCTACGATTCCAGCATAACTATATTACGCTTGAAATGTGAAAACTAGAAACACTATTTTTTTTTTAGATACAATACACACATTAAACAAAATGAAAGCTAGATCAGCACAAAGGACAATGGCACCTCTAGCATACACAGTCCTTTTATAAACATTTATATACATTTTGACTTGGCAAATATTTCCTACAGTGACATCTAAGAGGAAGCCGTCTTTTAAATAAAGCCATAGATGATTTCACTCTTGGATTACAGGGATTTCCCATACGGATAGAGCCAATGAAGTGAAACAGTGCAGACATCAGTTGATGCGTCTGGCACCAGATATTCTAAAAAGATATTGAAGTGAGATTGAAGCAAAGCTGTTGTGAAGCAAGACGTCTGAGGTTTTCGAAAGTTCCTTCTCATGTTTAATGAAACTGATTAAATTGCAGTATCAGTGACAATTCCAAATTACCAAAGCAGAAAAGCAACTACTTAGTATAGATTTTCTTCAGCTCTTAATGCCAGAACCATTCTGTTTAAGTGTCCATATGACAGCTACTGACTTGTCTATAAAGAAAAGTACTAATGCAAGTTCTCTCTAGAGTTGTTTTGCCTTACTGAACACCAGCAGACCTATTCATGCACTAAGCAGCGTACATCCCCTCTAGGATTAGAAAAGCATTCCAGCAAAAGATACCATCTCTATTCTCCTTCTGTGGCACGTTGAATGCTCAACACAAAATTGTAGGAATTTGAGGAAAATATGACACAATGCACAATTGTTATAGCTAGATTTAACAATGGGATTCATCATTTCTCCAAATACCAGACTGCTGCATGAACAAACACGTTGCATTACTTTCTGCTATATTAGTCTAGAATGTATTTCTAATGCCATGATTTGCCACTGGGAATGAATATTTGTTTTTCAACTGAGTCGCACATCCATCTGCATTCCAGTCTCCTCCAACTTGGTGCTCCCTAGATGTTGTTGGATGCTTAACTCCCATCAGCTTAAGCCAGGAAGGCCAATGGTCAGAGAAGATGGAAGCTGTGGTTGAAAACATTTGATAGGCACCTGGCAGAAGTTGGCCACTCCTCAGGTTTGGAAACCACACTTGTCTGATAGCATCTCTACAAGGGGCTCACTTGAAGCTCAGGTGTGAGCTGTATGGGCAGGGTGCAGAAAGAGGCATATAGAACCAGGCCAGCTCCCCTGCAAGTTAGATTAATAACAGCCTCTTACTGCCCCCCCCCCTGCACTAGTTATTGCAGAATGTGAAATAAAATTGTGGCCTACTTTCAACCAATATACAAGCTTGGCTCTTTCTTCCTGTGGAACTATTTGCCCAGCTTTTCCTGGTGAGTTATCATCACCCTTCCTTTGCCACAATGCTAACTTCTCCGTGACTCTGGGGATTAAGTAGTTGATCATTTTTTCACACAAATCCTCCTCCGTTGCTGACCACGAACACAAAACATCCATGACAATGAGGACGTCCTGTTTGGGACAGGAACAGGCTCATTGCACTCATGTCTGGGCAGCAAGCAGTGTGTGTACGTATTTTCACGGGGTGGACAGACTTCGTTTTTGCTTACAACATTTTTGCATATCTCATAAGCTTGGCATGAAATCATATGTATCTGCCTTGTTGTTGTTGTTTAGTTGTTTAGTTGTGTCCGACTCTTCATGACCCCAGGGACCAGAGCACACCAGGCACTCCTGTCATCCACTGCCTCCCACAGTTTGGTCAAACTCATGTTCGTAGCTTTGAGAACACTGTCCAACCATCTCATCCTCTGTTGTCCCCTTCTCCTTGTGCCCTCCATCTTTCCCAACATCAGGGTCTTTTCCAGGAAGTCTTCTCTTCTCATGAGGTGGCCAAAGTATTGGAGCCTCAGCTTCAGGATCTGTCCTTCCAGTGAGCACTTAGTATCTGCCTTATGCTGAGTCAAAACATGGACCAGATCTACATTTAGATCGGGGGACGCAGGTGATGCTGTGATCTAAACCACTGAGCCTCTTTGGCTTGCTGATTGGAAGGTTGGTGGTTCAAATCCCCGTGATGGAGTGAGCTCACGTTGCTCTGTCCCAGCTGCTGCCAACCTAGCAGTTCAAAAGCACACCGGTGCAAGGTGTGGCAGGAAGGTAAATGGCATTTCCGTGTGCTCTGGTTTCTGTCATAGTGTTCCATTGTGCCAGAAGTGGAAAGATGTCTGTGGACAAATGCTGGCTCCCTCGGCCTGAAAGCAAGATGAGCGCCGCCATCCTGAGGAGTCTTCCTTTACCATCCTGAGGAGTCTTCCTTTACCTTTACATTTAGATCAAAGTACAGTTTGATCTAAATGGCAATAGCTCTATATAGTTTTAAGAAGAGGACTTCCTCCGTCATGGCATAAGATCTTTTCACTATTAATGCTGTGGACTGATCCTTGAACTGTCTGGATCCAATGACACAATTTGGGTTGCTACTCCTACCTGCCAACATGCAAATGGACAAATCTTTGTTAATAACTGTTGCTGTTAGGACACAGGAACTGTCCAGTACTAAGGTAGACCATTGATCCATCCAGCTCAGTATCGTCTATACTGAATGACAATAACTCTCCATGGTTTATGATGGGATGCATTCTCAGCCATATTTGAAGTTGCCAGGGATTGAACCACATGCCAAGCTCTGTCACTGAGCTACCGCACTTCCACCAGAAATGCAACAGTGTCAAAGCATTACTTAATCATGGCTCTATAACTGAGCACATGGGTCTAAATGGGGATGAAGGACACTTCCATCAAGAAAAGGAGTTGCTGGGGAGCATATATGGATGTTGAACAAAGCCCAGAATCTTTGATTGCATATGTTTGTTGAATAATATAGGGCCAAGCAAAATGTTGCAATACGTTTTCTTTTCTACCAAGTGCTTGTTCTTGTATTGCACACTTTGCTTTTATGTTGCAAGAATGGTTTTGCTGCAAATAAGTACATTTCATATCAACAAATTATTTATTCCCATTTGAATAAGTTGCCATGTTGATGACCCCAAAGTTTCTGTGACTTCCTAAACTCTGCACACAATGATAAAGGCTCCAGATTCCATAACGGACACACTATTTCAGTCCACTTCTGCCAACAGGTCCAGGTGTCCCTAGGGTGCAATCTGGAATTACTTTTTTTAAAAGGTAGAACAATGAATTATTGTATTTTTCTGTAAACCAAGCCTCTTGCACAAGGAGAGCATTATCTCTGGACTTGGTGTCAATTTCCGCATGCAAAATTCTACCGCAAGGTCAGAAACGCCTCCTCTTTGATTAAAAGACACCTGCCGCACATGAAAGGGCGTATTCAAATGCAACCTTGCAAATTAGACAACAGCAATAACAACCAACCCTTGCTTCTTACTTAGATCTGGAGCCATCCTCTTGGGTAATAAAAAAATACAATTTACATATCACTAGCCAGATGTGCGGATACTTGCCCTGATTAGTGCATGTGTGAAATAACTAGATGAGATGCCAGCAAAACAGTACTGTTTTTATCTTTTGAAGACATCCTTGCTCAAACAAGAATTGTGTGAATACCTTACAGGGGGACATTGTGCGAAACAATGGGCAACACCGTGCATCAATAGGACAGTCCACTGGCATCATTACAAAGAACTATAAAACCCACTGTGCTTTTTGGCAAGTGCCGTGTCAGTACAGCATGGTAAAATAATGTGAACTGGGAACTGCATATACAGATTCAGAACAGAGCTGAAATAGCCCTATTCATGTCTGGGATGTGAATACTACACTACCAAATTTGGCTGCTGCTACAGAAAGGATGGTTTAAGTGTGTACTTGGCAATTGTATGCACCATCTGGTGAGAAGGCTGTAATCCTTTTTCATCAGATAAAAGACTGGTAACCATCACCCATAAACTAGAGTCTAGACTACTGAAATGAGCTCCTTCTGGGGTTGCTCTTGCCAACTGTTCACAAGATTCAGCTGGCTCAGAGCAACGCGTCTCTAGCATCTGTCGTGGCTTCATACTGACTTCCATCCAGGAAAAATTAAGGTGTTGCTTCAAAGTTTTGACCCATAAAGTCCCAGAAACCTTATACACAAAAGGCCTTAGAACAGGCATAGGCAAATTTGGCCCTCCAGGTGTTTTGGGAATACAACTCCCATCATCTCTAGCTAACAGGACCAGTGGTCAGGGATGATGGGAATTGTAGTCTCAAAACATCTGGAGGGCCGAGTTTGCCTATGCCTGCCTTAGAAATTACTCCTTCCCCTAGATTCCCTTTTGCTATTCAATAAGATTAACTTGTTAACTAGTAAACATATTATAGTTGTAGAAAGATGTTCTCTATGGCTCACAACTACATAGCTCCTTCCCATGGAGACTTACCAGACCTGAACACCTTGGTATGTGGGATTATACCCATGTTACTGAGCTACATCTCCCATCTCCTTTGATCACTGGCCATTCTGGATGAGCTGATGAGAGCTGGGAGTCCAATAACATATGGAGGACTATGAGAGAGTCGTGTTACAATTGTCACTTTGAGAGCTCTGCAGCTGAGCAGCATTTTGAAGATACATTATTGTCACCAGGAAGAGGGACAAGAACAGGGGTCAGCAAAGTTTTTCAGCAGGGGGCTGGTCCACTGTCCCTCAGACCTTAGTGAGGGGCAGACTATATTTTGAAGAAGAAGAAGAAAAAGAACGAATTCCTGTGCCTCACAAATAACCTAGAGATGCATTTTAAATAAAAGGACACATTCTACTCATGTCAAAACACCAGGCAGGCCCCACAAATAACCTAGAGATGCTTTTTAAATAAAAGGACACATTCTACTCATGTAAAAACACACTGATTCCCACACCGTCTGCGGGCCGGATTTAGAAGGTGATTGGGCTGGATCCGCCCCCCGGGCCTTAGTTAGCCTACCCATGGACAAGAACCTATATTAGTAGAACATCTTTCTTTCTCAGAGCTGCTAATGGGGTAAAAGTCTAGTTACATTTGCAATAATGATCATTTTGAGTATAAAAATAGTTGTTGTTTTTTTAAAAAAAGGTAATTATTATTATTTTTTTTAAAATACAGGTGACACTTTTCCTAACACTTAATGCTTCGAAAAGCTTCACCAGATGAACTTTTATTTCCTCCCACAGCCTTCCGTCTCCTCACATGCATTGATGGGGAATCATTCAATTGCTAATGTGCATACCATGTTCCCCCTAACATACACATGTTGGCTGTGCATTGTGCCAGCATATGAAGAGGCTTTAGGTATGTATCAATATTTACACAGAGAGAGGTGTGATCCTGGCCCACTCAAGATCCCCTTCGTGTGATGGATCTCCATCTTCATATTCACTGTACAAGTAAAACCCATTATTGTGAGTGCCAACTATAAAGGCAATGGGTGTCTGGCCACTGGGTGCAGTAGGGATGGAACTATCCCCACTGCACCCAGTGGCTAAACTCTATGTGGATAGAGGCGAAACAAAATTTTTATTGCACTCTCCTCAGCTTTTCTACCTTCCTCCTTTGGATCCACATATTTTTCTAAGGTAGCCATGTTCACCACCACTCTCAAGGGAACAGTGAATGGAAGGAGAGCTCCACAGCCACCAGGGGAAGTCCACCAGGGCCATTATAGCACCCAAAGATGCCACACTGGCAATCCTGGCTTAGTTGGCTCAGGAAGGTCTTAAAAGTCCACCTTTGAGAGCTCTGGAGTCCACATTCAAGTCTGCCTCTGAAAAACTGTGGTCTAAACCACTGAGCCTTGGGCTTGCTGATCAGAAGGCTGGCGGTTCGAATTCCCATGCTGGGGTGAGCTCCCATTGCTCGGTCCCTGCTCCTGCCAACCTAACAGTTCGAAAGCATACCAAAAAGTGCAAGTAGATAAATAGGTACCGCTCCAGCGGGAAGGTAAATGGTGTTTCCATGCGCTGCTCTGACTTCAGTGTTCCATTGCACCAGAAGCGGCTTCATTATGCTGGCCACATGACCTGGAAAAACTGTCTGTGGACAATGCCGGCTCCCTTGGCCTGTAAAGCAAGATGAGCGCAGCAACCCCACAGTCGTCTGCAACTGGACTTAACTGTCAGGGGTCCTTTACCTTTTACGTCTTTACTGGAGGGAAGAGTATGCCCCATGTCATTTTTATAAGCTAGTAAACAACTGGATGCACTCTGAATTTCTAGAATGCCTACTTATAAAGAAAAATAATGGCTTTAAGGGCAGCAAGAATCATATTTCGAAGCTGAAACCCTGAAAAGGCTTGTGGAGTACAGATGGAACCACTGTGTGCTCCTAAGAACCAGTAAGTATTAGATTTGTTAATAGAGGAATGATATTTGTTTCATTTCACTCCTGCTTGCTTTTAGTTCTACTCAAATACATAAATGCATCTATTCAATCATTCAAGTCCAAATATGCAAGAATGAGTCTGTGATGAATCTTTTTTCAGATGGTTACGCTTCCGGAAATGTTTGTTCCGCAATGGAAAAGCTGATTCAGTGACTTTGGAATCTTCCACAGCAACTGCCACATGGCGCAGTCAGTCAAACGGGATAAACACATAAAACGTTGGAACGTGTAGGATTAGATGGTGAAAGAAAGAATCTCACTTATTACATTTATGCTGCAAACTAAAAAAAATAAATGCTTAATTTTGCTTTCATTATTACAGACGCCAAATTGATACAACTAGCATCTGGGAACATTAGCCAATTCCATCTGGATACTGACAGGAACAAAACTTTGATGCGCCCACGACAAAAACTATGTATTTTTTGTTATGCCTAATCAAACAGATAAAATGTCAGGAAACAAAACAACCTACAGATCCCACAACTAGCAGGAGTGCTAGTTGTCCTTCCCAACCATCCCATTCTGTATTGAATACAGTGTATTATTCAATTTTTGCGAAATATTCCAGGAATCACCCAGAGTGATGAAGCTGTGAGGCCCTGATTCTTAATTTTCTACTTACATTTATATAGCTTCAGGATTGAGGCCATCAGTAGGAGCAAACAGGGAAGCAATGCTTGGGGTGGCTTTGTTTCTTTAAAAAATGGAGTCCAGCACAAGGACAGAGAATGACATTCCCAGTAAATGGAGCAAGAACTTTCTCCAGCTGCAAAAAATGAATTCAAAAAAAGTGTCCCAAATTGCACATTTAGAAGGGGCACTTCAGCGCAGCCTTAGTGGCAGTTGTGGAACCCTGCTCTGCACTCTCGTTGAGTGCAACTCTCTAGTAAGAAATTGTCCTTGAACTGGGATTATTGCATGAATGGATGGATACATTTGTGGTGTGTGGGGTGGGTGATATCTGACTCCTGTGTGGCTAATATGTGGCCTGCTCTACTGTTCTGTCCACCTTTCTCTCTGGCCTCACCCATCACTGTTATATAAGGAGAAGGTAAAAGACCCCAGGATGGTTAAGTCCAGTCAAAGGCGACTATGGGGTTGTGGCGCTCATCTCACTTTCAGGCCAAAGGAACCGGTGTTTGTCCACAGACAACTTTCCGGGTCGTGTGGCCGGAATGACTAAACCGCATATGGCACAACAGAACACTTTGACGTAAGCTGGAATACATGGAAATGCCATTTACCTTCTCGCCGCAGCAGTACTTATTTATCTACTTGCACTGGTATGATTTCGAACTGCTAGGTTGGCAGGAGCTGGGACAGAGCAATGGGAGCTCACTCCGTTGCGGGGATTCGAACCACCAACCTTCTTATTGGGAAGTCCAAGAGGCTCAGTGGTTTAGACCACAGTGCCACTTGCTTCCTGGATAAACAAGCATACAATCACTGATAGGTCCACCCACCATTGTGAGGTTCAAAGCAATGAAGACGATGCCTCCCCAGCTGTTGCCATTGGTTGTGGGTTTCTTGTGATGTCACAAAAGCACTTGGCAACTGAGTGGATATACAGGCAGGCCAAGGGGAAAGCCCTTTTCTATTTCCAGCAGGACACACCTGGCCATGGATATGGCATTCAGCACTGCCCCGGTTTCTGCCACTTGGAGGAGACAAAGTGGTGAATGGAATGAGGCAATCCTCTGGCAGTGGGATGCTAGGGAGCAATAACAAGGTAAGTTTGCTTGTTTGAAGGCTGCTGGTATCTGTGATTAGAAGCTGGCGGACCTCTCATGATGGACCTAACAGTAGCTTCTGGCACAATGGGACACTGTGACGGAAACCAGAGCCCACGGAAAAAACTGTTTTCCTTCCCGCTGCAAAGCTACCTATTTATCTACTTGCACTGACATGCTTTTGAACTGCTAGGTTGGTAGGAGCTGGGGCAGAGCAACGGGAGCTCAGCTCATTCCATCACGGGGATTCAAACCACTGACCTTCTGATCGGCAAGCCCAAGAGGCTCTGTGGTTTAGACCACACCTATGAGTATTGGTGTAGCGATGTGGGAGGGCAGAGGGGCGGTTGCCGTGGGCACAAAATTGTTAGGGGTGCAAAATTTCAACACCCAGTGCTACCTCAATACAGCTGTGCCCTTCTGTCGCTGGGCTCCATTGAAAACAGCTTCTCCATGAGAACCAGGAAGTGACCTCTTCAGATAACAGAAGGATTCTTCCTTTCTTACCTCTGTGGTTGTGATCTCCTGGGTGATGCAGACGTCGATAGGCCGTTGAATGTACATGCGTACTCCATCTTTTCCCCTTTCTCCCACCCCATTCTGCACAGCCCTGGGCACTGGCAACCTATGGTACGCCACTGTCTATGAAGGAATGTGGTCATCAGACTGAGAAATGTTCCCCACCCATGTTTTGCCCTTTTCTTTGCTGTGGAGCATTTCACAGATCTTTTTCCTGCAGCTTGGGGGTCCTGGGAATAGACTCTTTGTTTTTAGCACTTTTTCTGCTGGCAGATGTTGTACATTGCCCATCTTTTATTTGGGATGTGTTTCAATTTTTTCTTGTAACCTGGTCCTGAGACTCAGGTTCAACCTCTCCCCCACAGTTTCACAATTCATCCTAACTCAAGTAACTGAATTTACTACCAAGCACTGGGAGATACTCAGTGCTAGTCCAGCTCAGAGTAAATCAATTAAAAGATTGCTAACTTGGATTCATTCTCCTTCAACCCGGCCAATTTAGAACATCTGAATACATTGAAGGTGAGGCTGTGACAGTCTCTGCCCATAGTTGGGAAGATTTTGGGCCTCTTGTGAACTGTGAGCATAGGTTTGGCCTGATTATTATTATTATTATACTAAGTCTGCAGGTCTTTTAAAAGATCTGAATTAAGTCTTTGTGGCTGCTGGAAAGAGGTGTTAATGATAAATTATGCCCATCGTGAAACTGGTAGTTCATTTGTTTTGATAGAACTTCTGTGCATGCAAAAATAATTCCCCTAATCAATTAGAAGCCATTTTCAGTCAACAAATATATGGGGGGCAGGCTTTTGGGGTGAGCATGTAGCAGTGTTTTGGCATTTATGTAAACTGCTTTGGGTGAGCATGTTTTGATTATTTAAATCTTTTAAATATAAACATAAATACAATACAACTTCCAAGCAGGGTTGAGGTTTCTCTCTTTGTAGGAGTTAACCATTGACCAAAATATTCCCAATTCTTGAAAAATGAGATTACATACCATGAGATTACATGGTTTTAATTAAATTACATTATACAAAGTTAAAACTCTGATAACTTATGCAGCTACCCATATATTGTCACTTTAGAAGTTTCCAAGTATGATTCTGTTAATGTACCATGTGACTGCTCAATTTGTCTATATAGCTACTTCAATTTTCTTTATTTCTATTAGGCTGAATTCAGATAAGGTCACTGTCGAACCAGCAAAATGGTTACAGAGCAAGGAGGAAACTTACAGTTAAATGACTATATTTTTCTACTTTACATTCTGTATTTGGGGCAGGAACAACAAAATATTTCAAAATTCCCATTAGCGCAGCAAAGTTTTAACTTGGGCCATAGATTTCCCTTCAAACCCAAGGGAACTGCAACCTCATTGGATGCCTCATGGATCAGAATTCATGGATTCTAGTTGATATAGCATTACAGTGGTATTAATAAAGAAACCCTTCTGGCTGAGAAAAAGCATTAAAGTAAGCAGTCCAAGGGAGCTGAGAAATGGGATAAATAGAATGTACTTCTGGCTAGCCAATTTTAACTTGCCACCGGCAGTAGTATGAATCTCGTCAAAGTCACTGTATTGATAGATCATGCTAAAAGCGTAATAGAAAATGCAATTGAGCTAGACTAATGTAACTCTAGCAAATATCATTGCAACTTGCTTGATTTCCATAACCGATACGGCTGCCATTTGGAGGGGTTAAATTTTCCATATACATAATGCATCCATAAAGATAATGAGAATTAGCTTTTATCTTTATTTCATGTTTTTTCACCAAACTTTCCGCAAGCAGCGATGAAAGCTAGAATTAAAATGACGTTACTTTTCTCACACCAGAGCACATACTCTTCCCACACTCCCTGCCATTATTTCGCTTCTCATAATGCTGGATAATCCTCCAGTTCCCCTTTTGTGATTTCCTCAAATGCCGTTATGTTTATGGAATTAAATCAGCCAACTTCAAATGCCAAATGAGAATTTTCATGGACTTATATTTGCATTATGTAGCACCAACTTTATTGCAACTGTTACATAACTAATGCACTAGCAAGCAGGCCATGTTTGACTGCGCTACATTTGAAAATTGTGCCCATATACATACTTGGATCCTCTTCCACAGATCATTATAGCCTCTTAGGCTTAATGACAAATTATAATGGACAGCACTCAGCAGGGCTGAAATTGCAGAACACACTGTAAGTAAAAAAGTCATAATATTTACTGCATATTCAAGTTTCTGCAGATGCCTGTTATTAGTTTGCTAAATATGCCTACTACTGAGAGGAACAGAGGAATCCCATAGAACTTTAGTTGACTGTCTTTAAAAATTAATTTTAAAACCCAGGGCTACTTCATACAATTTTGCAGAGAAATTAAGGCTGCAGTACTGCCACACAAAGTTGCCAGGAAGAAAGTTCCAGTGTAGGCATGCACAGGTTTAGATCATATATTGCTATGTTTGAAAGGGGTTCAGGGAAGCAAACTCACATCAACTACCGTATTTTTCGCTCCCTCCTCAGGGAAAAGCCCCCAAGAGCCGTGCACCCTCTAAAGAGCGTGCAGCTTCTGTGGGCTTTTTTACGAGGTGGGAGAAGGGACTTACCTTCTCCCACCTCGGGGAAAAGCCCCCAAGAGCCACACACACACTCCACCCGGCTCTGTAAAGGGAGCGCTGAGCAAAGCCTAGGATGAATACAGGCTCTGCTCAGCACTCCTTTTAAATAATATTTTTTTTCTTGAATCCCCCCACTAGAAACTAGGTGCACCGTATGATCAGCTGTGCCTTATGGAGCGAAAAATATGGTATATTGGCTGTGTTAGCTCACATAGATCAGAGGGTGCCAAATGTTTTAGACCTGTGAGCGCATTTGGATTTTGGAGTGAGTGCATTTCGTTCCCCACTTCTCCTGATCAGATCTCCTCTCCACCGCCTAAGACATAGAAGCAGAGCGTGAACACCCAGACACAGTGGTACCTCGGGTTAAGAACTTAATTCATTGTGGAGGTCAGTTCTTACCCTGAAACTGTTCTTAACCTGAGACACCACTTTAGCTAATGGAGCCTCCCGCTGCCGCATGATTTCTGTTCTCATCCTGAAGCAAAGTTCTTAACCTGAGGTACTATATCTAGGTTAGCTGAGTCTGTAACCTGAAGTGTCTGTAACCTGAAGCATCTGTAACCCGAGGTACCACTGTACCTTGCTTTTCCAAGGGATTTGGGTGAAAATCAGATCCAGGAAAATAAATCTGTGCCTTGAAAAGCATGCAGAGCTGAAAGATCATCACTCTTCCAACTTCCTCCTTCAGCTTTATGTACTTTTCAAGGGAGAGAAAGCTAACTACACTCACCACTTCATGACCAAGTGGCAAGAAGTATGTTTTTGCCGCAAGACATGCCAGAGGGCCAAGAGCGGTAGGGAATTCCCAGTCAGGCTGCTACTGTCATTGTCCAGCCCGCCCTCCAGGCACCTTGGGAAACCATATCCATAAACTTTGTCACTGATTTGCCTAGCTCCCAGCGTAGTAAATTATACTACAAAGCAACATGCTTCATCTGGATTAAAGTTTGGATGACTTTAAAAAATACGAGTATACTTGATATCGAGGGTTGAGACAATGTATTCATATGGCACGGTTATCTGGGACATAATAAAGTGAAAGATCATAGAGGATTCCTCAATCATATAGTTAGGAAAGTGTTGTAGATCACATTTTCATGCTTCATGGACTACTGCAGTGGATTGTCTTCAACTGAAGAAACCAGGTCAGGAAGGCAGCTGCTAGGAGTGGAGCTTGTGTGTGTCTTCTGCCTGCTACCCAGCTATGAATGGTGAAGCAGAGAAAACTCATGCGACCTTGCAGCCATCTTTGGCTGCTGTGTCAGTTACCCGCAGGAAAACTGGAGGTCCTTCCTCTCTCCTTCACCCCATGTGAGATTATATGGGTAGCATAATTATTTTCACACCCCACAATTTTCTGAAATTTTGGATCTGGCTCTTCTTAGGTGTTGATGTCTCCTTGCATTTTCTAAACTATTCCCATTGGGAAGAGAAGAGAAACTTGTCTGAATATTCCATATTTCCTTTTTACCACCTCTGTTAAGCTGCATGTCTTAGATAAACCTTGTAACATTTCTGCTTTCACGTTTCCTGTTAGTGGAGCTGTTCTGTGGCAAAAGCCCATGCAACCACTTTCACCTCTCATAAACTACTCAAATGACCAAACTAGAGTATATTTAACTTAGGGCATGTTTATAGGCATGCCTGTTTATTAGGCTTTACCCACTGTGCTTGCACACCTATGCTTAGAAACATGCTCAAAGATGTTCAGATCTTTTCTTTCACAATTTCAGGGGCACAGAACGTTTCCAAGCTCATTAGCACAAACTGCCAAAGTAGCAATTATTGTCTTCTGCTGCAGCAGAATGCCAAAAAAATGGAAAGGAGAAGAGCCAACTCTCCCTTTGTCATCGCAATGTGTGGAAATACTATGTGTGTGCGGAAGGCTCGAGATTGCAGCATCATTCTTTACATTTTGATTCAAAATCCAGCAATTCATGGATTTCCAGTTTGATCTAAAATCTAGTTCAAAGTGCATTGAACTGGATTTTGAACCAATTTTATGATGTAGTTTCGCAACCAAATAATATGCTGATGTTAGGGGAAAGTGAGCATAAAAATCCATGTCTTAGTGAAAACAACAAATATAAATCCCTAATATTATGGAAAGTTGCTTGTAAAAATGTATATATTTAGGATAAATTTCCATTAGAATGCTGAAGAATTTTCATGAGGTTGTTTTAAAAAGAAACTAAAATTGACAGAGTCATCCATCCTTACTACTGTATTGCTCAGAAAGGCACTCAATCCTCTAGACAATTTTTTCAGGGGAAGCGGAGGCTGCAAAGAGAAGGCAAAAAAACTCTTCTGTTTACTTCTGCTCCGATCCAAGCCATTAGCTGCTACAAAAGATTCTATTCCACTAGAATAAACAGGTTTACATAAGTGTGAATGATGTATTTCAGGGGCTTCATGAACTCAGTTCACAAGCCACAATGCTCAAGTTGACAAGGTGATGACAACGTAGTTGTGCACACTCAGAGGATGACCTCCAAACCATCCTAAATATCTGTGCAGAAGCTTACGAAAAGCTTGCCCTATTGCTCAACATCCAAAAAACCAAAGTGCTGCACCAACAAGCACAAAGCAACCCCTCTGCGGTGCTACAAATCCAATTCAATGATGTAATGTTGGAAAGTGTTGATCACTTCTCCTACCTGGGCAATTATCTTTCCACAAAGGCCAACATTGATGCTGAAATCCAGCATCGCCTGAGCTCTGCCAGTGCAGCTTTCTCCCAATTGAAGTGCAGAGTGTTTGAGGACCAGGACATTCGTAGGGAAACCAAATTGCTTGTTTACAAAACTATTGTACTACCAACCTTAATGTATGCTTGTGAAACATGGACCACTTATAAACACCATCTCCAGATTCCATCAACTGTGTCTCCAAAAAATTTACACATCACTTGAGAAGACAGGAGAACTAATGCCAGTGTACTGGAAGAAGCAAAGATCACCAGTGTCGAAGCAATGATTCTTCAACATCAACTTCGTTGAACTAGTCGTGTGGATGCCTGATTGCCGTTTGCCAAAGCAACTACTCTATTCTGAACTTAAAAAAGGAAAGTGTAATGCTGATGGTCAACAAAAGAGGTTTAAAGACTCTTTCAAGGCAAATCTTAAAAAAAAAAGTATAAACACTGACAACTGGAAAACACTGGCTTGTGAGTGCTCCAGTTGGAGAACAGCCTTTACTAAAGGTGTCGTGGGCTTTGAAGACACTTGAACTCAGGACGAAAGGGAGAAATGTGCTAAGAGGAAGGCACGTTTGGCAAATCCTCACCATGATTAATTCCTGCCTGGAAACCAATGTCCCCACTGTGGAAGGACGTGTGGATCCAGATTTGGCCTCCATAGTCACTCACAGATGCACTGTTAAAACCATGTTCGTGGAAGACGATCTTACTTGGCTACAAGTGATTGAAGAAAAAGAAGAGAACTCCACAGCATCACACAAAAATATGTGCTTCATGCATACATCACTGATGTGTTGTTACTGAATATCTCAATTTGTGCATTCTAAGGGTTTTCTATTCTCCCAGTTCCTGTAGGCATAACCCAAAAGCCCCATCACAACCTCTGAAAAAACATGCGTACCAGATTGTTTCTTCTCCTAGAGATTAACAGCTAAAATCATCACACAGCGCAACAATGGAAACTTGCCGGCCACTGCGACAGGCAGCAAAATTGAAAACTGAAATATCAAGATCACTCACAAGATTTCCCAATGGAAGAGGCAGTTATGCACTTCAAGAAACAATTAGATATTTGAAAGCTTTTATACAGTCATTAGAGTCTACTCCGTCAGTAAAAGAAAACTCCTCTGCCTCTGCAAAAAGACTCCTCCCGTCCTTGAATACAAATCCATCTTTCATTCCTCAACAGGAAAGTCAATCATTTTAAGAAGTATAGTAAACAGTGCAGTGAGATGTGAAACACAAGGCTTTATTGTGTCATTTCTTTCTCAGCTCTTCCTAAATTGCTCTCACATGTTTGTACTTCTAAGCCTGCCGCCTTTTCTCAAGGTCAAGTTTACAAAATGTCAGTGATGTCCGTGTGAAATGAAATTGCAAGAGGCCTGGGGAGCAGAAGTGCAACACGGACTTGGAGTTTCTGAAATTGGTCCCATCACATAATGCTTCCTCAAGGCTCAATATCAGCAGCAACAGAAGCAGAAGCAAGCAGCTGTCTGGTAATGAGGCAGAACAATAAATCATCACTAGAGATGATCAGACAACTGGTATGAAGACACGGAAAGGAGGTTAGCACTAAAGCTATATAATTAAAAGTTTGGTGGTTTTGTCTCAGAAAGGTCTTCTAGGTTATTAATTTGACATCTAGCTACAGAATACTCTGCAAGTAGCCTCTGGATAACCCTAGTTTCATCATCCAGAGTGGGAGTACCATCTGTGGAAGTCAAGCTCCTACCCTTTCAGGTCACATGTCATTATTCCTTTATCTATGCATTTATTAAATGTGCAGAAGCCCTGTCCTCTTTCTCAAGAATATGGTCACCCTAGTCCCTGCCTGCAATTTTGCACCCCCCCAAAAAAATTCTCTGAAAAAAACAAGTATTCTTCGAGTCTCAGGTTTTTGCACAGTGCTTCATGATGATTCTTTTTTTTTTTTTGAAATAATTTTTATTAGTTTGCATCAAAAACAATAAACAAATTAGTTCACATCATTTGTTTCACAGTTTACTCTTTTTCTAGACTTCCTTCAGTTTTTCCGTAAATCATTCGTAGCCATCATTTAAGTTACGCATTTCTTAGTTTTATATTGACATTCTTTATATCTATCAATTTGTTCCCTTTAGACAATATTTCTTAATTTTTCACAGTGCTTCTTTAAATCCCCTTAGCGTTATCTGACCATTACTTATACTTTCCAGATATTCCACGAATTTCCCCCAGTCCTCGATGAAATTTTGGTCTCTTAAATATCTGATCTTTCCTGTCAATTTGTCCAACTCAGCATAATCTAACAATTTTGTTCTCCATTCTTCTACAGTCGGTGTTTCCTGTTGTTTCCACTTCTGAGCCATTAACACTCTTGCCGCCGTCACCGCATATTGAAAAAATTTATGATCTTTTCTTTTTATCTCATTTCCTAATATTCCTAATAAAAAAACTTCTGGTTCCTTTTTAAATGTGTATTTTAGTATCTTCTTAAGTTCATTATATATTTTTTCCCAGAAGTCTTTCACTTTCCTGCATTCCCACCACATATGGTGGAAGGAACCCTCCTTATCTTTACACTTCCAACACTTCATGATGATTCAGTAGAAGTTGCCACCACCACTTCAAGGTGGCCCAGAACTAACTACCCATTTTTGCTGGTTCATTCGACACCGGTGACAACAAGAACCTAGTTTCAGCAGCTTTCGAGCAAGAAGGCAAAGCTTCCCCAAAATGTGCAAGGCAGAATGTTTTCCTTACAGTAACTAATCTAGGAAGTTGGATGAGGGAGTGTCCCCATCCCTTATAATAATAATTTATTATGTATACCCTGCTCATCTGGCTGGGTTTCCCCAGCCACTCTGGGCAGCTCCCAGCGGAATATTAAAGACATGATAAAACATCAAACGTAAAAACTTCCCTAAACAGGACTGCCTTCAGATGTCTTCTAAAAGTCAGATAGTTGTTTATTTCCTTAGTTCTGATGAGAGGGCGTTCCGCAGGGCAGGCGCCACTACTGAGAAGGCCCTCTGCCTGGTTCCCTGTAACCTCACTTCTTGCAGTGAGGGAACCACCAGAAGGCCCTCGGGCCGCAGTGTCTGGGCTGAACAATGAGGGTGGAGATGCTCCTTCAGGTATACTGGGTCGAGGCCATTTAGGGCTTTAAAGATCAGCACCAACACTTTGAATTGTGCTCAGAAATGTACTGGGGGCCAATGTAGGTCTTTCAGGACCTGTGTTATATGGTCACGGCAGCCACTCCCAGTCACCAGTCTAGCTGCCACATTCTGGATTAGTTGTAGTTTCCAGGTCGCCTTCAAAGGCAGCCCCACATAGAGCACATTGCAATAGTCCAAGCGGGAGATAACTAGAGCATGCACCACTCTGGCGAGACAGTCCGCAGGCTGGTAAACAGCTGTCCTGGACACAGCACTGACCTGCACCTCCATGGACAGCTGTGAGTCCAAAATGACTCCCAGGCTGTGCACCTGGTCCTTCAGGGGCACAGTTACCCCATTCAGGACCAGGGAGTCCTCCACACCCGCCCGCCTCCTGTCCCCCAAAACATTACTTCTGTCTTGTCAGGATTCAACCCTTGATCTGTAGTTATAGGTGTATCAGTAGATTCACAGCCATACCATATTTACTCCCCAGGGCTCTTTTAAAGGAACCTTATGGTGCCAGCCCCACACACTATTTTCCCCTTTTCTTTTTTCCTGAGCACAGTTAATTGTGTACAATTACAGGTACTTGTGTTTCCTGAAGCAGTCCTGCAAAAGGATCTTCTTGGTGATGATGCCAAGATTGTGGAATTTCCTACTGGAAGAGAGACCCCAGAATCCCTTTCTTCCCTTCAGTTACTCCAGCAAACTTGTAAAACATGATCTGTTGTTTTATATTTTTTGCTCTAAAATTTAAGTCAAAATTTTATATCTTTGCACTGCTATCTTTTTGATGTTTTAATTTAATTCCTGCCATTTTTAGTTGTGGTAATATATGTACTATTTTCTATTCTTTTGCATTGTTTTGATGTATTTTTATATTTTTATTATAAGCCACTTTTATTGCTTTAATAGGAAAAATGGAGAAGAATGATAAACTAAACTAGTTCAATTAGATATGCTATTGTTGTTGTTGTTGTTGTTGTTGTTGTTTAGTCGTTTAGTCGTGTCCGACTCTTCATGACCCCATTCAAATTTGTAATCTTAAGCAGTGGAAGTCATTTCTGCTTTTTTAAAAAAGATTAAAAGTCATTCTCTTATCTCTATTTATTGCCACAACTACATTTAAAATGAAAAGAAAGGGTGGTGTATTTCAGTCAAATAGTGACCACTTCAACAAAATGGTGTACAGTGGAACCTTGGTTTCTGAACGTAATTCTTTCTGGAAGACCGTTCGACTTCCAAAACATTTGAAAACTGAGAAGCAATGTGCGGATGAAAAAATCCATTGAGAAAAAAGAAAAACATGCTGCGAAAGCAATTCAACTTCTGAGGCGCATTCAGAAACGGAAGCAATTACTTCTAGATTTTCGGCATTTGGCTTCTGAGACATTTGGCTTCTGAGACACTCAAAAACCAAGGTTCCACTGCAGTATTGTTCTGAAATCCTTTCCCCCACATATTGGTTATTTTTCATTCAAAGGCACACTTCTAGGGAATAAAGTACATGATATATCCAGAACCAGCCTTACATTTCTGAATTTCAGATTAAATACTTCCTTTCCTTCAATGGGCTTATGGGTGCTCCGGAGAGTTAATTAAACATAAAACTGGATTCAAACTTACCAATCCTAAATGAAGGAGAGATTCTGAAACTGAAAAGATTGGAAGGATAATTTATGAGAAGGCCTTTAAGCCACAAAGAGCTGAAGCAATGTTTTAGCAAGAAATTAAGCATCCATTCTAGACAAACAATCTGATGCACCCATTTCGAATTCTCAGTGGTTCATGTGTGTTCATCAATTCTTTTTTAGGGAAGAATCATGGAGAAAGTCTGGGTGGTGATGGGAAACATTAGATTGCCTTTAAGCTGTTGGCAGAACAGTTTGGAGCTACAAGCAATTGTGGTAGCAGGGTTGTTTGCATGAACCAGTATTTTCTTTCATACCAGCAAGTTCTCTCTGCTGAAGATGGACAAATCGAAATTGAAATACTTTATTGTCACTTGTACAACTTGTATACAGCGAGATTACATGAGCACTCCCCACTCAACTCTCTTAGTCTTAATTCCCCTCATTTACTGACTCACACCCACCAAACCCACTTGCCCTGTTGTTATCTTTTCATTCAGCAGCCTAACAGCCCATGGATAGAAGCTGTTCTTTACCCTGTTGGTGCAACTAATCATGCTTCTATATCTTCTGCCCAAGGGCAGGAGATCAATACATTGCCGGCCAGGGTGTGAATCATCCCTGATAATTTTCCTCACTCTCCTGAGGCAATGTTCTTCCGCTATTTCATCTAGCGGATTCACGGGACAGCCCATAATATCTTGTGCTGTATTCACCATCCTTCCTATTCATTCACACTTCCTATCAGTTGATGTTAAACCAGCGTACCACACCATGATGCAGTATGAAAGGACACTTTCTACTATTGTCCTTTATTATCTACTTTCTAAAATGTGGATTCTGTTTTAGACCTGTGCACCCATCCATGCCCTAACATTCCTGGATCACTACAAGGCAGAGTATCTTGGGAGATCCTATTCTCACTCGGACTTTTGCAAACAATGTTATATACAAGTGACATATTTGCCAGTTCAGCTGCACTGATGGCTCCCCCCACCCCGAACTATAAATCAGGCACATCTACAACAACAGTATTATTGTACTATAATGTGTGGTTTCACACAGCTTTGCCATTTTACCCCTCCCCTCATTTCTCTCTCTCTCTCCTCCTCAAAGTTAACTTCAGTTTGGATATCAATCAAATACTTTCTCAGACTGCTTCATGCAGCAGTGACCCTAATGAAATAAATAACTCTTTTTAGTACTGAAAAGAATTGGATCTCAGGGGCTTTATATCAAAACTATCTCTGTAAGCAATTTCATGGTCTGTGGTATAGTACATGCATGTATTATTAAATACTTTGTATATATATTTAAAAACTTCTTTCTGGTGTTTCAGCTCCTTTTTTTTCTTTCTATGTAATGATCTACTTTTCTTTTCCCTTCCTAAATAATATTTCAAGACCAAATGCTAATTGGTGCAATTCTTCCCATGCTATCCCCCATATAAACATATTAGAATGGGCCACTGGGTTCCTTACTGAAAATTGTTTGCCCTAAATACACATTAATGATTTTAGTTTAAAAATTATGTTTGAGTGGTGGGCAGAAAACTTTCCCCTTTTTTTCTAAACAGTCTAGAGACCAATTAAATGCATCTCTAAATTGCTGACTGACTGAGATTTTTATCAACAGAGTTCTCTTTTCAGACCTGCCTAACTCAATACTTTCCCTCTTGCCTGGACTACTTTACAGCTGGAAGGTTTTTCTTCAGCACTTGGGAAATGTAATGAAGTGGATGTATATTTTATAAATGCATATATTCATATACAGCACTGATAAGGAAAAAAAATCATGGGGTGCGGGGATTTGCTCCACTGCCCAGCTCATCAGGGTGCCAGTCTCCATGTGTTCTCTGGTCAGCAAAAGAAGGAGTCTCCAGACAAGTTAAAGAAGCAAAACAGCAGCCAGTAGACCTGATCCTTATTTGTTGCAACAACATTCAAATACACAAAGAGTGGGAACTCCAAGCATGGGGTTGTGTGAATCTCTCCCCATTTCCCATTATACATTTTTCAACAGCATCATCAATACATCACGAATATGTCACAAAGTAGGAGTGTTTGGGGGACGCGGGTGGCGCTGTGGGTTAAACCACAGACCCTAGGACTTGCCGATCAGAAGGTTGGCGGTTCGAATCCCCTTGAGAAGGTGAGCTCCCATTGCTCGGTCCCTGCTCCTGCCAACCTAGCAGTCTGAAAGCACGTCAAAGTGCAAGTAGATAAATAGGTACCGCTCCAGTGGGAAGGTAAACAGCGTTTCCGTGCGCTGCTCTGGTTCACCAGAAGTGGCTTAGTCATGCTGGCCACATGACCCGGAAGCTGTCTGCGGACAAACACCGGCTCCCTCGGCCAATAAAGCGAGATGAGCGCCGCAACCCCAGAATCGGCCACGACTGGACCTAAAGGTCAGGGGTCCCTTTACCTTTACTAGGAGTGTTTGGCATGTAGAAACATGAGTCCATAAAGCATCTCCTCCTAACAGAGGGGAGGAGGTTGTGAGTGGGGGCCAGTTCCCCCTTCTGCAAGAGGATGTCTTCTACCCCCTGCGTCAGCTTACCTGGCTGCTGTGCCGCGCCTGTAGGCCAGCCAATCAGGCTGGCTTGGGGGCGGGGTTTAGCCACATTCAAGCGGCCATGGCAGCTCCGTGCCCTCATTGTGCGCCCAGAAGTCGACGGATCACCCACCCTCCCTCCCTTTAAGTCATATCTATGCTTCTGACCTTGCTATGGACTTTGGTCAGTTGCCCTGGTTGCCCAGGGGGCCTGGTAGGAATTTTTACCCATTTGGTAAATTGGCACCAGCCTCATGGTTTTTCGCCTACCTCGTAGCAATTCATCACAACTTTTGGGCATTGGCGGTTAGGCACTGGAATATGTGTCGTGTGTTGGAGGATTGGGTATGGCCATCATCTACCCCTCCTCTTTTGGGTATTCTGTTAAAGGAATCTGGCAGTCGTGGATCCTGTCCGATGCTCTGCTGATGGCTAGGGCCATGACACAACCCCTGGTGACATTAGGGAAAGCTTCCAGTTGTATTTGCATCAACAAGCTCCTCCCACTGGTTGTTAACCTTCGGATGACTCTCCACTGAGCGGGATGGAGTCATTTATAGATTGTTTGATCCAGCGCCTAAGCCAATACCACTCACATGCTGGAACCAATAAAGTTGTGGCCTTCTTTAGCCCATTAACCTAAAATACATGTGTCCCTGTGCCTTATTTATCTCTAAGTGGGTGGTGGGTCCTCAACTCACAACCCACCCCTGTCAATAACCCCAGTTCCCAACACCTTTTAACTACGCTCTTTCCCAAAGAACAATAAAAGTATTTACATATCCCCCTAGCTGCAAGGCTTTCCAGTGCTTCTCCTTTGAAAGTATCAGGATTCAATCCACCAACCTGATGGATTTCTGTCTGGGGTATGTGCTGCCCTTGATCGCCTCCTGCCTCCTATTGTGAGGCTGAGGTCACACCTTATGGAGGAGCAAGGAGTATGTGACCTTATGCTTAAGGGATTATGGAGGCAGGGTGAGGCCTGGATTCCCCTGTTCCAGAGGAGTCATTAGCCATTGGAACCAAGGAAATCGGTCAAGCCGTTGAATATTGGTGATTATTTGTGAAGTTTCTACAGTTTTCTATATTGGATTGTCAGAGGAAATAGTACAATACATGGTATCCACTTATTGCTACAATTTTATAGGTTAGAATGGCTGGCACAGCAGTAAGTTAAACTGCAAACCACACCCCCTCCAAGCCGCCCGGTTGGGCGCTTACCTGTGGGTGTGGTACGCCAGCCAGGTGAGTGGGCAGGGGCTATAACGGCCCCTGCATGACACAGAAATTGCGCCCCGCCCACAACACCTCCCCTCTTTGGAAGAGGAGAGGCTTTCTGAGCATCTTTGCTGTTGTGTTTGTATAGTGCTTGTGTAAACGGTCATTGTCCTGGCCTTAGTTTGAGGCTGTGGTGAGAACTTGGGATTTTGGGGGAGTCATTTAACTCCCCCCCCCGATTCCTGGTTTTAACAGCACTTCATGGAACTGAATTCTATGAGAATATAGAACTGAATTCATTGCAAGTGTAACTGCACAAAGGAGTTGTGTGGATATTTTGTTAGCCCTTGAAATCCACTTTGGCTGCATTCCTTTGCATAAGTCCAGGCAGCTATGAGAGTGCAGGAATGGGTAAGAATTAGGTAACTGATGTAAATAAAACTCATGTGCCAACACTTCTCCATAAACATAGATGGCACTCAACTCTGCTTCTTCTTTTTGTACTTATTCTTTATACACTTATATTAGTCCTCTTCATGCACAAAATGTCTGGAGAAATGAAAAAGTAAGATTGTGCCTTCTAGCTCTATGCCCAACTCGCACATGGATCAGGCCTTCTGGACAAAACCATTGTATGAATAAGTTGTACACACTGTTAGATTCCAGTGGAGCAAATAGCTAATTGGAGTGGCCAAATAGAATAGCTTCATCAGCTATCCAGTAATTTAATTAGACAGCACGTATATGATATCGAGCGACAGAATAATTTGGCCACAATGAGGAAATTTTGTCCATGGTATGATTTTTTTTCACCTAGTCATTTTGACACTTTGGCTCCCTACTGGCAAAATTTGACAATTCCAAAATGCAGACGCGCTTTCACTTTTACAAGATAGAATATACTGCCTTTGGCTGTACTTAAGAGTCGATTTCAAAAAATTCCACTGGAAAAACTGTTATGTCCATGTGGAGATGGCAGTATGGAGCCAGTGGCTCATGTGCTTGCACTGTTTATAAAGATTTGAGGAGTGCAGTTATTATGTATTTTGTATAGTTAAGTTTTTATCTCTATCTTCAGTACATTTTATTTTATTTTATTGCCATGGCTAGTGGCTGCTGCAAATAAATATTCTTCTGATTCAATCTAGGCAACGTTAAGCACATAAGCCAGTCTCCAATCAAGTGTAGACCAAGTGTCCAGGAGCAGATAGCATGGTCTGAGATAGGCAAGAGTTCCTATTCATAATGCAAGAATGGTAAGGTTGAAGGGCCAGAGGCAGAGGACCTAATTCTGTGATAAAAAGTGTACTATGAATGCATAAAGTCCCAGGTCCAGTCCCTGACATATCCAGGGATAAGCCTAAAGGCCTGGAGAGCCATTGCCATCCTGTGTAGACAATACAGAGGTGGATGGATCAGTGATCTGACTCAGTATAACACAGCTGCCTATGTTTCAGTACAAACAGATGGTCATATTCCACAAAGGAGCGAGGCAGGCCATAAGCGTCTCTAAAGCATCCACTCTCTCCGATTAGATGTCAGACCAAGGAACAAAGCCTGAGGGTTGCAGTTATATAAAGCCAGCCTTGGGATGGGGAAAGAATTTTTGTTTGGTTTACTTTTTTGCAGTGAACTGATCCGGTCCGACACTCCCAACCTTGCTTGTGGATTGTGACTCAATTCCCCATCACATTAAACGCTTCTCCAGATTTTCCAAGTGCAGATGCACACGCAAAAATGTGTGTTTTGTTTAAAAGTTGCATACAACAGGTGGGTTTTACAGGTGAATGCATTGAAAAGCATGGGGAAATGTTTGTTTCATTTGCACATGTCTACTCCCTCCAGCAGCACAGCACTGCAGCCCAAGAACCACAACTGCAGTTCAAGCTTCACCATACCCCATTCATCCTCCTTGGCAGTCTTGCATTTGCCCAGCCCACCAGTGAACAGAATTTCTAGTCTGAGATAGATTGAGTTGGGGATGTTCCTTCACCTACTCTGTACTGAAGGCTGGGAGCAATAAACGTGTAGGGGTGGGTGCTGATAAACAGGTTAATTTGGTCACATCGTTGGCAGGATGTGTAGGAAGAATTAATGTGGGTTAAGGGGACATTTGAGCATCCATTGGTACCTTTGGCTACAAAGGGTATTTTTCCGAAGGCCAGATGCTCTGGCTTGTGGGTCCCTTAGGCTGCATTCACATGACAGCTTATTTCATTTTCACAACATTTCCCAAACTATTAATTTCCACATTATAACTGAGCTTGCAGAAAATGAAAAAGCCACTTCTGGAACCAGAGTGGAACCATGGTGGAATATAGAACAAATTTAGCACTCATTTCCATATTATTTTCAAGCAGGTCCCCTACCCACCCACCGGAAACAGGGAAACGAAACTTGCAATATATTCCACTATAGTTCCAGATGTAGCTTCTACATCATATGGAAAAGTCAGGAAAGTGGAAGGAACGGCCTTAATCTTGACATGGAACTTCCTTGAGGCTAACCTACCACACCTGACTGGAGTCACAGGAGACGTTGAGGGCAGGAAGACTTCTGTTCCCTGTAATGTAAGACTCAAGGTTAGGTCATGCCTTTTGGCACGGGTAAGGTGTAAATTTGGGAAATGTTGTGAAAATGAAATAAGCTTATGGGACGCGGGTGGTGCTGTGGTCTAAACCACAGAGCCTAGGGCTTGCCGATCAGAAGGTCGGCGTTTTGAATTCCCGCGATGCGGTGAGCTCCCATTGCTCAGTCCCTGCTCCTGCCAACCTAGCAGTTCGAAAGCACGTCAAAGTGCAAGTAGATAAATAGGTACTGCTCCGGCGGGAAGGTAAATGGCGTTTCCGTGCGCTGCTCTGGTTCGCCAGAAGCGGCTTAGTCATGCTGGCCACATGACCCGGAAGCTATACGCCGGCTGCCTCGGCTAGTAAAGTGAGATGAGCACCACAACCCCAGAGTCATCTGCGACTGGACCTAACGGTCAGGGGTCCCTTTACCTTAAGGGGTTGGCTTCCCCAAGGGTAATATTAGTTTCCCAAACTTCTCATTTCCCCTACAGATGTTATCAATATAAGAGGCCTTAGTTCAGCCCATTTCAAGTTCCATGTCCCTTTATGGTGGGTTGGGTCACAAAATGCACACAAAGGGATGGAATAGCACTCAATGGAACAAACAGGGTTCTTATGATATGCAACAGGATGGAACAGACCTATGTTTGAGTGGCAGTGAGACTGAACCAGCGACTTAGCTCATTCCTAAGCCAGCCATCATATTGTTTGCTATCCAGTTTGCCTGACTCAGGTGGGCTGGTAAACTGCCATAGAACTTTCTGGTCATTATTTCATTATTTGGGTAATGCGGCAGAGCAGCAAGGATCATGCTAATAGCTTCATCTGCCTGAGATCTGTCTTGTTGCTACCAGACTATATACATTCAGTTCCCCGGCACGTATATGCATCTAGGCTTTGTCTGCACAACTAGTAGCTTACGTTTCTGTACCCTGCATGATAAATATTTTGCAATTCCTTACTGATCTGTTTTTAAAACTTTGACCTTATTTGAAGAATTCCAGCTGTGAAACTAGATTAGTAATTAATTTGGAAACCTGATCAGGACACCTACTAGAGAAAAAATGCACCGACAAAATGCAATTACATTTCAAATTCACCCATACATTGCAAATAACATTTTCTGCTTTCTGTAGAGTTCTCTGGACGACAACGTGTTGCTCACAATTCTCCCTATGGATGCAGTTAAAGAGCTTCAAGATTATTATCCAATGCAATGGACTATCCAAAGTCTGCAGTGCGATCAGACAGGGGGAGCATATCATCTAAAATTGCTTCCACTTATATTCATGTTTAAATATTTAATCATATAGATATCAAAGGCAGAACATAATAAAATTCATTCAGAGGATGAGCTATATAATTAATGTTTGGAGAAATATTTAGAGAGGTGACTCAGCTGAAGGCTTGATCATTCTGGCAATTATGAGGGGGGAGGGGGAATAGCATTTAATGATTTTAATTCTGAATGTGCTGAGGTCTTTGTCTCCGTGGATATTAATATGTAGTGGTCTGTGTCTGTGCTATTATACCTTTTTCTTTTACTAATCATTTATTTGGGATTCTAACATTTCTTTTTTGACTCTTCCACGCAATAATTCTCCTTACATCCTTCCCTTCTTCACCCAACCCTCCTTCCCTCTCCCCCAAAATCTTCACACCAGTTCAAATAGAAACATTTAAACAAATGCTAATACAAAAAGAGGATTAAACGAGGATATAATAACTTTTTTCATCATGAATATTACAAATACAGTGGTACCTCGGGTTACGGACGTTTCAGATTACAGACACTTCAGGTTACAGACTCCTCTAACCCAGAAATAATACCTCAGGTTAAGAACTTTGCTTCAGGATGAGAACAGAAATCGTGCTCCGGCGGCGCAGCAGCAGCAGGAGGCCTCATTAGCTAAAGTGGTACCTCAGGTTAAGAACAGTGTCAGGTTAACAATGGACCCCCAGAACGAATTAAGTTCTTAACCTGAGGTACCACTATAACTAACAAAAAATAATAACACTAACATAATGGAGAGAGAAAACTCCATTTCCCATGTCATTGGGATAAAGGTAAAGGTAAAGGGACCCCTGACCATTAGGTCCAGTCGTGACCGACTCTGGGGTTGTGGCGCTCATCTCGCTTTATTGGCCGAGGGAGCCGGCGTACAGCTTCCGGGTCATGTGGCCAGCATGACCAAGCCACTTCTGGCAAACCAGAGCAGCGCATGGAAACGCCGTTTACCTTCCCGCCGGAGCGGTACCTATTTATCTACTTGTACTTTGACGTGCTAGGTGGGCAGGAGATGTTATTGGGATATTATGCAGCCAATAGTTCCAAGAATCCATTCCAACAGATCTTTTCCTTATGCAGTTTACTAACTAGGACCTTCACATGTGCTGCCTGAAGATCTTGCATCCAGGAGGTCTTGCATCCATCCCTCAGTATCTGGTGAGATACGCGGAAGCAACACAATCAGCGGGGCAGAGACACAACACTAGCTTCCCTGCAGATGGGCAGATGGGTCACTTTCCAGGAGAGGTTGAGGTGATGGAGATCATAGTGTTGTGTGGGTGCACCAGCAGCCTCAATCTAGCACTTATCCCAGTGCACCCACACTCCACCCAGAAAGAGACCGCAACACACTTGCCAGCAAGCAGGAGGGGAGAGAGGTCTTGTGCTTAGCTCCTGTTTGCAGGCTTTCCTTAGGCATCTGGCTGGTCGCTGTGAGAAAAGGATGTTGAATGTTTATCTCAGTGAAGACCTTACTTGGAAAATCAATACAACCCAGGTGGTTAAGAGAGCCCAACAGAGACTCCATCTCCTCAGAGTATTGCGAAAGAACTATGTCAATCAACATTTGATGATCTCCTTCTACCGGTCCACAGTAGAAAGTGTCCTTTCATACTGCATCACCGTGTGGTACGCTGGTTTGACATCAACTGACAGGAATTGCCTACAGAGGGTGGTGAATACAGCACAAGATAGTATGGGCTGTCCCATGAATCCGCTGGATGAAATAGTGGAAGAACGTTGCCTCAGGAGAGTGAGGAAAATTCTCAGGGATGATTCACACCCTGGCCGGCACTTTCTTGATCTCCTGCCCTCGGGCAGAATATATAGATGCATGATTAGTCGCACCAACAGGGTAAAGAACAGCTTCTATCCGTGGGCTGTTAGGCTGCTGAATGAAAAGATAACAACAGGGCAACTGACTTTTGGGTTTGGTGTGTGTGCGTCAGTAAACGAGGGGAATTAAGACTAAGAGAGCTGAGTGGGGGGTGCTCGTGTGATCTCACTGTATACAACTTATACAAGTGACAATAAAGTATAAAGTAAAAGTAACTAGATGGTCCATTGGCCCAATTCGGCAGGCTCTTCTTATGTTCTTATGAAGCTAGCATTGCGACTCCACCCAGGGGAGTAGCGTGGGGGAAGGGACTGCCAGGGCAGTGACCCTGGGCAGGTTTTTTCTGGGGGATGCCTCTCATCGCAAAGCAGTTCAGGACGGGCAGGGAGGCGTGAGGAGGATGCAACAGCCATACGGCCTTTGCTGCCCTGCCAGCCCTGAGCCGCTCCAGTGGCACTGGTGGCAAGGACTGGGCTGGCGCGTTATGCCCCCGCTCTGCCACACCGCTGACTCTACCCTACCAAGTGACATGTTTGCGGGTTATTTGGTACTAATGGAGTAAAACCCTGACCCTGTGGGAGCATTGCTTCTGCTCTTTCTCCAAATCCGCTCTGCTTTTTTGGTGGGCAGAGTTGCAGCCGGGCATCAGGGCAGTGATCTGGTCAGGGGCAGAGTTTGACGCCCCCTTCGTCGCTGTCTGGGCCATGTTAGCGGTGCTGGGCAGGGTCCTCTGACCAAACAACAGCAGCAGGAGGCATGGCCATGGGAAACTTAAACTGTGACGCAGCCAGGAAGCCATCCGCTCGTGCCCTTCGCCAGCACGCAACTGCTACTTTACAGATATGTGACCCTTTGTAACATTTAGATTATCTCCACGTTAATTCTGGTTAGGACTTTTCTCCAGCAAGTTGTTACCGTCACAGTAGATGAATTACCTACCCCTCCAGAATTCATCATCAGGAAATACACCTAGACACTCAAATATTACAATATTTTTTGGTGGATTAGTTTCACATGCAAACCAGCACTTGACATTGTGTCCAAACGTGACAAACTACGGTTTGATCAAACCATAGTTTGCCCTTGCATACCAGGGTCACATAAAAGGATAAAGCCCAACTTTATGATCATGCTTTGACCAAACTAGAGTTATCCAAATTCAGACACATATGGCAAACAATGGATTGATCAAACCAGATATTCATTGAGCTGTGCATATGAGGGAAAAGGGGAGAAAACAAGCAGCAAAAACTCCAAACAACTTGAATGTCATGCCTTTCCAATTTTAAAACTTACAAATTAAGGAGGCTTATATAATCCCAGGCAGTTTGCATTATTCTGATTGGCCTACCAACCATTAATATTAGAAATAAGTGGTGATCTGGTCCCGTGCATTTGAACAGTATTATGGTTTCATGCTCTGTGCTTGGCAAAGTAACCTAACACTGGATAATAAATGTCTGGTTCATAAAAAATTATATTGGTATATGCCTCAACCACACAAAAATAGAAAATATTGACAAATGTGTTCTTCCTATTTTGCAGTCTACACAAAACACCATACTGTTCATTTGTCCTCTTTGGCAAACATACAGCAATGAAGTGAGAACCCTTACCGTCTCTTCGATTAAGCCTTGCAAATCCTGGGCTGTGACTACTGGACAGCTCCGTTGAACTACTGAACGATGATTGAGGCAAGGCAGACACCAACTGATCGTGACAATTATCTGTCAGAGAAAAACATCATGCATCAGGCTCCCGCACTTAAACAAGGACCGTTGAAAACCATAACTAAAACAGAACACTGGCAAACATCAGAATTGACCTTGTACTTTTCTGATCACGTCCCCACAGTGTGTGTCTTGGGTCTATTATAAGTTCCAGTCCTGAGCCGGCACTTTGTATTTGATCAATATTTCATCAGATTACCATGGTGTAATTTACTGGATTCTCTGACTCTTTCAGTGCCCCTTGTTCTAACTTAGCTTTGAAGACAGACTTGATAAATGGACGGGAGCTTACTAGCTATTATTTACGACCAGAACAATTGACACCTGCTAGTTCAGCTTCAGCTTGAGTAACACCCAGCAATGGGCTGTACATATGCCATATATATCGTTAGGTGTTAAAGTGCTATCACACTTTCAACGCACAGCTATCTCTAGAGAATTTTTGTAAAAAGAAAAGCCTGCATTAAGAATAGATGAGGTACTCAGCTAAGTGGGCTTTTTTGTTCTGCCAGGGTGGTTGTTGTTGTTTTTTTTTGGGGGGGGGAGGTAATGTTTGTGATGTAGAAGGAACATGAAATCATTATCAGGCAATTATTAGTATGCAAGTCTTGGGCTTTTAACACAAAGCAGCAACAGTGTTTCAGAAAAGGGGATTTAGCAGCCATTCCCAATCAATGACGCATAAGCAAGCAGATTCTAATCAATATTTCAGGATGTTAAATCCTTTTCCAGCCTGATTGCTAAACAGGACAAGCATTCTTTCTCCATTTATATCTGCAAAAAATAAAATAAAAATAAAAATAAACTGAGAATCAATAGCTGCTCTAGTTTTAGCTGAAAGAAAACTGAATGGAAACAGAGAGAAAAAGGCCAGGAAATGTTGACCTGATTAGGCCCTGCTGGCATTTGCTGTTTAGCAAAAGCAAGAAAATTATGTAAAACTTCTCTGTTGGAAAAGTAACCAATAGGTCCAATAAATAGCGCTGGATGGGTCAAGAGTAGTCTCTTTGGTTGCACTCAGCAGAGTAAAAGAGGATCAATGCTGAATCTTGCCTTCTACCAAGAGATGTGTTCAATGAAGCTATAAGGGTTTACAATATCACATCTGCCTTTAAAGAAGGAATTAATTCTAATTCATTGAGCATCCTATCCAAAGCAATAATTTCTTAGGGAGCTAGGAAAAACGAAAACAATTATATCCATAGAAGAAATCCTGATGAGAACTATTAGTGCTGGTTCTTTCACAATATCTGCACAAAGGGGTTTGAAGCACCTTCGTTCTCCCTAGAGAGGTTGTGGTCATGCAAATCAGTATGCATGTAGAGTTTTTATATTTACGCTGAATTCCTATATTCACTTTATTTGGGTAGCCTCATTTTGTGGCTGTTTACCTAGGGTGCACAGTGTCTGCTGGGATTTTCCTCGGTACAAGACCTTTTGGAAGAACAGTGTAAGAACTGCGAATGAAGTAGCCCAGTATTCTGTTTCTAGTGGTGGCCAATTAGTTGGCACTCAAATGAATACAAAGCTAGAACCATCAGCTTCTTTATATATATAATTTTTATTAAATTTTCTGTTTTACTATTTAAATTACTCATTTTGCATCCTTAAAATATGATTGACTTCCCTTCTTCTCTTTCCACGGTTCATTTTGCATATCATAAATCCCTGCATATTTTACAAAAACTATACCATTCAGTATTCCATTACTGCATCCATCAAAACTTATTCACACTATTGAATTTATCTTAATAAAGGTAAAGGGACCCCTGACAATTAAGGGACTAACTGCCAATCCTTACAAAATTGTGACAGTTGCTTCATGGTAGGCAAAAACCAAATGGCTCCTCCAATTTGCCAGATGGAAAAATTCCTACCGGGCCCCCATTGCAAAACAGGGGACCAACAATGTCCATAGCAAGGCCAGACGAACCTAAGTAAAGGGAGGGTGGGCAGGGGATCTGCTGCACAAAGGCAAGAGAACCAGCAAACAATGTGCAAGGTATAATAAGGGTTTCCCAGCCACCCCCCAAGCCAAGTGATTGGCTTTAGGGCCTAAGTGACTCGGAAAGCCACCAACCAGAGTGAAGCAGAGCTTAGCCCTGCCCACACAGGGTGGTGGTGGGTGCTCAGGGATCCGATCGCAACGCGATCCCTCAGTGAAGAGGAATCGATTTGTCATTTCAAAACAATATGAGAGATGGGAGTGAGAATGGCCAGAAATGAAAGGTTCATAAGGCCAAGTATAAGAGAGATTAGCAAGGTTGATATGCGCAACTGATATCAATATCCAACCAAATTCCTGGCTGTAGTTAAAAAAAAATTCTTTAAAAAACCCCAGCATCCGTGTCAGAGAGTCTTGGTAACAAACGAGCGTAGTTAATTAAAAAGATTTATTGCAAAAAAAACCAGAGTTCACCGGAGCGGTGAGCACAGCCATCCACCATAAATCAAAGATGTCCCTTCTAAGGAGGGTGTTTCCGGCGAGACCAGAAACAGCCGTACTTCCTCTTGTGATGTATTCTGTCTTGAAGACCCCCCCATATGCCTAGACCTTGGGCTAAGAGGGTCAGCTTCCACCCCTTCCTCATTCACTGATAATGTACTTCTGTGGTCCTTCCCACTCTCTGAGCTGCTTTCGATTCATTTTGTCCTTCACTGGCGCGCTGGCAAGCTGCCGGCTGACTCTCTGCAACTCAGCTATCAGTTGGCATTCCTAATGGCGGGGGAGAGTTGGCTCTTGCCTATAATCCTCCTGTCTTGCAGTTAACCCTCTCTCTTGCTGGCTACTTCCTTCCCTGGGGGTTGGCTGCCAACTTCCCTTGGGGGCTGGCTCATTCATGACACCCAGGATAGTAATACTGACAGCCAAATCATCATTTGCATGCATCAAGCATCGAACCAAGCAGAGACAAAGGGGGCTGCATGCATTCCACAAAGTTGTGTCTGCTCATTGGGATGCCGATCTGCAAGCAGCGACAGAAAAAGCTGAAGCAGACTGACTTCGGGCCTGAAGAGTGAACAGGTTGCAAAGTTAGCTCAAGCAGTCTTCAGGGGGAAAGAAGGGTGGGGGGAGAAGGCAGACAGTTGCTTGTGGTACCAGCGGTGCCAGGGGCTGATGGAGCGGTATATTGACTTTACTTATAATAGTAGCAGTTTAAAAACCAGATGTCTGCAAATGAGCGGAGCAAGCCAAAAGAGGGAAATGAAGAGAGAACATTGCATGGGAGGAGAAAAGCTGAAATGCAATTAAAAGGAAAGGCCTGGGGGAGATGAAATGCAGACACAGGAGAGTGTAGATCAACATATAAATAAATATTGGCCCATCAGCCAAATTAAGGCTCATTCACGTTATCTAAAACCTAATTCCACAATCTACCGTAATTTCAATGCAGATTTAATAAAAGAGCGGGCACGAGATTTCTCCAAGCAGCATGGCGGCAAAGGTTGCAGATGCAAAATGAGGAAATGATTTAGCTCTTTCCCCTTTGGAATTCAGAAAGGATTATGATGATGCTTGAGAGATTTGGCATCCGCAGCTTTCAAATAAAATGAAGTCTGTTTACACTCAGAATTTCTTGCTTTGCCAAATCATGCATTCTGGACCATGCTAGAGGCAAGAATCATGAACACCTTCCTAACTTTAACATACTCTGGAGTAATTACATTCATTACTACAGAGGAAATGATTTGGTATATGGTATATGCACTTACGTGGGCGTAAGCCACATTGAACTCAGTGAGACTTACTGCTGAGAATATATGCATAAACTTGGACTGTTCAACTACAACAGTATACAAACACATCATTTAACTCGGTGGAACTAATTTCTGAGTAGACCAACACAAGATGGGGTAAGGAGTTGTGAGTTCAGGCTGTTTTTCTTCTTGTTTTTATTATGTATATTTTTATTGTATTTTTATGCTGTGAACTGCCCTGAGATCTATTGATGAAGGGCAGTTTACAAACAATAAATAACAACAGTAATATGTTTAGGTTGGGACTTTGTCAACACTGTTTAGTCTAGCTAAACTAAGATCATTTCCTACAATGTAGGAAATTTATTTATTTATTTATTTATTTATTTATTTATTTATTGCATTTTTAAGCCACCTGACCCTTCAGATATTGTCAGACTCCATTCCTATCAGCCCCAGACAGGATGGCCATTGGTTAGTGATGATGTGAGCCATACTTCAGCAATTTACGCAGGGTCACCAGTTCCCTATACCTGCTAAAATGTCCATTCAGAATTTCCATCAAAATCAACAGTGCTTATTTGTGCATCCATGATTTCAGCCTGAGCCTACTTATGCTGGAAGACTAAAGAAAAGATCCGCACAGATGTGTATTAGGTCTAAAGGTAAAGGACCCCTGACAGTTAAGTCCAGTCGCGAACGACTCTGGGGTTGCAGCGCTCATCTCGCTTTACTGGCCAAGGGAGCTGACGTTTATCCGCAGACAGTTTTTCTGGGTCAAGTGGCCAGCATGACTAAGCCGCTTTTGGTGAAACCAGAGCAGCACACGGAAACACCTTTTACCTTCCCGCCGGAGTGGTACCTATTTATCTACTTGCACTTTGACATGCTCTTGAACTGCTAGGTTGGCAGGAGCAGGGACCGAGCAGCGGGAGCTCACCCAGTTCGAACCGCCGACCTTCCGATCGGCAAGCCCTAGGCTTAGTGGTTTAGACCACAGCGCCACCTGCGTCCCGCAGTATTATGTCTAGATCAATCTTATCAGGTCCCTAAATTTATTTTTTACATTGTAAAACAGTGCCATCTCATGCCATGTGTAGTTTGCACATTTATAAACTAGCTGTAAGGTTAACGTAAAAAGGTAAAGGAACCCTGGACTGTTAAGTCCAGTCAAAGGTGACTGTGGGGTTGCAGCGCTCATCTCGCTTTCAGGCCGAGGAAGCCGGCATTTGTCCACAGAGAGCTTTCCAGGTCATGTGGCCAACATGACTAAACTGCTTCTGGTGCAATGGAACACCGTGATGGAAACCAGAGCACATAGAAATGCCGTTTACCTTCCAGCAGCAGCAGTACCTATTTATCTACTTGCACTGGCGTGCTTTCGAACTGCTAGGTTGGCAGGAGCTGGGACCGAGCAACGGGAGCTCACTCCATTGTGGGGATTCAAACCGCCAACCTTCTGATCAGCAAGCCCAAGAGGCTCAGTGGTTTAGACCACAGCGCCACCTGTGTAGAGCTGTATGCAGCAGTAACCAAATGACTTGAACTAAGTGGACTATTATAATAACTGAAGGCCTATGCAGGCATTACAGCTCTTTTGTTCATCCCACACTTCTCCACCATTATCCACACATATGGTCTGAAGGCACATGAGTCAACCACTGTACTGAAGCTGGCTTGCACCCAGATGGTTGACTAGCTGGGAGTCACTTATATACCACCTTGTGTCCCAAGATACAGGAAAAGCAGGAGAGCAATGCAAAAAATAAAAACAAAATGCAACATCTGCATTCCTAGCTCACATATAATTCATATTCATAACAGTCATTTTCAGTAATCACGAAAACACATGGGAATCATTGATTTTAATAAACGGTCTGTATACTGTCATTTTTTTCCCTAAATAAAAAATGGCGGACATGATAGTCTGGTAGGAACTAGAATACAATTGAAACAGATAATGCAGCATGACAGATTAAACTTCTAATTTGTTAGCAATACAAAGCATTTCCCATCAGATACTGGCTATCATCTTAAAACATGCAAGGATGGCTCTTGCCGACTGTCTAAGATAAACAAAGCATTCTGTGTAATAAGATAACCTCAGTATTTGGAATATTCAGGTATGAAGTCATTTTTTCTCTCTCTCTCGGGGAAATTTTAAGTCAATTCACTCTACATCAGATACCAGAAGGGGTCTTTAGAAAGCACAAGTGTTTCTCCCATTGAAGACAGTGGTAAGACTGGCATTGATTTTAAAGAGAATTGATTTTAAAGGAGCTGGATTGCATCCAAAATGGGTATTACAGCGTGAGCAGAATTTAAAAATAATTGCTCTTGCTATGTGATACGGCCTAACCGAACTGTGTACGCTTGTGTGGTTTTTAGAGTAGCATGTGATGCCACGGTTTAAGCCATCCTTATTTCCTGGAAGATTGCATTCCTGATCTCAGATATATACATAAATTGTGGCAGTATTGTAGTGGGGTGGGCGGGGGATGACTTTTGCAATGCTCAGAGTGACAATGATATTGTTTTGAATATCCCAAGCCTTAGCACTGACACTGAGAATAGATTCTGCTATTCCTTCACTTGAATTTAACCGTATTCCTAAACTTTAATCCACATTTCCCCCTGTAATCTAGAATAGTGCCTACAGTAGTTTGAATTTTGCTATTCAAAAGCAATACCATTGTTTTCTGAAGCTATAAATCACATCAACGTTACCTTGTGGAGAATAAGGAGATAGGTTAAATGGTTCATTTCACTTTTACCAACATGTGCAAACATTTTGTGGGCAGGTAGGAAAGGTTAATTCAATATGTAAATTCTTAGAATACACATGCAGTGTATTAATAGTATGGTAATAAAACAGTAAGACCTTGAAAGAGAACACAATAGGGCTTATGAATAAATTAATGGAGGTAAGATGGGTCTCCAATTTAAATTAAAAATGATATTGTATTAATATACAAAGGAAACAGAAGGATATATTTTTAAAAGGTTTTTCTGCATATCATTGTATAATATCTTTCAACTAATTTGATAACAATTTGGAATGTCATTCGCCTCTGAAATAAGTCTGCCTTATGAATACTCACTAGATTATTAAATTGTCACTCTCTTTATATCCCCCTCCCATTATAGCTGGGAAGGTAGCACATTTTCATTATGTGTTTCACTAAAAAACACCCTCCCACTAAACCTGGCAAACAACCAGACAGTAATTTAACTGTTGTTGAAGTTACCTTAATTCTGATAAGAAAACATCGCTAATTTAAAATACATAGTTATTACTACCGTTAATGAGTTGCTTTCCCTCCTCCACCTGTTCTGGTGTCTAGAACATCCATCACTGGCGCACAGGTTGCGAAAGAGGCTGGAACATTGCTTGGTCATAGAACACATGTTTTGCAACCAGAGAGTTTCACATTTAGTCCCTGACATCTCTGGGCAGGGCTGGAAGAAGTTCTGTGGGAAAGCCTGGAGCGCTGCTGTCAGTCAGCGAGATGGGCCAATGGTTGTACCTGGTATAAGGTGGGAGGAATGATAACGTTGCTTTTTCACCTGGGCCACAATGCTGCAACTGTAAGGCAAATAGGATCATCTTAAAAGATGGTCCTGGTTGCGGGCAGGCCCTCAACCCAGTTCCTCCCCTCCCTGGCGTGAGTGGAGTAATACTCTTATGCCAGGGTGGCACCACAATCACCCCAGGCCTCTTGGCCAATAATTTTGAACGGGGTGGTCCTGAGGGGGTCATGAGGGGGTATAAAGCACCTGCTCCGCGCTGCCGAACACCTGCCCACCTGCCCTTTAATTTAGGTGTCCTCTGGACTTGCTTTGGACTTCGGTTGGTCGGCTGTCTTGGGACGGTGACCAGGTAGGAATTTTTCCCATTTGGCAGATTGGCACTGGCCATTTGGTTTTCGCCTGCCTCTTAGCAATCGTCACAACTTTGTAAGGTTTGGCAGTTAGGCATTGGCTTACTGGTGTGTGGGGGAGGTGAGGTCGGCCATTGCCTGCCCCTCCATTGTCCAAGGGTATTCTGTTAAAGGAATCTGGGGCCTGGATCCTGTCTGAAGTCCGCTTGAGGGCCTCTGGGAACACCAAGGAGAGCTGCAGGTGGGTTCCCCCGAAGTGATTCCCTCCTTTGGTGGTTTATCCTTACTGACTTCCAGCAAAGGGGGCAGGAGTCCAATACTGTATAGTCTTTTGCCAATGCCTAAGCCAATACCGCTCACTTTTGCTGTAATCAGTAAAATTTTGGACTAAATTTTGCCCATTAACCTGAAAGCAAAATTCTGTGTCAGCGTGACTTTATTGATTCTAACAGTGGGGCTGGCTTGGAGGCCTTGACATACAACCACAAACGGCCCCAGACTTGCTTACACTCATACTTAGAACAGCTTATGGTTAGGATGTTCATATATAAGACAGCTTGCAGCTGGAAAACAGTTTATTTGTATGCTTCAGCATGCAAGGAGGGGTGGTTGTTGAAATCTGGGTAATGCGAGATATCAACCAAGGCGGAGATTTTAGGATGGAAATTAGGCGGTCAAGATAGGCTCTAAATGTTTCAAGTACCCAGCCAATGGGGAAACAAGACAGAGATCCTGCACTTCAGAGATAGGGAATAAAAGCGTATGCAGTGTCAATTTTGGGTGTGCCTGCTCTGGACACCTGCTCTTGCAATGAACATTTTGTAATCAATAAACTCTTTGCTGCTTCACCAATTTTGTTCAGATTTTATTTTGAGGGTCTATCTACTTCTATCATAAGGCAACTTCCTATGTTCCCAGAAGCTGCCATTCAATAATGAGGCTTTCCCAAGGAATTATGTGGCTAAGTCAAGCATTTAAAGAGTACCAAGGACCTGAAAGTAATAACCTTTAATGCAATGAGAAAAAAATTCCATGGTTTGCTTGTCTTGTCCCTTTGTCCAGACAGTCTGTCCCAAACCTAAAGTAACCTCCCCAAATTATAATGATCTAAAGCCATCATCTTGCCCTCAAGTATTTAGGGGGAATTTTCCATAGGTTATTTTAAGTTATTTACATGTTACTTTGCAAAAATATTTCATGTTTATTCAGCCATCCTCACTATAGTTCTGTGAAGATTTTTTTTTTTAACTGTTTCTCAGTGTGGGAGCTGAGAGGTCTTGACTCGCCTTGATTCCATAAAACAAGTGGAATTAATTTATTTTTAATCACTCCTCAGCCAAAGAAGGCTTCCAGAAAGACTAACAATCTGAAAGACACAACACAAAAGAAAAAGGGATTGGGAGGGAAAAAGAAAATGAAATTCAGTATTTGAATCCAGTGGGTGATATGCAGTGTTAGGCATACTCAGAACAGAGTATGAAAGCAATAGACTTATATTATTTATCCACTGATTTCAGGAGATCAACTCTGTGTGTGACTAACATTGATTATCACCCAGTGTTGTGTTAGTAGAGATGTACCATTTCTGGAAATGCTGAATTTAAGGTTGGTGAGAGGAGGCCAACTTTTTAAGGCAATCTTGAAAAATGTGCAGGACATAATTTGTTCCGTGCATTTCACAGATCAAACTTTAGAAACATAGAATGTATTGTGTATAACTTAGTTTGCCATAAAATTATCAGGTTTGATATATTAAAAGTATAGTTTATTTGAACAATACTTACAAATTGAATTTACTTTTTATATTCTTTTTCCATAACAGGGATGCCTAGGCATTGAGCCCATTTATGGAAGCAATATCAATATCTTGAAAGACAGTTACTGGAATTGAAATAACCCCAATGGATCAAGTGGTTGTGTTGCGGATCACACTTTCAGTTCCTTTTGAAAATTATTTTAATCTCTTGTACTCCCAACTGAGCCTAAATCCATCTGAAGTTTTTTCTCTCTTTTTTTTTTTGTACCTCGGGGTAAGTGGGTTAGAACCAATATTGAAAATTTATTTCCTGATTTGAATACGCTCCAACTATTTTGTCAAATTATATTTCATTTCAACTGACGTAATGTAATGTAAAGCAGACCTCAACTTTTTCAGACTTTGGTACTTGCGGCAAATTAAAGATTAAAGTTCAAAATGTTCCAAGGTAATAAGGATTACGTAAAGATATTCACACTTCAGCAGATGAACCTGGTGAGAAGACTGCATCACCATTGGACTGAGTTCTCATTAAAAGGGAAGGAAAAAACCTCCAGTCAAATGAAAATGGTGCTGCATAAGCAGAGTTGAGTCCAATATGTTTTGGAGGCATTAACTGAACAAAATAGGTTTTTAAAATCACCTTGATTTGGTTGGCTACACTAATTATTCTTCCCTGGGTTTTCATTTTAAGAACACCATATGATTCAATATTGCATTTCCAAAATTTATGAGCACTTATGATTAGATTTATCAATGCTATATCCACTGCAAAGAAATCCTCCGAGGGTAACAACATCATCTCTCTAAATAATTAGAGCCTCTTAGATGGAGAAAGGAGTTCTGCCTTACCATAGTATATTTAAATAAATACTGGAGAGTCCAGCAATTGTTTATGATTTATGCATGATACAATTCACCATTGGGCTAGCTGCTGTAAAGCACCGTGTGATAAATCTGAAAAGTAATTACAGAATAACTAGTAGAAAGCCTACTGATAACAGAGCTGTGGAGCACTTTATAATATATCCATTATTTACCCACAAACCATGGATCTCTTCTGAGGTCCTTACAAAGAAGAGGATGACAGGGTATTGTCAAAACGCAGTAATAACCCATCAATAAAAGGAAATCTTGTCCCAATTCTTTTACACAATGGAGAAGAGCATGGGAACCATGTGTTCCATCCATTGAAGGCAACAGCAATGGTCCCATTGATTTTAGGAATCAGATAATGTTAAGCCAGCATGAAGTGAAATTGCCCTAACAAGTACATGTGGCAATTACCTGTACCTTCCAGATCCATTCAGAACAATGGGAGTTTTCCCACTGAGTTCAGTCAGTGGTGGAGCCTTTTGAAATTTCCGTTTCTTTTCAAGGGGTATTCCCAATTAAAAGTGAATGTGTTCCTCTGCTCACAATTTCACCATCCACACAAATATAATGATTGTTTGCTCTGAATGACTATGCTATCAGGGAAATTCATTAGGGCTGCAAAATATAACCCATTAATTAAATGAAAAATGTTTAATTAATCAGGTGGCATGATTGTAAAAAGTTTTTTTTATAGGAATGCTTCTAAAATCTACCTGTGACACAGTCTCACGGCTTCTTCTAAAATGATGGCTGTTGGCTGACTTCCGCACGGTGCTCTTTAAAGCTCTCATCCCTCATATTAACAGGAACAGTAGCTTGGGCAGATTGGGGGAACTGGCAGAGACTGATCAGGAATGAAACTTTAGGGTCACAGAGAATATAAACCCCATATGTGACTGCTATGAATGAAGCAGTGGCTACCAACTGGATGACTTTAAAAAGGGAATAGGCACATTCGTGGAAGATAAAGATGCTAGTATTGGTATGCCCAGAACTGGAGGTAAAAAAGGAAAAGTTAAAGGACCCCTGGATGGTTAAGTCCAGTCCAAGGTGACTATGGAGTTGCGGTGCTCATCTCGCTTTCAGGCCAAGGGAGCCAGCGTTTGTCCACAGACAGCTTTATGGGTCAAGTGGCCAGCAGGACTAAACCACTTCTGGCACAGCAGAACACTGTGACGGAAGCCAGAGCGCATGGAAATGCCATTTACCTTCCCGCTGCAGCAGTACCTATTTATCTACTTGCACTGGAGTGCTTTCGAACTGCTAGGTTGGCAGGAGCTGGGACAGAGCAACGGGAACTCACTCCGTTGCGGGGATTCGAACCGCTGACCTTCTGATGGGCAAGCCCAAGAGGTTCAGTGGTTTGGAGTACAGTTCCCCCATCATCCCGAATAAAGAAGCACACAATCACTGATAGGTCCACCTGCCATTGTGAGGCTCAAAGCAATGAAGATGATGCCTCCCCAGCTGTTGCCATTGGCTGTGGGTTCCTTGTGATGTCACAAAAGCACTTGGCAACTAAGTGGATATAAAGGCAGGCCAAGGGGAAAGCTCTTTTCTATTTCCAACAGGACACACCAGGCAATGGATGTGACATTCAGCACTGCCCAGGTTTCTTCCACTTGGAGGAGGCAAAGTGGTGAATGGAAGGAGGCAATCCTCTGGCAGTGGGATTCTATGGAGCGATAATAAGGCAAGTTTGCTTGCATGGAGGCTGCTGGTATCTGTGATTGGAAGCTGGTGGACATCTCATGATGGAACTAAAAGTAGCTTCTGGCACAATGGGACACCGTGACAGAAACCAGAGCACATGGAAATGCCATTTACGTTCCTGCCTCAGCGGTACCTTATTATCTACTTGCGCTGGCATGCTTTCAAACTGTTAGGTAGGAAGGAGCTGGGACAGAGCAACGGGAGCTCACCCCATCACAGGGATTCAAACTGCCGGCCTTATGATTGGCAAGCCCAAGAGGCTCAGTGGTTTAGACCACAGTGCCACCTCTGTCCCAATTGGAGGTAGCTTGCAGTATACAAGAGGGGAGGGTATTGTTGCACTCATGGAATGCTGGACCAATATATCTTCGATCTGATCTTCATCCCTCTGATCTAAACAAATGAATGCCAGCATACCTTTTCTGACCTCACTTCAATTTGAGCCCCGATTTCTCTAATCTGGGGACTACTTGCAAAAGCGCAAATAACAACAACAGGAAACCTTACTTTGGACGGAGGTAATAACATGCAGTGGGGAAAGCTTCTTGCCTCACAGGTGGGGTCTCGGGCTTGGGTGAAATGACTCTCCTTAGCTGGAGCCCAGCAATAATAGTATGCATCATTTCATGTTGTCAACTGATGCCTGTAGAGTTGATTTATTTATATTTGCAGCTGATGATGCAGATCAAAGTCTAGCAGTACTTAACGTTCCATAAAGAGAGTTTAAGACTGTTAAGTGTAACCACAAGAGTAGACTAAAAGCCAAATCCCCCCCCCCTCCACCGGGTGAAGCACTTGGATGGATCCACGATTAATTCAGATGGATTAATGTGATTTCATCTATTATAGTATAAAACAATCTTCCTTTTCTTAGTGTGAGGCAGACGCTGACTCACTGCCATTATTGCCTTTGAACCACAGCTACTTGGAGGGGCCAGTCTGGTGATGGCCGTGAGGCTCCAAGGTGGAATTCTTTGTTAGTATATAAAGGGTCTGAGTCACCCCTGTTTCAGGGACCTTGCTGTCTTTTATATGATTGCAAAGTTGCCTGTGTTACAGTGGAACCTCTACTTACGGACATAATCAGTTCCGGAGGTCCATCTGAAGTCATTCCTGGTCGCTGGTAGAAGCACCGTTGTTTACAGGTGCATTCGGCGGCAGTGCGCTTCTGCGCATGTGCAGATGGTGGCATGTGCTGAAGTTGCTTCTACGCATGCGCGAATCACGGAAAAACCAGTATGTACAAGAAGTTTTGTAAGGAGAACTATATGAATTATTGCAAAAGAGAACTAAGAAGGAGTTTATTTGGGATTTGGATTTTACAGCAATAACTATAATAATAAAATGCAAAATTAGAAAGGAAGATAGAAAACCATCATTCGAGGCTGATGGAAGTCATATATATATATGGGTTGCCTGACATCACTGGGCCCTCTCTTACCCCAACTCCATTACTGGGCCTTTCTGTGCAAGGCTACAGTACAGTAGGTTTAATAAACAGGTGAGTGGATAGCAGGAGAAGCAGCAGATTCGGCAGCAGGGGTGGGATATCAATGAGTGGGGTGAAGTGTATGGTAGCAGTGGGACTCCCAGGCATTGAAAGAAGCTGTGGGATGCTGCTGCTTTGTGCACTGAGCCATTTTAAAGAGCATAAGATTGACCCTAACTTATCATTGCTTTGAAGAGATGCTACACTGGGGATGAGCTAATAGGCATTGTCGGGGGGTGGGATGAAAGAGGTCTACCTGGCCCCGTGCAGGCAAGCATTATTGGTTGTGGGGCCATATTGAGGTACCAGGACCACAGCTTTTGCCCAACCATGACACAGGGCTTAAAAATAGCAAATAATATGGGTATTGGCACCAGTGTCAAAGGTTTATGCTGTTTGACAAACTGCTAAGAGAAGATGGAAATGGGAAAAAAATATACTATGGATTACATTTCTATGTCTACCCCAGTAGATCTTCCATACTCATCAACTTCAAGTTGAAAAATGACACCTGTATCAGTACAGTGGTACCTCAGGTTAAGAACTTAATTCGTTCTGGAGGTCCATTCTTAACCTGAAAATGTTCTTAACCTGAGATACCATATTAGCTAATGGGGCCTCTTGCTGTCGCTGCACCGCCACCGCACAATTTCTGTTCTCATCCTGAAGCAAAGTTCTTAACCTGAGGTACTATTTCTGGGTTAGCGGAGTCTGTATCCGGAAGCGTCTGTAACCTGAAGCATCTGTAACCTGAGGTACCACTGTAGTGAGATTGTGGGTCTCTTTGGAACATAATTACTCACACCTTGTGTCAAAGACACAACTGCTTTCACAGACCCTCCAACTGTCCCTATTTTCCAGGGATGTCCCTGATTTAGAGAAGCCGTCCCAGTTTCTGATTTGATCCTGGAATGTCTTGCTTTTCCTTAGGACATTCCTATTTTCATTGGAGAAATGTTAGAGGGTATGGAGTTACCCTCTCAAGGCAATCCTGTATAGGGAAGTTTTTTTTTCATGTTTCATGTTTTATTATGTTTCTGGATATGTTAGAAGCTGCCCAGAGTGCTCAGGCAACCCAATAAGGTTATTGGGTTGCTGTTTTTATTTTGATTATATATTTTGTGGTTTTGTGTTCTGGTTTTGTCCTGAGACCTCCGGGTATAGGGCGGAATATAAATTCAATAATAAACAAACAAACAAACAAATAAACATGTGAGGTATAAATAGTAAAATTGTCATTATGGTATAGGACGTCCCTATTTTCATTGGAGAAATGTTGGAGGGTATGCATTCAGCTAATAAAATAACCAACCCAGCGAGCTCCCTATAGCAGCCAAGTTCAAAAGAACAAATGCAGGTAAACAATATTCATGTCTCCTGAGTACTGCAATTCTCCAATATGATTAATTGGCCAAAACAGCAGCGGAAATGAATAAATCAGCGGACTGGAATAATGTGCCTTAAATGGCCACAAAGGCAGAAGTGCTTTGCCATACATACATATATACTGTACAATGAACTTACGAAACATACCAGCTTTACATAACAAGGCCCGGTGGAATTGAGAATGGCTCCATAGTTCCGTGACCTTAATTGTTATGAATAGGAACACATTTTCTGCATCACTCTCTCTATATTTAGTGCTATTACATAAATCACCAGAATTTCAAAACTATAGCAATTGGTGATGGCAATGGCACTTGAGTAGAGAGTCTGCTACAGTGAAAATAGGGGATGGGGGACTTCTGTAACAATTGCAAGTCCCTTAACTCTAACATTTGTGGGGAAGTTTGGTATATTTATGATCTGCACTTTTATGAAGACGTCTTATAATATAAAATTCAATAACATCAATCAATATTTATAAAACCTAGGGAAAATATCAATAAAACAGCAGTAGGTACTGGCTGGTTAAAAAGGGGGGAAAATCACATTGTCTAAAACAGGCATGTCCAACAGGTAGATCATGATCTACTGGTAGATCACTGGACATCTGTGGTAGATCACTGGTAGATCACTGGCTCTCCACAAAGAAAACTCAACAACTTTGACCTGAACCCCCCAAAAGGGGGTAGATCACTGCCAGTTTTTAACTCTGTGAGTAGATCGCAGTATCTTGGGAGTTGGCTGCCCCTGGTCTAAAAAGTACAGTTTTTATGAGATGTCTAAAGAAAGGCAGAGACATTTTCTACTGAACCTCTATAGGCAGCAAGTTCCACAGGGCAGGACCAGCCATGCTAATGGCCTTTTCCCTAGTAAAGACAATCTGCATGTTAGGGAATTCTGATGTATCTCAGCAAATGTGGTTAAATTGGTTAGTTCATCTCTGCATAGGGCTTCATGAAATCCATTCTTCACTGGGACAGGAAGTGAGCTCATGAGCTTGCCAGGAAATCACAGAGATGCTGTACTCATGCAACCTCTTTTTTATTACCTCCTTTAAACACTGTATTTCCTCCAAGGAGCTCCAAGGAGCCCTGTCTTACACCCCTCCATTTTATTCTCACAACAAGCCAGTGACTGTGAGGTGGCAACTGGCCCAAGGTCACCCAAGGAGTTTCATGTCTGAGCAGGAATTTGAATGCTGGTCTCTGTCGCCATAGCCTGACATTGCGACTAATGCACCATGCAATTGAAATGGGTGGAATTGTCTTAGCCTAAAAATACAACCACCGCTGCCTGATTGTGCCTGTTGCAGGCGCTGCACGTACGGCCAAGTGGAGATGTCGATTCATTCAATTTGCCCCTATCAGTAGCTCAGCTGCAGGCCCAACAGCAACCTGAAACATTCCTGGAAGTCATTGTATGGGGGCTGCCAAAATTGCAGCCATTCTCCTTACATTTGTAAAGCACCAAATTTTAAGGGCAGGCCACATGACAAGCAATTTACAGATATTCTCTTTCTATATGGTAGACACTGATCCAGAACCAGAAGCCAGTTTCCTTGCAGATGGGTGGGTGTATGCATGACTGAGTGGGCAGGGAAGGTGGATGGGAAGGAGGAAAGGTGGACAGAAACAGCAAGAGGGAAGTGCAGGTCACTCTGTGTCAGGGTCAGGCCAGCTCTGCATATGAGTAACAGAGGAGGCACTGAATGCTTGGTGATATCTGAAAGGTGCACACTAGGCCATTATTGCCCAGTATATTTTGAGTTAAACCTCTTTCTCTTGTGGGTGCCGTCACGTCTAAAAGGAAAAGAAATTCTTATCTCCCATTTCATCACAAAGTGATTGATTTTGTTCTTTCAAGGAAGAACCCCAACATAGACTCCCATGAGAAGGATTTTTAACATGAAACTTCACCTAAATGCTGGAGAGGGTCACCTCCCCAAGCACATACCTCCACATGTGGTGGGAATGCCCCAAAACCCAACTATTCTGGACAACAGCCATACAAGAAATATGTAAAATAACTAAGCAAGTACTAGAAATCACCCCAGAATTGGCCCTATTAAAAATCTTCCAAGACAATAATGCCGATTTACATCACAAAGAACTCATAACCCACCTTCTTTCAGCAGCCAGAAACAACATAACCAGACACTGGAGAAACCTGTCAGGAATAAGCATGGACCAATGGTACCAAATAGTATGGGAAACAGGCCTACTAGAAAAATTAACCAATGAACTGAAACTGACACGGGGACAAACAGAAGAAGACACCTTCACCCTGGTATGGCTCCCCTTTATCACATACACAGCCCAACAAGACAACGACAAAAATCCACCAACAGCATACGAATCAATATGGCTAACCTGATCCAAACACCCACCCACCCCACTCACACATGAAAACAAAGCTCACCACAGCCAATCACAAACGAACAACCACACCCTAGGCCAACCCCAACCTCTCTCACCTCCAAAGGAACACAAGCGAATAGCAGAGAACCTGCACAAGCGATGCTGACACAAAACCCAGCACACATATTAAGTAAAACAGGAACATCACCACCCGACCCTCCCCACCTTCCCCCCTTCTTTCCCCCTTTTCTTCCTGATATAACACTAATGTCTCAACAAATGAAACTGATCTGTAAAAATGTTACTTGGAAAAAAAGAGAGACATTGCTCCTACTTTTGTAAGCCAATAAAATCTTTAATAAACAAACAAACAAACAAACATGAAAGACACAGAGCAATAAATTGCCTTCTGTGCACCTCTGAGATGTTCTTCCTTCATACTCTAGCTCCCGCACGAGTACCATCATGCAGAAGATGTTTTCAGTGGCACTAACAAGAGGGCCATAAGTGGTCATCAACTTTGAACTCGTCCTCTGTTTTGGAGAGCTTATGCCATTCTGAAAATTTTTACCTTGACTGAGGGCACTCTATGTGAAACTATGCTGTGAGTGTGAAGAGGATACCTAGTGAGTATCTCTTCTGTCTGAAAAGAGCTCCTTGCACCACTTGATAAGCCCTTGTGAAGGTAGTTCCATGAGTAGTAGGGAACATGGGGCAATGCTGCTTGCCCTGCTCCCAGTGTTGGATGCATCCCACCTACCAGACATCCAGTCACTGAGCTTTATCTGAAGCAGGAAAGTCTAACAGCATAGAACCCTATACTTTTAGACTTCCAAACAACCTGGAACCTTGCATGATCAGGGTTTTGGAGTACATGGAAGTCTATGCATGTAGAGCACTGTGCAGAAAGGCTTCTCTTCCAATGTCTAGACTCCACGTGGGGCTGAGCGTGTGGTGCAGTCTCTCTTCCTCATTGTCTTACAAAGCCCTCCTCATGAGTATAACACATCAAGGGACTGAAATTGTTCCTGGAATCTTGGGACACTTCCAAAACAACCACAAATGTAGCACAAGGGATTTGCTTGAAGTGAGAAGTGTATCTATGCATGGAAGACCTTGCAAGCCCCCAAACGCTTTCCTAGGTTGAAGTCTGTATTATTTGATTTACTGTTATAGCCTATAAATGTTCTTTCTTTTTCAAGGATGTTTCTAAGGTCTCCTTTTTTTATTAACTCAAGAAACAGGCCCATCGGTTATTTTTGAAGCCATGTAAGGCATGGAGTAAATGTTAGCTTAGTATTTTCTTATGAGAATATGTGGGAGTTGATGCCCAGCTTTAAAAGTAACTCTAGTAATTATTTCTACTTTTAATTCAGCCAGATTTTTTTTTTGCAGTATTTATATTGTTATTTAATGTAATCATTAGCTAAAAGTTGTTTAACTTAAATAATAAGGTGCCTTGAAAAGCTGGGAAAGAGCCAAAGCAATTTCCATAAAACAATCATTCCATTTAACTGCTCATGTTTATTCAAAATTATAGGCCATTACTGTTACAATGCTGGGAAATTTAATCATTTAAAGAAGGTTTATATATATCAAGGGAAATGCAAAATTGGATTGCATCAAAGTAAAACAAGGTTTTCACAGGTCTCTCAGTAAATAAATGACTGTCAACTAGCTAAAAAACTCCAGCTGGTTAGTTTTTTGAGGCTGATGACATGTCGGCATTCAGAATTTGAAAGCTGATGAGATTTCATATGAAAAATTACCTGCAGTGGCTCAGAGTTGAATTAGCTGAACTGCACACCTCACACACTATGCCGCATAACAAAAAAGCAATCATATCCCAAATCAGCTCTACTCAGCACAAGGACAAGTGGAACTTGCATTTCCTTCAAACTATTTCCCACACAGAAAATATATATCTTATCTATATGTTTGAAGAGCTAGCTAATCTAGTAATCATTTTCAGCCAGAGCACTCATGTCTGGGTTTCAGATCCTGGCTTTGTTCAATGCAAAACAGAGTTTCAATATATTGTTCTTCTGAATTCATAAAAAAAGCAGTGCTGAAATAAACAAGATTTTTTTTTTTCATTCCTAACCAACATTTCATTTTAAAAACCCACTTTAGAATATCTGTATTTGTATTCAGGCTTCTGCAGAACTTGATTCCTCACCTCTTACATATTTTGAATAATTTCCAGTTCCTTGAAAATGTTGATACAAGAGCTGGATGTTTGAAAGCACCCCGCTCCAGCCACCAAATTATTTACGGTAGTTGGTGGTCTAACACTTTTTTAAAAAAGTTGTTTGGTAAAAAAATGTTTGGCTCATTCCCCCCTCCCCATAACTGAGCATGTGTTCCAAGTGTACCAATTCATATAAAATATGACACTAGCTTCACAGATGAAATAGGGATAATTTATTAGAGGTTACCGCCCACACACTTCTGCTGTGCTTTTCTGCTTGTGTGGTGGCACCTTGGTAAAATGACTTCTTACTATTTGTAGCAGAGCTTTCCCCAGAAGCAGAGGACAAGAACAGGAGTCATACTCAAATTCAGTCAAGAGCTTCTTTATCGCTTGACTGGTTGTGCAAGCATTTCTGTTACTATTATATACCAGCTATTTACATTCCTTCTCTATCTCTCCATCACAGTATAATCTCAGTCCAGTAATTAACAATCCTGACACAGCAAAACTCACAGTATCAGCAGCACCCATTGTCTTACTTCCAACCTTGTGGTCAGCACACATGCTGACAGTGTGTGTGTGTGTGTGTGTTTCCCTCGTGCAGAAATTGCAACCTACAACTTCCTCCCTTTATTTGCACCTCCAGCTGACGTCACTCAAACCTAGAGTGCCACTCCTACACACAAAAGAAAGTTCTGGAACCCTCTTTAAAGCTTCCAGGAACTTTTATCTGTTTCTTTAATAATGTATATCTAACACAATTGTTCATTTGTAAAATGCTATTCTTACCCCAAATATCTCTGGATACCATGGCTGGGAAAGAGACATGAACAGAGATGTGATATTGAGATGCCTTTGTGCACCTGACTTTGTCTGCTGATGTTGTGATGCAGCTATTGTCCTTACTGCCATCACACATGAGACTTATGAATAAGGACAAGATTGTGGCCGTTGGTCATTCTGTTTGACAGGTGGGCTGAAAACATTGCTTGTAGACTTCCGGTTAGCGCCAGCGCTTAATGGCGGATCTCACCCGGAGCTCCGGGAGAGATCTGCTTCGTGGGTTCGGGTCCTGTCAGCTACGGCGAAGCGGGGACCCTCAAAAATCACAGGCGCGTTGCCTGTGAACCGGAGACTCGGCGGGCACCTTTGCGCCCCCCCGACGCTGTGAAATAGCCTTTTTAAAGGCTGCGGAGCAGCGGAGGGGTTTTGGAGCGGTGCTGAGAGTCGTCTTCACCCAGCCTGCGAAGCGAAGCCGCGTCGCCATTAGCGGAGAGCGCTGATTTCTTCCGGTGAAATTGGATTAAAAGAACAACTACCCGTGAGTAGGATTGACCGCTAAAATATAATTGGACACTAAAAGTAAAGAAATTGGGCACCGAGACGGACAAGCACTAAAAAGGAAGTCTGCTTTCCGTTCTGTAGCAAGATCAAAGCGAAAGGCACTCTAGCTGTAACTGCTTGAGAGGAAATTTGTGGGAATTAAGAAATCCACCACCAAAGCAAAGAACTCCCTCCCCGAAGGCAGGAGGGGGGGAAGAAGATTTTAAAGTGTTTCCCTGCCAATTTAAAAGAACTGAGTAAAGTACCGCTGCTCTTATACCTGGGATCGGACTGCCGGAGAAAAGGAACCGGCTAAGGACTGTTGCTATAAGAAGGCTAAAAAGTATCTTTAATTGACTTTGGCTACTCCCAACTTGAAACATTTATTTTGTTGCATTGTAAAGTTACTTACAGGACATTATTGATTGGGATCCCCTAGAAAGAGAAAAGAATAATTGGAAGGGACTAGGAAAACTTTTGTTTATTTTTTGAAGAGTGTGGGACTATTTTGAGAAGTAAAGAATTGACTCTACGCCCTCTAGAGGACTTACAAATTGTTTCAGCAACGAGTGGAGTTTAAAATCTGAGAACTTTTGTTTGATAGCTCAAGAGTGTGGGAATGACCTTGACTAAAAGACTTTGTTATGGCAGATGGTAAAGAGAAAGGGGATTCACAAGAAACAACCTTGAGATCTGGCAGACAATACAAAATTGACCCTTCCATGCAAAGAAGGGCTTCTGTAATAGGAGCCTCTGGAACTACAGTTGTCGCAAAGTCAAAAGTGAAAGCAATGTCTACAGAAGAATCATTTGCTAAGGTACTGGAGAAGATAAATGACTCTTTGGAGGAACTAAAAAAGCAAGGCGCAGAGACTAAACTACAAGTTGCTGAAACTAAAGTACAAGTTGCTGAAACAAACAAAAAAATTGAAGAAATCTCTGGGAAAATTGACTTAAATACAAAAAGTATAACTGACCTTGGGAACAAAGTGAACTCAAATGCAGAAGCAATTGGGAAATTATTGGAAGATTCATCTACAACACAAAAGATAGCCGAGGAAGCTAAGGAAATTGCAACTGCTGCAGAGGAAAAATTTCCACCAGTTTACAAGAAACTGGATGAGTATGAGCTGGCACTCTCTATGCAGGATATGCAACGTAAGGAGAGGAATTTAAGGATTAGACTTGTGCCGGAAAAGGAAGGAGATAACCTGGTGGACTATTTGACAAAAGAATTTTCTGATTTTTGGAAGCAGGAGTTGGAGAAAGAAGATTTTAAGATAGAAAGTGCATTTAGATTGGGAACAAGGCAGAAGAAGAATCGACCCAGAGATTGTCTTATAACTCTAAGATCAAAGGAGGAGCGAGATAAAATATTGAACCTGCATTACCAAACAACCCTTCGAATTGAAGACTTTCATATTGAGATCTTCAAAGACATTCCTAAGAGTATTTTGGACGCAAGAGGACACTATAAGGACCTGGTGATACTGCTGAAAAGGAACTACATACCATTCAGGTGGGAGTTTCCCCAAGGCTTGTCTTTTAAATACAAGGGGAAGAAGAGAAGAATAAAGACTGTGAGTGATAAAGACAAGTTCCTGGGAGAACACGAAGAAGACCTACAGAAAGAGACATTTCCAGGACAAGGGCATCCGTCACTGGACACGGACACGGTACCACCGACAGACGAGGAACAAAAACAGGGAGCTGTAGGAGGAAGGAGTAAATAATCCCATCATGGCTCTGCAACTTCTAACCTGGAATTGTAACGGTTTGAACATTCCCAGAAAGAGAAAAAATATATTTCACGCCTTAAAGAAAGACCAATTGGACTTGATTTGTCTACAAGAGACTCATGTGACAAGAGCACATAGAAAATTATTAATAAACAAAAGATTGGGACAGGAATTTATATCTTCAGACAGAGTAAAAAAGAGAGGAGTGGTGATCTATGCAAAAGAAAAGTTGCAACCGAAACAAATTTTTAAAGATGATCAAGGAAGATATTTGGCAATTGAAATTCAATCCCAAGGAGAGAAGTACTTGATAGTGGGAATCTATGCACCAAATGAAGGGAAAGCTGAATTTTTTAAGAAGTTGCATGAAATTTTGATGGACCATATGGATTACAACTTAATTTTGATGGGAGATATGAATGGAGTAGTTTCAACAAATATGGACAAAGCACAAAGACAGGTAATAACAAAAGATGGAAGACTACCAAAGACTTTTTTTGAAATGACTGACAATATGGACTTGATTGACATTTGGAGAACAAAACACCCATTAGAAAGAGAGGGAACCTTCTTTTCTGAAGCCAAAATGACATGGACAAGGATTGACCAAATTTGGGTGACTAGCAGTATGGCGCCGAACATAAAGAAAGTAGAAATCTGCCCAAAAACTTTCTCCGACCACAATGCAGTAAAGATGGTGATGAGGCAAACAACAACTGGTTCCTTCAGATGGAGAATGAATGACACCTTATTCAGAGATGAGGAGATTTGCAAGAAGGCCCAAAAAACTTTGAAAGACTACTTTGAAATCAACTTAAGGTCTAAAGTAGAAAAGAGAATAGTATGGGACGCAAGCAAAGCCGTGATGAGAGGGTTTTTGATTCAGCAAAATACATTAAAGAAAAGAAAGCAAAATGAGAGGAAGGAGAGAATTTTGGAAAAGATAAAAGAAGGGGAAAAACAATTAAGATCGAAGCCAAAATCCCAAGAGATTTTAAGAGAAATTAAATTTCATCAAACACAATATATGGAACTGATGAATCAAGAATTAGAGTGGAAAATTAAACAAATGAGACAAAAGACTTTTGAATCTGCTGATAAATGTGGTAAGTTATTGGCTTGGCAAATAAAGAAGAGACAAAAACTCAACACGGTAACAAATATAGAGGTGGAAGGAAAGAATATAAGCAACCCAGCGGAAATTAGGAACTGTTTTCAGAACTACTTTAGACAACTCTACATACAAGGGCCGCAGAAAGAAATGGATATACAACAATTCCTCGAGAAAAATGGGCTGAAAAAGGTTTTGCAGGAAAGTAAAACAATTTTGAACCAGGAGATATCAGCACAAGAAATAGAAGATGCCATTCAAGGCATGACGCTGGGCAAATCCCCCGGGCCGGATGGACTGACTTCTAAATATTATAAAGTTTTGAAGGAAGGACTGATACAACCTTTGAAGGAAATCTGTAATGAGATTATGGAGGGGAGAAGGGCACCTGATACGTGGAGTGAGGCCTATATCACACTTATACCAAAGACAGAGACTGAAAAGACTCAACTTAAAAACTACCGACCCATCTCATTATTGAATGTGGATTATAAAATCTTTGCTGATATTTTAGCAAAGAGACTGAAAAGAGTTTTGATGGAGGAGATTCATGGGGACCAAGCGGGCTTTCTCCCGAAAAGGCATTTGTCGGACAATGTAAGGAATATAATTGACATTTTGGAAAAGTTGGAAGTGAATATAAACACTAAGGCGGTTTTGATTTTTGTGGACGCCGAGAAAGCCTTTGATAACATTTCTTGGAGTTTTATGTTGAAGAACCTCCGGGGGATGGGGGTAGGCCAAGGGTTTGAGAATGGTATAGGTGCAATATACTCTGAACAGAAAGCAAAATTAATTGTAAATAATGTGGTTACAGAAGAGTTCAAGATTGAAAAAGGGACACGTCAGGGGTGCCCTATCTCCCCACTACTTTTTATATCGGTCCTGGAGGTTTTGCTTAATATGATTAGGAGGGACCAGTTGGTTAAAGGGATTCAGGTCGGAGCTAAACAATATAAATTGAGAGCATTTGCAGATGATTTAGTACTTACATTGCAAGAGCCAGAAGCTAGCACGAAAAGAGTTTTGGAAATAATTCAAGAGTTTGGTCAAATGGCAGGATTTAAATTGAATAAGTCAAAGACAAAGGTTTTGGAGAAAAACTTGACACAGGTAGAAAAAGAAAGGTTTCAGAACGAGACAGGGTTGACTGTGGTTAAAAAAGTGAAATATTTGGGTATAAATATGACAGCTAAAAATGTGAATCTGTTTAAAGATAATTATGAAAAAACTTGGAGAGAAGTGAAAAAAGATTTGGAGATTTGGTCCAATTTAAAGCTTTCCTTGTTAGGCCGAATTGCAGTTATAAAAATGAATGTATTGCCAAGAATGTTGTTTTTGTTCCAAGCATTGCAAATAATGGATAAAATGGATTGTTTCAAGAAGTGGCAAAAAGACATATCTAAATTTGTCTGGCAGGGCAAAAAGCCCAGAATTAAATTTAAGATATTAACGGACTCAAAGGAAAGAGGGGGGTTTGCCCTGCCAGACTTTAAATTGTACTATGAAGCGGCAGCTTTCTGCTGGCTGAAAGAATGGCTGCTTCTTGAAAACACAGACATTTTGGATCTGGAAGGTTTTAACAATATTTTTGGGTGGCATGCATATTTGTGGTATGACAAGGTTAAAGCACACAAAAGTTTTAAAAATCATATTGTCAGAAAAGCACTATTAAATGTCTGGGTTAGATATAAAGACTTGCTGGAAAATAAAACTCCAAGGTGGCTGTCGCCAATGGAAGCTAAGGCAGTTAAAAAGTTAAATATGGAGTCCAAGTGGCCAAGATACTGGGAAATTTTGGAAAAGGAAGGGGACAAACTGAGATTGCAGAGCTTTGAGAAATTAAAAGGGAAGGTGAGAGATTGGTTGCACTATCATCAAATAAATGAAGCGTTTAAACTGGACAGTAAAATTGGCTTCCAGGTGGAAAAATCAAAACTGGAGACAGAACTGTTAGAACCCAGTACTAAGAACTTGTCAAAAATGTACAATTTGCTGCTGAAATGGAATACACAAGATGAAACGGTTAAATCAGCCATGATTAAATGGGCTCAGGACATTGGTCATAATATTTTGTTTGCTGATTGGGAAAAGTTGTGGACCACCGGGATGAAATTTACGGCATGTAATGCCTTAAGAGAAAATATTATGAAAATGATATATAGGTGGTACATAACCCCAGTCAAGCTTGCAAAGATTTACCATTTGCCTGACAATAAATGTTGGAAATGTAAAGAAACTGAAGGTACATTTTTTCATCTTTGGTGGACTTGCCCGAAGATTAAGGCATTCTGGGAAATGATCTATAATGAACTTAAAAAGGTATTTAAATATACTTTCTCCAAGAAACCAGAGGCCTTTCTCTTGGGTATTGTCGGCCAAGGGGTGTTAAAGACGGATATAACTTTATTTATGTATGCTACAACAGCAGCTAGAATACTCATTGCGAAGTACTGGAAGACGCAAGAGCTACCCACACTGGAAGAATGGCAGATGAAGGTGATAGACTACATGGGCTTGGCAGAAATGACGAGCAGAATCCGAAACCAGGGAAGAGAAGCAGCGCAAGAAGAATGGAAAAAAATCAAGGACTATTTAAAGAAATATTACAAAGTTAATGAAAGTTAGAATGATGTTGGACTGGAAAGTAAATGGTTACTATTAGCAATGGTTAAGACAAGGAGAATAAGGAAGATTAGTTTAAATCTAAATTAAAATAAGGGAAGATTTGCTGAGTAATCGATAAGAATTTGGAATACAGAAAAGGGAGGCATGAGGAAGTCGGGGAAGAAAGGTATAAGAAATCAGGATATGAAATGGTACATGTTTTTTTTTGTTTTGTTTTTGTCTTTGTATGTTTATGTATGTTATGTCTATATGGAAAAAATTCTCGAATAAAAATATTAAAAAAAAAAAGAAAACATTGCTTGTATAGCTTGTGAAATAATAAAAATGGACATAGATGAGTTCTGGACCACTTGAGTTGGTAAAGTCTGACAACTAAGTTTTCATTAATAGCTTAGCTCCAATAGAAAGCATGATCCATCACAACAGAATCATTTATTCATATAGCTTTCACAAAGAAGGATAGCAAACATCAACTAATATCAAAGTGAATCAAGAGGGATCACATCATGAAGTAGGGCAACTCTTCCATTATAGAACAAAAAGGAAGACTCACCATTCAATATACATCAAAGCAATTTCCTAAAATACTAGACACGTTTAAACGAGGAACCTTATTTAAACATTTATAACCTCCCTATAACAATTATCTCTTGTGATAAATCAACAGAGTGTCCCGGGCACATATTGATTACAAGATCCTTGAGTCTGCTACTCATAGTTTTAACCACTACATCGTAGTTTGGATTATTGATAATACATCCAGGTTTTTGATAGGAATCACATTACATATAGATTTACTGTCATTCCGTCTGAATAAAATTAAAGGCCCTACTTGCCTGTCCAATACATTTAATGCTTGTGCTTAGAACCACCATTCTTCATGAAGTTAAATACTTTGACAACAATGCAAACACCTGGAGCCAAAGGCTAAGTCAGGATAACTTAGTGAAAGTTAACAGAAATAAGATACCTTACTTCAATCTGTCTGCTATGTACTGAGTTGAATAGGATCCAAACTGCAGCAGTCTGATTGGTCCTAGAACAATAGGATCCAAAAGGCAGCAGTCTGATTGGTCCTAGAACAATAGGATTCAGAATGCAGCAGTCTGATTGGTCCTAGAACAATGCAGCAGTATGATTGGTTGGCAGGAACCACCCAATCATGCTGCAGATAGAAGTGAATCCACAACCTGATTGGCTTACAGTAGAATTCCGGAATTAGCCAATCATGTGCAGCCCATTGTGTAAATAATGTATATAAAGCAGATACTTTGAGGGGACATTCATTCATTCCTCCTCACCACTATGAGCTGAATAAAGAGCATGAAATCACTTGCGACTCTGAGTATATTTCACTGTCTCAACTGCATATCAAGCTGGATGAAAGAAACACACCAGTGGTCTCTGTTTATGTTGTCATAAAGTCTAATTTTACTTCTACCAGGGAATTATGCCGTTTATTTTATCTGTTACTCGTTTTATTTACGATGTTTATATAGGTCACCTAACAGCATGCGTTTGCTGTGTGGTTCACATGAATTAAAAGAACAAAATACAAATATAAGGACAAAAATTCAGCAAGTAAACGACAACGTAAAAACGTTTTACTCCACAGAGAATGAGATAAACCCAGTCACAAAAAAACCCAGGAGAGGTGATTGTCTCAAGCGCCATGATCCATAGGGGCAGACGATCCTGATGTAGGTCTTTATTTCCCCCTTATTCTTGATGTAGATCTTCACCCAGCCATTCTTCCTTGCTAGGGAGGGGAGCACTACTTTGTGGTTCATGTCAGGTGGCAAAATCCCTTGGACAGTGGCACCCCTCTCCTGGCTGCGTCCCATGCTGCATGGTCACCTGGACCAGACTCCACCTTGACATTGCTGCTGGACCAGCAGAAACACAAAGAAGGAGTCAGGCCCTCACAACCATGTGGTGTGGTTGTGAAGTGGAACTTCAAAAGCCTGTACAAAAGCCTGTCTCCTTGCTTGCCCCCAGGAAAAGGAAGGCAAGAACCCGTATGTCAGGAGAGGAGAGACCATGAGACCATGACCATGCAGTGTGCTGGTCCCGTGGGCTAACCGAGAGGCAAGGTCCAAGTCCAGTCCAAGGTCAAAGGTGCAGTATGGAGGCAGTCTGAAGAAGTTGAAGCTGGATGCAGGGCAGGTAGTCGGGTGAGGTCAGGAGCTCCGGCAGGATAGCAGGACAGGGTTCAGGCAGGAACTGACAACCAACGAAGTTGCTCCTGCAACTTGGGACTGAGGCTGGCTGGCTTTTATCTGCCCCGAGGCACAGGGCGGCCCCAATCCTCAGGTGACTCGCCTCTCCTGGCCTGGAGGAGAGCACTCCTGCAGGAACTTAGTTCCCTCCGCCTCTCTGCCTCTCTGCCCTGAGCCTCTGCAGCTCAGGAGAAGCTGGAGGGTTACTGGACCCAGAGGCAACCTCAGCTTCCCCTGACGGGGCTGAGAGTGGAACACCTGCAGGCAATGGGTCCTCCACCCCCTCAGGAGCCAGAGCAGACTCAGCTGGTGCCTGCACCTGAAGATCCAGCACAGGTGAGGACGCTTCAGGCTCCTGCTCCAGCCCCGGCTCAGCTGGTTCTGGAGGCGGGGAATCCTGTGCAGGCTGGGATTCCTCAGGTTCAGCATCCGAATCCGAATCCCAGGCTATCACATGCAGCCTTCCTTCTCTCCATAGTGGCTGTGGGGACATGAACTTGAGGAACAGTAGAATAGACTTTTGATTTGTAGCTCCTGCACTGCAATGTGCTTAAAGGGTAAAAGCAAAGATGTTCCACTGTCACCAAAAAAGCAACTATGAACATGCTGGTGGCAGTTGTAGCCCAATAGCCTCTGTAAGGCTACTCTAGGAACAGGAACCAAAACTTGTTCCACAAATACTATAATGTCAGGGACTGGGCAGAGGAGGAAAGGTGGAGACTGCCTCTCCATCCTGACCCTTCCAGGGAGGAGGAAGGGGAAGACAGTATAGATTTACAACAGGGGTTTGAGGAAGGTCACTGCTTAGAGGCAGATGATGGGGAAAGTTGGGAAATCACAGGAGAGCCAAAACAACACCCAGCTGACTGGTTGTCATTAGAAAGCATTGCAGACCCTCCATCTCCCAGAACCCGGCAAGCCTTAAAAGTAGGAGTGCAAAGAACTCAAAGACAGAGGGCATGTAGCAGCACCTGTAGAGGAGATGATGAGAATGATGAATGAGGAAGTGGGAGAGATGAGGGATGGAGATTCACTCGGGACAATGCCATTATCCAAGAGGCTGGGTTCTATAGCCTCTCTCTGTAATATTGAAATAAAAAAGGATGGTAAGAAACTTTTCCCTTGTCTTTATACTTTCCTGGGCAACCAGCTGGGAGCCGCTGACGGCATCCTGACATATAAAAACAACTGCAAAATTCAAGGGATTCCTTAAATTCCTCTAATTTTTCAAAGTACACATTTGGCCTGTAGTGCTGTATTCCAGAAAAAGTAGGCAGGCCAGGGTTGTTTGTCTGTGAGTGGCCCTGAACTATTTCTTTTTTTCCAAATAATCAGTTGTAAAGTGGTCACATGCCATGCTGATGTTTTCCTTTCGGCACTAATACAGCAATGCAGGCAGGAGTTAGTTCCCTCAGTACCAGGCAAGGAGATGAGTGCATCTGCTCAGACTCGGACTCCTACAGTTGATTCCTAAACTCTGTTGTTATAACACTACACATAATTTTCCTCCATTTACTAGAAGCCTGGGAGATCTCAAGGCAAGCACAACAAGGTCACTTGATAAAGTTCAGCATTAAATTCAAGGTATTATCCATTGTTGTGGTCTGATATCTTTGAATCCACTAATCAAAATCAAAACTACTTTTATCAGTCATTTGCAGCAAGCTATCAAGTGTGTTGTTACAGACTTGAATGCTATGAAACATTTCCTAGCAGAACTTGTTGTTTCAAAATATTGACAAGATAGGGGAAAACTTCAACCAAATGTAACTTGCATTTGTAACATGCTAGAAGCTGCAGGATTTGTTAATGTTTGGTGCTCCAGTAAGTAACATATGTATAACATCTTTGCAAAGTGTGTAATTAATTCCAGGAACATGCTGAGATTTTAAATGACACTGAAATGACATAGCTCTTTTGGTAATTTAAGTCAAGTCTTGGGGCCTTTTCTCAAGGGAGGAATAACTCATCCTCTCTCTCTCTCTCTCTTTCTCATCTGATTATTTGTGCAGAAAATAAAGTGTAGAAGAGGCACTGAAAACACAAATGAGCATTACACTGTAAGTGTCTTAGCACAACAGCTTAGCAAAAATAATGCACATTGCATGATCCAAGTATGATATTTATTTATTTAGAGCATTTGTACCTCACTCTTCAACCAAAAAGGCTCCCAGAGCAGCTTACATGAAATCAAAACAAGACATGCCAAACATACCAAATCTATTTTAAAAATGTAGTATAAACACCAACAGTTGGGAAACACTGGCCTGTGAGCGCTCCAATTGGAGAACAGCCTTTACCAAAGGTGTCATGAGGTTTGACGACGCTCAAACTCAGGACGAAAGGGAGAAACGTGCTAAGAGAAAGGCATGCTTGGCAAACCCTCACTGTGATCAACTCCTGCCCAGAAACCTATGTCTCCACTGTGGAAAGACGTGTGGATCCAGAATTGGCCTCCACAGTAACTTACGGACTCACTGTTAAGACCATGTTCATGGAAGACAATCTTACTCAGCTACAAGTGATCGCCAAAGAAAAAGAAAGAATGCAGGATTCTTTTGCTCAATGTGGGGCTCAAACCCACGACTTTGAGATTAAGAGTGCTCAACCAACTGAGCTATCACAAAACATTCCTCTTAGCCTCCAAATTCAAAATGGCAAACAATTTTTAAGCTAGTTATGTGTGTTGAGGTGGGTAGTTATAAACCTGGCATTCATAAATATTATTATTATTATTATTATTATTATTATTATTATTATTATTATTATTTATTAAATGTGTATACCATCCTTCATCTGTAGATCTTAGGGTGGTTTACAACACAATAGTCATTGGTTCCCAACTTTATAATTTTGAGGATCCCTTTTTAACCTCAAAAAATCCACAGACCCTCACATGCTAATTGTTGCAATGTTAGGCTCCATCAACTGAGAAAATACATAATGACAAACAATGATTATGAATTCAGTAAAACTTTTAAACGAATTTACAAATGTGTCAAAAAACAAAGTACCATCACTAATCAATAACTCAAGTAATTCTTTTCAAAAGTTATTCATATATTCTTCTTCTTCTTCATATATATTTATTTCCTCAATATATCTAGTGACCAAGCCAATTAATCAGTTCAAACAGGTTTGAAACAGAATTTGATTTATCTATAATTATAAATCCATTCATCTATTTCTTCAGTATACTCAGTTACCAAGAACCCAATTAAATTAAACCAAGTACTAATAAGTTTATTTACTTACAGAAGAACACAAAATCATCCCCCAAAGCATTAAAATAAAAACTTTAATTATTATTAATATAATGTAGTCCTATGTATAGAATCAGGACTACCAATTCTATAGTTAAACAAAATCCCTAATCCCGGTAAGTAAAGCTATTTTTATATTAAATTAATTTGATTCTCTTTTACTTATATTTATTATTTGTTGTTATTTTTTCCTTTTCGTAAGCCAGTGGGCATGAGCAGCAATTGCTATTTGGAGTAGCAGGCAGCCCTCAAAGGTCTGCCCTACAAGACAATAAAATCCAAGCTAGAAAAAAGCCAGACCCCTAAAGAATAGATAACCCCCATCTACAGAATTGATGCTTTTGAATTATGGTGTTGGAGGAGACTCTTGAGAGTAGCATGGACTGCAAGAAGATCAAACCAATTAATTCTGAAGGAAATCAGCCCTGAGTGCTCACTGGAAGGACAGATCGTGAAGCTGAGGCTCCAATACTTTGGCCACCTCATGAGAAGAGAAGACTCCCTGGGAAAGACCCTGATGTAGGGAAAGATGGAGGGCACAAGGAGAAGGGGACGAGATGGTTGGACAGTGTTCTCGAAGCTACCAGCATGAGTTTGGCCAAACTGCGGGAGGCAGTGAAGGACAGGAGTGCCTGGCGTGCTCTGGTCCATGGGGTCACGAAGAGTCGGACACGACTAAACGACTAAACAACAACATCTACAGAATTTATTCCAACAAAGCACCAGAAGTAATCCTCAATAATTCCAAAACTAAGGAACCCAAATGCAATCAGTAGTTAGGAGGCAGAAAGCATGCCAATGGTCCACAGAGTGAAGCCTGGCAAAATTAAGAGAGAAGCACAGAGAAACTTGGCAAAGCCCAATGGGAGCATGATGTTGTCTTATAGCCCTTTACAAAGTCATCTTTGAAGCACCCTTAGCCTCCTTTAAGCATTGGTGTTTAAAAGGAGCAGCTGCTTCAAAGTCCCCTTTGAAGCAGCCACCCATTTTTGCATTCAACTTTGCTTTAAAGATTGCTTACAGGGTGAGGGCTGCTTTGAAGGGTGCTTTGCAGCTTTAAGACTGTCCCTGTGCTCCCAATGAGGGTATGGAGACTGTCTTTAAGTGAGTGGGAAGGCAGTGGTGGTGGGAGGCTGGGCTAACTTTTCCATAGACTCCTTGGGATAATTCTGTGGCTCCTCATGGGTCCAAAGGGCCCAGGTTGAGAACCATGGTGCTAGATTATTAAAATACCTTATTCAACAGCTTCGTATAGTAGCGCTGATTTTTAAGAAAGGGACTGGCCTCTTTTATATATTGACAGATATTGTTGAACAATTGCAATTTACGCAGGCACCATAATAAAAACATAATAAATTAGAGCACTGATATGCTTTTCCAGATTGTTAAGCATAATTAATTTACATTTGCAATCATTCCTTTGATGAAGAGCAACAGCTATGCTGGAATCACTTTTGGCTGATTTTATTCTGACATTGGAATAAATACTGTTTTCAGCTTTTTCTAGGTTTCCCCCACGTTTGGCAACACTCTTCTTCTGATTACTCCAACATGTGCCATGTTGTTCATATCGACATTGGCTATCACATAATGCTCAGTGGGGATAACATCCTACTGAATTCATAGCATGCTCACTTACAGGTGCCTTTTATGATATATTATCCAAGGTAGTTGTTTTGCAAGTTAGCTGTGTGTCATAGGGAACCCTGGACACAACGGCCCCTTCAGTCCTGATGTTATAAGCATATGTACAAAGCTACCCTGAAGCACACCGTGACAATCCATTATGGCATGATTTGGAGATAAGATTTCAGACCTGTACAGCATGCATTCTCCGAGCCGTATGTTCTATCATACTGTACCGGATGGTTGATAAATAATACACCATTTTTGGTAGCCTTCCCATGCCCTGACAGATAAAGGCTTGAATCACAACCATGTTCATTGATTCAAATATAGAAGCAGTCTGTCACTATCTCTGATAATAAACAGAACTTTTAAATATATATATATATAGATTCTTTTTAAAATTCTGGTAAGATAGAGTCATAAACAGAGAGTACCTGTAACAGAAGCAAAAATCAACTATTTATTGCTTATTTAGTTTTATTCCAATTATGAATCACTTCCCATAAAATATTCCAAAGGATTTGTAGTGCCCGTGGTCCAGCTTTGTGTGTCGCTACAAACAGCCACTTTCAATTATTGTTCCTATAGCTTTTTAGTTAACATCAATATCTGTACTATGATGTTTAAACTATCATCCTGCACATGCTTACCTGGAGTGGGAAGAAGCCCCACTGAGTTCAATGGAATATAAACATATATGGATCACACTGCAAATCAGAAATTTAGCAATGCCAAAATGCCTGACACCTGACTTATGCGGATCTGAACAGCAGAAAAATATTGGTAGGCAATGTGCAGCCACAGACACGAGGCAGAGAAGGCCGATGGAGCAAGGGAGGCGAAGGAGGCCAACTGGAACCTGACGAAGGAGAACCCGATGAAGGAAAGCAGGTAGGGCCCCAAGTGTGGGCCGTTTAAATGGCCAGGGAGTGGACCCGAGGGAAGGCTTCTCCCTCCGTCAGCTCAGCCCACTGGCACAGTCCATGCCCAAGCCTGCATCCCCATTCGCCAATTTAGGATGAAAGCCAGGATCCGGGTCCTGATAGGCGGCGGGGGCTTATCAAGAAGGAGCATTGATGCTGCAATTCCTTCACTGGGGCCCCTGTGAAGCCTCTGCTAGTGTACTGGAAGAAGCAAAGATCACCAGTGTCGAAGCAATGATTCTTCAACATCATCTTCATTGGACTGGTCATGTTGTGTGGATGCCTGATGACCATCTTCCAAAGCAACTACTCTATTCTGAACTTAAAAATGGAAAGTGTAACACTGGTGGTCAGCAAAAGAGGTTCAAAGACTCTCTCAAGGCAAAACGAAAAATATATAGGATAAACACCGACAACTGGGAAACACTGGTCTGTGTGTGCTCCAATTGGAGAACAGCCTTTACCAAAGGTGTCATGGGCTTTGAAGGCACTCAAACTCAGGACAAAAGGGAGAAACGTGCTAAGAGGAAGGCACGCTTGGCCAACCCTCACCTTGATCAACTATTGCCCAGAAACCTATGTCCCCATTGTGGAAGGATGTGTGGATCCAGAATTGGCCTCCATAGTCACTTACAGACTCACTGTTAAAATTGTGTTCATGGAAGACAATCTTACTCAGCTACAAGTGTTCACTAAAGAAAAAGAAGGCGGCACCTCTGCCATCCTGCAACTGAAAAGGGGTGAGTGGACTTGTCTAAATACTGTTTCTGGTAAAGATTCGAAAAGAAGAAACTATCTTTTGTTGCTTAACAGATGGAATTTGCTGCCAAGGAGTGTGGTGGAGTCTCCTTCTTTGGAGGTCTTTAAGCAGAGGCTTGACAACCATATGTCAGGAGTGCTCTGATGGTGTTTCCTGCTTGGCAGGGGGTTGGACTCGATGGCCCTTGTGGTCTCTTCCAACTCTATGATTCTATGATTCTATGAGATAAGAACAAACACTGCAGCTTGTCAACTGAGGTACAACCAAACCGGCAAGCACATTTATGCTGTACCTAGATCTTGTGTGGAGTTTTCATAGACATCAGCTGCAGTTCCACATGCTTGATGCATACAGAAGATGACCTTTACAGAAAGAGATGCTGCTACTCATTGCATGGCCTTGACTGTAGCAATTATCTGTCTGAGTACCTTGTTGTGCGTCTGCTGTGAAGCCTGTACATCAGACACACACAAAAAAAACATAGTTCACCAAGAGTTTTCATCTCCTTGGAAAGTGTTTTCAGCTTTGTGATCTATAAAACAGGGACGCAAAAGGAGGCAGAATGCATTTTGTTGGGTTAATAATAGATTCAAGGTAGTTTGTGAATAGGAGCTTTCCTTGAAATGCAAATAACAACTTTGGGTCAGGACTGTTACAGGGGGAAACCTTAACTCCCTCTCTCTGGCCCATTTCCTAAGCTATTTTCAAAATAAATTGCAGGCACTGAGGAAACAGATTTGGGTCACAAACCCTGGTGTGGGCTTAAGCAGACTTTAACCATTTCGACACAGAGACAGAGTGTGAGTGACACCACAGTGAATGGCTGCTTTCTCAAATCACTGAGTGATTTGAAGTTCACAGCATGTTATTCTTTGAAGGAGAACTACTTGAAAATTATTTACAGATGGTATTTAACTCTGAGTAGGCTTGCTAAGATGTATAAGACTGAATCGGATAAGTGCTGGAGATGCAAAGAGGTAGAGGGAACATTCTTTCATACTTAGTGGACTTGTAAAAGAGTACTGGGAAATGATACATAATGAATTGCAAATAATGTTCAAATGTACTTTCCCAAAAAACCAGAGTCCTTTCTGTTGGGGATAATTCAGACTGATATTCCCAGGAGTCAAAAAGGTTATTTATGTATGCCACTACTGCAGCCCATGTTTTGTTAGCCCAAAAATGGAAAATGAGTGAGGTCCCAACCAAAGAAGAATGGCAACATAAGTTGATAGAATATGCACAGCTTGCAGACTTAACAGATAGAATAAGAGAACAAGAAGAACATACGTTTAGAGAAGATTGGAAAACATTTATTGAATACATGGGAAATAACTGTACAGCTGAAAACGCCAGCAGCATTGAGATAAATTCAACAGTGTAAATAAGTTTTGATGGATGCAATAAGGGAATACTGAATGGTATAGTTTTTGTAAAATATGCAGAAATTTACGTTATGTAAAATGAACCATGGAGAGAGAAGAAGGGAAGTCATTGATATCTTAAAAATGTAAAAACGAGTACTTTAAATTGTAAAACACAAAATTTAATAAAAATAATATGTATATGTATAAAGAATGGCTGCTGACTCCCTAATGCAAATAGTGTTGGCTGTTTGCAGTTTAGTAACGCTGCAGAGAGATTGCTGGGGAGACCATGCATAACATGGAACTCAAAAATAACTTTAAGAAGGTTTTAATAACAAAACAAAAACTCTTTTTACACTAAAGATAACAACAAACATAACCCAACCACCAACCCATCCCCCAGGGTAATGAGAGAGCTAGGTGCTGCTCCTTATATACTATGCCCAAATGCTGACACAGCTTAATTAACACAACCTAGCAGCACCTGCTATGTTTCGCAGCTGTAAGACTGCGTCTCATTATTTGCCCTTGCCCTGGCCCTTAAAGACATACACAACTTGTGAAACAATAATGAACCTTCACATTTTACAGTGACCATTCAACAAATAGTAGTTGCGTGTTGAGTCCCACAATGCCACCCCAAAAAAATTTCACACATCACACATCAATTTTTGTTTAAGGTTTTTGGCATAATTTTGGCCACAACTTTATTCAAAATACAAAAAATGTGAGTGGTTGCTTAGGCATTGGTTATGACTAGCTGTCCTTGCCCAGGGGACAGAACTGACTTTCAGATTCCAGCGGAAGCCAGTGTGGGAAACAAGTATCGGGTGAGAAAATGAAGCTGGGCATCAGTCCCTCACTTCTCACCCTCATGTTCCTGTGGGGCTTGCACGGCCCAAGTCCGATGCCAGGGACAAGGACGAAAAGAATGGCAAGCCCCTGGATTCCTTTAATGGAATTCCCTTTCCGCACCACCATTGGAGGGGTAGGCACTTACCCCTCCACCAACCAATTTTAACCAACGCCTAACCGCCAACCTTACAAGTTGTGACGATTTGCCATGCAGTAGGCAAAAACCAAATGGCACCAGCCAATCAGCTAGATGGCAAAATTCCTACCAGGCCCCTGCTCCAAGGCAGACGACCCCATGATAGGCATAGCAAGGTCAAGCAATCGAGAAACCCCCCCTATTAAAGGGAGGGTGGGCGGGTGATCCGGTGCAAAACAGCCAAGAGGACGCCCACCGTTGGGCGTCCTGTATTTAAAGACTCTGACCCCTCCTCTGAATTGGCAACAATCAAAACTCCCCAGCAACCCAATTTTAACCATTTATGGCTTGGGTTATCCAAATCTCCCCAGCAACAACAGGGTGGCTTGTATCCCCCAACCGCAACACGTGCTCTCTGTTAGGGAGAACACGCTTTACTGGAGCCAGAAAGGGAGCTCAGTGGGGAGCAAAGAGTTCACGTCCTCCTGCCTTCTACACCTCTGTCCTGAACAGAAACAGAGCCATGCCTCTGAAGCTGGCTTCTTAAAAAGTCATTTGCATGGTTGCTAATTGTGTGAATGGCATTGCATCTAGTGTGGCTCTCAGAAGCAGAAACAGCAGTGGTCAGAGTTCCCTGAGGTTTGTGGACAAACCGGCCTGGATGTTAGATGGTTAATTTGTATTAAATGACATTGAAACACCATAATGATAAGGGGAAAGGGCACGTTTTGATTACAGGTAGCAAACACAGACCAAAACCCTTCCTTCTGAGATATGGAAGAAAGGGACAAGCCAGATCAAAGTGCCGCAAAAATATTTGGAATCATATTTGTTCTGCTTGAATCAGAAAATATTATACACTCCAATTTACACAACGCCATTAAGAACCAGATACCTTAAAAAAAAAAAGCAGTATCTTTGGGACACAGACAATAATGCATTACAGATTGCAGTATAAAAGGAATGTTCTGTAAATGTAATTGCAGTTCTGGGGAGATGGGTCAGGCTGTCATTGTCTGCCTTGTAATCTCAGTCACTTAAGGAGCACAGCTTCAAAGCTGTAAATTTTGTAGCCTGCGTCCCTGAATGCATGGCCACAGCCAATGTTCATATTGTCAAATCACGCAAACACCAGGCATCTAGTTGTAAAATAACATTTTACATCGCATTTACATTAGTTCTTTCCATATGAGGGAAATATTGTTCCTGCGGAAGACCTGACATTTGCCCATTTGACCTGACATTTAACATTTGCATCATCATATCATCATGCTCAATTTATGGAGCACCTTAAAGTTGGGCAACTGTCGTACAGAGATGGCAATGAGGCAGGTCCAGTCTGCAAGCTTTTTACCTAAGTAGAGTAGATGTTCAGTGCACCTAGGGACAAATAACAGTGTGCAAAATTTATGTGGATGTGATGTAGGCTTGCAGAGAAAAGTGGGCATTCTGTACATTTGCCCATTAAGGTAATTTTTAACGAGACACTTTCAAAGCCAAGTAAATAGCAAGAGTGTAGGAAACGGAGCGGGAGCACAGCATATATTACAGATGCAACATTACATTTTCATAAGGTTAGATGCTAACCTCTAACCACACCTTCTTCGCTTTGCATCATCCTTGAGTGTGTTTACCTGGCTGAAAGGTGCCCTTGAACTCTGATTGTGATTCTTGCTTGCTTGAATACAGGATAGAGAGGATTATCTGAGTGTGTACAGAAAGTAGCCTACTGTACAAAGGTATAAATTACACTCATTGTCCTGCCCACTTTTGCCTCTGTCCTGCTGCCCTCTGGCATATGGTCCCCACAGGTTTTCCCCAAAATAAATGTATTCCTTGGCCTGACAAAAGTTTCCCATCCCTGGGTGTTGGATTTCCAGCACCATTGCATTAGACCAGGCATGGCCAAACTTGGCCCTACAGATATTTTGGGACTACAACTCCCATCATCCCTAGAGAGCCAATGTGGTGTAGTGGTTAAGAGCGGTAGACTCATAATCTGGTGAACCGGGTTCACGTCTCCGCTCCTCCACATGCAGCTGCTGGGTGACCTTGGGCTAGTCACACTTCTTTGAAGTCTCTCATCCCCACTCACCTCACAGAGTGTTTGTTGTGGGGGAGGAAGGAAAAGAAGAATGTTAGCCGCTTTGAGACTCCTTTGGGTAGTGATAAAGCAGGATATCAAATCCAAACTCTTCTTCTTCTAACAGGACCAGTGGACAGGGATGATGGGAATTGTGGTCCCAAAACATCTGGAGGGCCAAGTTTGGCCATGCCTGCACTAGACTGCAGGTGTGAAGGACTTTCTTAGGAATCCGACAGTGTCAATTGAAAGCTCTAAGAATGGGCTCCAGTAAGTTGGAACACACATTCTCTCTCTCTCTCTCTCTCTCTCTCTCTCTCTCTCTCTCTCACACACACACACACACACACACACACACACAGCCCATCCCCAGTAAGAAGAGAGGGAAAGGATGATTGCCACAGAATTTATCTTGTTCTAACGCTAAGTATTTACTTAGTCACTAGATAGCACAAGAGCCTCTTTAAAGAGAAATCAGTACGTCCTGGTTTAGATTTCCTCTACAGAATTAGATAGGAATCCCTCCATTGATCACTGAAGGAAGCTCTAGTGATTTGAACAGTTTGCTAGCTCAGAAAGTGTCAGGACTTCATGCTAGATGACAGTCTGGTTATTACTGCCACCATTAAGCACTGAATACTGAGAAGGTTTGGAGGAAAATCTATAACGGCATCAAGATAATCTTTTCAGCCTTATCAGAGATCCAGAATAGAATGCTTTAATTCACAGTCTATTGACCATTTATGTCCTTAAAAAAATACATCTGATTTCTAAAAGCTATCAGCAGGAACAAAAGACTTCATTAAGTACAGTACTGCCACATTGGGGGGGGGGGGAGTTAACACATGCTTTAAAGGAATAGGCATAAGCTATAAAACAGAGAAAAGAATCATTCATTCCAGAAGTGTGGTAGGTTAAACATGCAAAATGCTACCAAGAGAACCTAGACAGGCCATTTCTTGAATACTCAAAAAGGTGCACGCACACAAAAACATGCTCACACACATTTACAAACACCACTTCCTGCTCACAATTATGGGCCATCTTTAAATTAATAATATTACAGATAAAAATGCTAATTTTAAGATACCCTCTAACAGACCATGTGTCCAGAGGAAGTCTACTGAAGCAAACAGAGCTGTTTGGCATCTTAAAAACTGACTAATTTAGTGATGCATGAATTCATTGATTTCATAAATAAGAACCAACTTTATCAAGTGCCCGACAGACATTTTTAAAAAGTTGGATATTTGTGCAGATGACCAGTAATTATCTTAACCTTTCCCTTCTGGAATTGGCTCCATCCAGCTAAGGAGCTGGAGATAACTTTCAGTGGTGTTTACATGTTTTCAGATCTATCTATCAATCTGTGTTCAGGCATCATGTGGTGCCAGTATGCATCCATTGAAAGAACAGTTTTGCAAAAGAGACTGAAAGAACACACTTTAATTTAACGCATGCACTAATAAATTGAATTCAGCAACATAGAAACACTTGGGATTGGTTCAAACAATGAAAACAAATGCATCCCCCCATTTATTTCCAGGTGTGCATAATGTTGCTGCTGCAATCACATTAAGCTTCTATTTTTTGTGAACTGTTATCTCATATGAACCTTGGCGACCTCCAGGATTCCAATGATGACTTTAAAAAGCTTAGCTTCCTTTGCAGATACATTGCCATTTGAAATGTCCAGTAAGCTCAAAATGGTCACCAATTTCCTATACGCCATTTCAAATGTTCCATTTGTGCTCGTACATCAATTGGCCTGTTTGCTCTTAATAACCCACAAATGGAACCTGGGGGCTGGTGATGCAATGCATCAAAAGATGGGCAGGTACATGAACCATGGCAATGTGGCTGATACCACAGAAGAAGCAGAGATTCGCGGAACTACTACAGCAGTGCAGTCCCACTCTGCTCATTTTTTGCACATGATAGTGCATAATCGTCAAACAATTACTGCATCCGCACAACACTAACTAGTAGTGTCCACTTCTAATCAAAGGAGAGATGAATGGCATGATGAAGTCACCCCTACAAGCTATTTACTTCAGGTGCATTTGATAATTGAGCCCGAATGGGTGTGAGTAACATGTACTAAAAGGAAATATTATTATTATTATTATTATTATTATTATTATTATTATTATTATTATTAGTTATTTGTACCCCACCCATCTGGCGGGGTTTCCCCAGCCACTCTGGGCGGCTTCCAACAAAGATTAATAATACATTTAAATGTCACACATTAAAAACTTCCCTGAACAGGGCTGCCTTCAGATGTCTTCTAAATGTCAGGTAGTTGTTTATCTCTTTGACATCTGATGGGGAGGGGGGGCGTTCCACAGGGCGGGCGCCAGTACCAAGAAGGCCCTCTGCCTGGTTCCCTGTAGCTTTGCTTCTTGCAGTGAGGGAACCACCAGAAGGCCCTCGGTGCTGGACCTCAGGATCCGGGCGGAACGATGGGGGGTGGAGACGCTCCTTCAGGTATACTGGGCCGAGGTCTTATTTTAAAAATCCCATTACTTCTCAGAGCACCTTGCCAGAACGAGTTTTGCTCAATGATTCAACATCTCTCTATTGCTAATGCTTACCACATGCTCCTTTCAAACAATTTGCAGGGGGCAGTTAGGGGATCTGGCTCAGTTTTCCTATTTCTGTTTTTAATAAATTTATTTATTTGGTTTTTCAGATTAAAATTTTACATTCACATGTCTGACATACAACATAAAAACAAGATTCCAAAGAATCCCCTGGATTCCCTCCTCCCTTTTGTGGGTCCTATTGTTAATCATTTCCTCCTGCATCTTTTATAATAATCCAAATCTTTTACCTTTCCATTGTGTCCAAAACTCACCATTAAACTACAAGTGATATACCAATCCTACTAACGATTTTAACTGTTTACAATGGTCTTTAAGATAAGTTATAAATTTCCCCCATTCCTTATTAAAAATTTCGGTCTTCCTGATTTCTGATTCTTCCGGTCATTTTAGCCATTTCGGCATCGTCCATCAACATGATCAGAGAAGAATGGCAGATCAAGTTGATCAAGTCAGTTTTCCTGTTTCAGTAAGATTGAATTAGTAAATGAATGAGGACTCAAAAAAGGTCGTGACATTTACAGTGGTTTCATGCAGCACTCTCCTCAATGAACTTCAGGCACATGGCAAATACTTTCTTATTTCAACAGGTATTTTAAGGTAGTGTTTGGGTATATGCCTGAGTTTATGATCTTTTTATTATTTTAGTCCCTGTATAGTTTGTTTTAATGTACACTGCTCAGAAATGCTAATTAAACAGCAATACAAATACAGTGGTACCTTGGGTTAAGAACTTAATTCGTTCTGGAGGTCCGTTCTTAACCTGAAACTGTTCTTAACCTGAGGTACTACTTTAGCTAATGGGGCCTCCTGCTGCTGCTGCGCTGCCGCTGCACGATTTCTGTTCTCATCCTGAAGCAAAGTTCTTAACCCAAGGTACTATTTCTGGGTTAGCGGAGTCTGTAACCTGAAGCATCTGTAACCCAAGGTACCACTGCACCATAAATAACAAACCACCTGCGTTTACTTGTGTGAGGCAGGACTGTGGAACCTGTGACTCTCAAGATGTTGTCAGACTTCAGCTCCTATAAGCTCGAGCCAACGTGGTCAATGGTCAGGGATTATAGCAGTTGTAGTTCAACAACATCTAGAACAGGGCTTCCCAAACTTGGGTCTCCAGCTGTTGTTGGACTACAACTCCCATCATCCCTAGCTAGCAGGACCAGTGGTCAAGGACGATGGGAATGGTAGTCCAAAACCAGCTGGAAACCCAGGTTTGTGAAACCCTGATCCTGAGAGTCACAGATTCCCCAGTTCTGACTCAAGAGATGAGGACCCTATGTTTTCCAGATTTGACTACAATTCTCATTATTCCTGGCCATGTTGGCTGGAGCTTATGGGAGATGGAATCCAACACACATAAGTTATTGGAAGATACCAAATGTACCAAAAATAATTACAAGTCAATAATGCAACCTTCATCCAATGACATTAAAACAGTTGTATTGTTGAAAAGCTCTTGGCAATGTGTTGCAATTATTAACAAGAAATCCAAGAGTGAAGAATGCACAATGCTCAACAAATGCTCGGAATAATATTAATATTTGCACACATGCAGTCTCTAATCTAATTGTTTCTTAAGGACACATATGCAAATGTTATTAATTGCGAAAAGATTTGTAACAGAAACAAACAGACCCTCCACCAGTTAGATACAGGACATATTTTATTCCTGAGTAGTACCAAGTAATGAGATACACTTAATAAAAATGTAATTAGTAGACCTGCTTCCCAGCTGGATAGAGTTTTTACTTTTTTATCCCATATGATTTAAGCCCTTAAGGTAGCTTCCATCATTGCTCTTATTATATAGGTATGGTATTTAATTCATAATTCTGTAGTTACTAATTTAAAACTACTTAAAAATCCAAAAGTTTCCAGGCTTCAATCACATTTCAAATTATTGTACTGAAGGTACTCATTACCTGGAATATAAACAGTATCATTTTTCCCCCTGCCAGTCAATGCTCGTCTTTTGCTAGTGAGCCACAACCCAAATTCACTGTAGATAATGAATACAGTCTTTAAGACCCACTCCTGCTTTTATGGAAATTCCAGTGAAGTCATCAGGGTTCATAAAGGTAAAGGTAAAGGGACCCCTGACCATTAGGTCCAGTCGTGACCGACTCTGGGGTTGCGGCGCTCATCTCACTTTATTGGCCGAGGGAGCCGGCATTTGTCCGCAGACAGCTTCCGGGTCATGTGGCCAACATGACTAAGCCGCTTCTGGTGAACCAGAGCAGTGCACGGAAAAGCCGTGCTGCTAGGTTAGCAGGAGCTCGGACCGAGCAATGGGAGCTCACCCCGTTGTGGGGATTTGAACCGCTGACCTTCTGATCGGCAAGCCCTAGGCTCTGTAGTTTAACCCACAGTGCCACCCGCATCCCTTATCGGGGTTCATAGTCTTTACCAATTCTTTATCTGCAATTATATACCTCCATTTCCACACAGACACACACAATGTGTGCGGTGGGGAGTATTTTTGTTTGTTTGTTTTTCTGTAGCAAACAACCCTGTGATCCTCAGATGCAAAGCAGTATAGAAATTTAATAATAAATCAATAAATAATCCAAAGATGCCAACTCTGTGATTCAGCTTGTGTCGCATAATGTTTCCAGTATACAGAAAAGCGACAGGCACTGGCACCAAGAAGAAGAGGCAGGCAGCGGAGGTGCTTCCATTGAAAAGTCCCAGAACTTTATTTTAGAACAGAACGCGTACAGGATCTAAATCAGTACAGCCTGCATGTACAGCGTTGTAGATTACTGCAGCATTCTATATTGCTTTAAGTTCAGAACCAGGCCAGCCCAATCGCCACACACTGGATAACCCTGATGTCCCCCAGATCCCTGGCTGAGGACTGGGAAGGATAAACGCCCAATGCCAGAGACAAGGTCTCCCTACATCTGAAACTTAATAAAGTTGTGGCCAATTTTAATCCCATAGCACGTTGTCTTGAGTCAGTATTCCACTCGGGAGTCACCTGCAGTTGAGGGGACTCCACCTGTCCACACAATAGTTAAGCCTATTGCATTACAGCCTTTTAAAGTTTGGCCTTTGAAATACAATGCAGGTCCTACCCATTCGCTTTCAGAAAGAGGAAGACATGGAATAGCATTTGAAATTAAAAAATCAGTATATTTCAGGTCTATGTGACTTGAACATCATATGCCTATCCCCTTCCATTATAGTATTAATCTACAATTGTTGTGTTTTTTTTTATAAAAAAAATCCAGACAAAAAATATACATTTAAATAGGTACAGTATATTTAAAACATATTTCCCCCTCAAAGTACACATTTCCAAATGTACTTTTCTTTTTCTCAAGATACACATTTACACTCTACTGTACCCTACTGTACTGGAGCATTTGGGAAATGTGAAATCTGGTGGAGAACAGCATGAGCTCAGCTGTTTGCCTTTCATAGAGGCTAGTAGAGAATTTTCCATGCTAGTTTGACTAAGCCATGTACTTTTCAACTTCCTTGTGGTTTCTTTTGTTTCGCTTTAATTGGGCTTTTTTGGTCCCTTGAGGCTAACTCTTAACTGTTCCTCTATTGCTTATCACAACTTTAGGGAAAACACAAAGGATAAGAGGGAGAAAGAGAATACTTTAGAAGGATAAATGTCTGTAAAAGAAAGCCTGAACTACTTGTGTAGAACCCTCCACATGATTTAGAACCCTGGAATACAAGGGTTCTAGATCACGCACAGAACCTTCACCAGCAGAAAAGGCTTCCCACTGCAAAATTCCAGACACTGATACATGGAGGGCTGTGGGTTATGGACAGAGATGTAGCAGGAGATGTGGGACCAAAAGCATATCTCTTTCTCATTCATGCTTGATGGAAAACCCCATTGCAGTTCTTGGTTCTATGAAAGGAATTTATGGAGGAACAAGGTATGCTTGGAAAACACTACAATACAGTGGTACCTCGGGTTACATACGCTTCAGGATACAGATGCTTCAGGTTACAGACGCCGCTAACTCAGAAATATTACCTCGGGTTAAGAACTTTGCTTCAGGATGAGAACAGAAATCATGCTCCGGCGGCGCGGCAGCAGCAGGAGGTCCCATTAGCTAAAGTGGTGCTTCAGGTTAAGAACAGTTGCAGGTTAAGAACAGACCTCCAGAATGAATTAAGTACTTAACCCGAGGTACCACTGTAAAAGCCACACTACTCATGCATAGGACATAGTGCATACTCACACATAGGTTGTATTGGCTGCTGAGGGGACTATGCTTGTTTACAGAATTTAAAAAGGGTTTAGACAGCTGTCTAGTTGTTGGTTGCTGTCTTGATCACAAAAGCAACCAGATACAGCCAGAGTTTGCATCAGATCCAGATGAATACCGAATCTGAACTGAAGTGGGGTGTCTCAGAAGGATTTTGGGCTTGTCTGTGACAAAGTGGGATCTGTAGGAGGCTGCACAACTTGAAATAGGAAGCCCTGAAGTTCTTCATGGCATCTCAGAAATTCAGACTAATGATGATGATATTGCAGTATCTACTAAAAGCAACACGGTATCTCTAAATTTATCAAGAATATAGCCAGATGACAGATGGGAATCTCCTCCATGGTTGATAAATTTAGATATGATAGAGGTGTATAAAGTTATTCATGGTATGGACAAAGAAGGTAGGAAAAAACCTTTCTCCCTCTTTCATGGGCATCCAATCGAGCTGAATACTAGAAGATTCAGGATAGACAAAATATTTACGCAGCACATAGTAAAACTATAGAATTTGCTCCTGCAGGAAGTAGTGTTGTTGGCCACCAATTTGGATGGCTTCAGAAGAGGGTTAGACAAATTAATGGAGGATAAGTCTATCAATGGCTGCTAGCCAAGGTTATTATATTCTGCCTCCACTATTAGAAGAAGAGTAGAAGAGTTTGGATTTATCACTACCCGAAGGAGTCTCAAAGCGGCTAACATTCTCCTTTCCCTTCCTCCTCCACAACAAACACTCTGTGAGGTGAGTGGGGCTGAGAGACTTCAAAGAAGTGTGACTGGCCCAAGGTCACCCAGCAGCTGCATGTGGAGGAGCGGAGACACGAACCCGGTTCACCAGATTAGGAGTCTACCACTCTTAACCACTACACCACACTGGCTACACTATACTACACTGGCTACACTACACCCAGAAGCTGCATGTGGAGGAGCAGAGACGTGAACCCGGATCACCAGATTACGAGTCTACCACACTTAACCACTACACCACCACAGAAGCAATATGCCTCTGAATGCCAGCTGCTGGTCATATGTGGAGAGAGTGCCATTGCACTCAAGTCCCACTTTGGGACTTGCCATGAACATCTGGTTGGCCACTATGAGAACAGGGTGGACTAGATGGGCCACTGATCTAATTCAGCAGGCTCTTCTTGTATCTTTATACTATTGGGGGAAGGAGCAGCTCTGCAAGAGCAAAACTATGTCACTGAGCTTGAGAAAGATGCCAGGATGGGGAGAGCAGAGGAAGAGCTCTGTTGTGAATGACATGTCAAGTTTGTTTTCACAGGCAATGATTTTTGCATTGAAAGATAATTTCTTTTTGTTCTTTCCCACTCCAAGTCAACTTGAAAAGTGCCTTGCCCAAATCGCTTGGACCTATATGTCTGCTGTTTGGCAGGCTTCTTCCCCAGAATAATCTCTCTCATGTCTGCAATTTGCCCACAACTTGGGGGGCGGAAATTAAGGAATTCCTTTTTTACTCATTGCAAAGCTTTAACAGCTGTCTTTGCAGGAAAAGAATGCACCTATTCTCCTGCAAATTTCACCTAGTTCTATCAAAATATTAAAAAGTTATAGATGCACAAAAGCTCTGAATTCTTTTGCCATTAATTTGACAGTTTTTATCCTCTGTTGAGGGGCTAGTATGCCTGCAAATTTTATCCACTTCTGTCAGAAGGGTAAAAGGATTATACTGTTTTCTCAGTTCCCAGCAGTGAATTGAAGTGGGATGTGAAGTGAGTTCGGATGGGCCCTTAACCCTATTCAGCAGCCTTTGAAGCACCTAAGATGAAGTTGGACTGTTTCCTGAAGAAATGAATCAAGGTCTGAACTTAATTTTGTGGTCAGTGCACACCCCTAATATGGAATCATTTAAATTACATATTTGGCAGACTACAATAGTGTAGTGGTAAAGTACATGGAAGTTTTCATCAAATGGAACACTGCTGATTGTGGTCTCTTTTGGTTATGGTTCACTGAGAAATCTCGATTATAAACAAAACAAAATCTACAGGGAAGGTACAAAGCACAGTGCTTTTTTCCTGGGGGGAAGCAGGGGTACGCATACCCCTAAACATTTTGTGAATCTAAGTTTGGTCTCATTGAGGGGCAATATTTCAATATGAGTAGGAAAATGAGAGTACCCCTAAACATTATTATTGGGGGGGGGGAAGCATTGACAAAGCATATGCAGCAAAAAAGGATCCATAAATGGGACATCAGGAATAACAAGTTTTCATCCTGTTAAAAATCTTTATGTAATACAGAGGCATGCTCAGAACTGCTCAGAATTTACCAAAGAGGGCCAAATTCTCACATTCTGTTTCTTAGCTAGCAGGTGTGAGTGAATATATTCATAAGTACAGTGTATGGAAACTACGGTATAGTCTGCAAATACAAGCAAACAATTCAATAATTGCACATCCCCAGGTAATCCTACGTTAGGTAATCCCAAAACAAGCAGTTTGTGGATTCTAGCTAATACTTGTATGTTTGGTGGTGCAATTGAAAGGTATATTCTCAAGTAATTCATGATATATTTAAGCATCTCTAGCAAAGCAACTTTAGTTGGTACCCTTCGTTTACAGTTGTTTGTGGCTAATAAAAAATAGGTCATGTAGACAAAACTATTTATGGCCAGATGTGTGGAGATTTTCGCCTGGAAACCAGAACTTTGAAAAGAATGATAAACCTCAACACTGCAGTTCAGTTGTTCTCTTATTGCCACTCTTTTCTTGCTCTTTCCATTGGTCCCTGTTCGTTCACTGGTGAATTGCAGCTTTCTGTTTAACTTTCCCAGTTTCCTCCTGGTATATCCCTGCCTACTCCTCCAACAATATCATTCTCAATCAATTCAAAGTCTTTAGCTTTCTTAAACTGCAACCACTCCTGTGCTATGCTCTTTTCGTCTGTCTCAGGACACCTTATGAGAATACTGTTGGATATTTGCAGTTTAGTAGCGCTGCAGAGAGCTTGCTGGGGAGACCATGCATAACAAGGAACTCAAAAATATATTAAACAAGGTTTTAATAACAAAACAAAAACTCCTTTTACACCAAAGATAACAACAACAACAAACATGCACCAACCCACCCCCAGGGTAATGGGAGAGCTAGGTGCTGCTCCTTATATACTATGCCCAAATGCTGACACAGCTTAATTAACACAACCTAGCAGCACCTGCTATGTTTCACAGATGCAAGGCTGGGTCTCGTTATATGCCCTGGCCCTTAAAGACATACACAACTTGTGAAATAATAATGAACCTTCACATTTTACAGTGACCATTCAACAAATACTTCTCCTCATTGCCAGAGTACCTGCACTGTATGCAGAAAGCCTCAGGTTTAAACACTAACATCTACAGGTAGGGATGGGAGAGGCCTTGCTTAAAACCCTGGAGAGCCTATGCCAGACAGTGTAGGCAAGTACTGAGCTAAATGGAGTGTGGTCTGACTTGGTATATGGCAGCTTCCTATGTTCCTAAAGCCCACCTTTTGTACTAAGTGTTTGGTTTCAGCTCCTTGTCCTCAGGGCCAGTGTCAAGAGTCGGTTTGGCTGGACATCGGCTGAGGGCACAAATCACAGGAGGGGTACATGGACAAAACACTCTTGAGTCTGCCTTATATGGTTCTCTGGGAAGTGCCACAAAGATGCATCACTTATTATGATTATAGTATTATGCTATAATAATGACCCTCTTAATCACAACTCCATTGAGATAACTTCACTTGGGCTTCCACATTTCTACGAGATCGGTCAAGGCTGTGGCAGTGAGATCAGCCAGTAAATTCCTCCTTAACTATTATAAACTTCTCAAATAAAATGTAGAGAGGATAAAATTATGAGCTTATAAAGACGAGTTTATTATGATTCATATCCAGTAACAGTGAACTTCAAGGAAATATTCTCTTTCTGATTACTCATTCTACGTAATACTGTATTAATCCAAGATCCCTTCCTCCTATGGGTGGGCAAATCTGTCAATTTTAATTTCTCCCAGTTTCTCATATTTCTAGTTTTCAGTTTAGATCTCCATATTTCCACATCAGGTTGCAAATTCTTTTCTTTTTTCTTTCTTTTTTGAAATCCTAATTACTGCAAAATTCTCCTAATGCATGCATTTTTTGTATGCAATTTTGCCTTATTCGAACAGTTTTACAAAGCATAAGTTACCTAATATTTATTTTTTCTCCAAAGCATGCTGTATGCTATTTTAAATAATATATGCATTTTATGTACAATTCATCTTAGTATATGCATTTTAATGCACATTACTTCTTTGAAGAACTAAATTGCAAAATTCAGAGAAGTGAGAAGTTCAAAGGATGGCTTGTGCTTCATTTTGCATATTGTTTTGGAAACTGCGAACTAGATTGGATGCATTTTGAAATGTGGACCGAACTGAATTCCTCCCCCATCTTTACCTCTGATAGAAGAATCTGTGATCCAAATCTTCTATCATTGGATCAGTCATGAAGGTGATATTTAACAGTTCTCCTGCCTGTCCCCCTTTGGAACAGCATGGGAGGTAGTGTAGGAGACTGCTGAAGGTTGTTATGATCCCTGTACTGTTAATTGGAAGCTACACTGGATCAAAGATAATTGGATACAACCCAATGAGCCTTATTTCTGAATAAACATGTATAGGATTGCATTGATTAAGATGGCAAGCCAATGCCCACTTATTTGGCTGGGAGTAACCCTCATTGAACTCAGTGGCACTCTTCTGAATCCTATACATTTACAGGATTGCACTGACAGTCTAACCAGCATCCTGCCAATAGAATAATTTAGGATGCCCTACACTATACTGCCCCTTCATGGATCACTGCCTTGTCGTGGCGAAGGGGCTTGAATAATTCAGAGAAGCTATGAGCTATGCCGTGGAGGGCCACCCAAGATGGACAGGTCATAGCCGAGAGTTTAGACTAAATGTGATCCACCTGGAGAAAGAACTGGCAAACCACTCCAGTATTTTGCCAAGAAAACTCCATGGACATAAAAAAAGGAGAAGCTCTGAGAAGAAAGTGAGAGTTTCCAAGGCATGCTCTGGTTTGTGGGGTCACGGAGAGTCGAAAACAACTAAGACAACTAAACAACAACACTATACTGGTAAAAGAAGTAGTATTGTCACACTTTAAAGGCTAAGAAGCCAGTTTTCAGATAGGCTTTCATGATCCACTTCATCAGCTGTAGTCCACGAAAGCTCAGGTCACAATAATCTGGTTGCTTTGAAGGTGCCACAAAAACTCTTGCAACCAAAAAACCAAGTTAATTGCATTTGTTGGTTTGAGGATTTAAATCATGCTATGAATACAGAGGAGGCGTCAGTTAAAAGCACCCCCCCCAGCTCTGTTCTGCAGAAATTGCAAGACATCTTGCGTGAAAAATATTTGCATAGGCAGTTGCGTTTTCCACACATAGATCAAACCAATCTGAAAAATTTCAGTCACAGATGACTTGAAATGTTTATGAAGTTTAATTTTGTTTTACATAACACTTCATTTCTAAAGAGTTTCAAAGGCGCTGTCACACATATCAAAGTTTCATGTCACAGTTTCTGGTTCAGAGGTAGGAGCTGTAATGCTAACTGGCTGATAAACTGCTATGGAACCATCTTCAAATAAAAATAAACATTGAAAAAGAAAATAAAAACAAAAAAGACCTAAAGTGGCTCTACTGGCAAAACTTCCAAATGTACTCTGAATGCTTCATTGTGACCCTTTGCAATTTTTTATTTATGGTTGTAACACTTGTGTGTTTTTGAATTGCTTTATAAGTTTGAATTCTCCAGGTAGATACAACTTTTTTGCTTGCTTCTTTAAAAAGTAACAATATTTCCCATACTTGACATCCCAACTTTCAATAATATTTAGGAAACAAGTAAAATATGTGCCTTTCGAAGTCATACATTTAGGCTTCCTTTGGTAAGGCTGACCAAATTCTGATATCTTAAATAAGCATGTACTTTTTTTGTTGTTTTTCCCCCAATGGTGGGCTATCTCTGACTCATGCTAGAAATGTTCAAAACAATGATATATGTGAAAAAGGGTCTGTGAACAAAATGGACTGTTCAAATTCTGTAATATATTCTCTCAAAGCTGGGAAGCTTTGAATTGAATTGATGCAATTATGGCAAAGTCAACTGTCAGTAAGAGAGATCTGTTGGGTTGTATATAAGTTGTACTCAGAGGAAACCCACTGAACTCAATGGCCATGACTAACTTAAGTCCATTGTTTTCAGTGGTCTACTCTGAATAGGACTTTGATGCAACCCATTATTTCACTAATAGTTGCCCTAAGCAAGGACAGGGATTATAAACAAAAAACTAAGAGTGGATCTCAAGGTCTTAGCATCAGAGCATCCCATAGGAATGGCATATTAATCTGGAATTAGAGAGTATCACCTCATTTCTCAGAATAAAGCTGAGATCCTTCATAAAGAAAATCACTGAGAGTCACTTTTCTCACCATGCACATCCTTCCATCTGTATTTATTTGTTTACTTCCCAGGAGTAATAATTATATCCTGTCTCTTTAAGAAAGTGTCAATCCTATATCCATTTCCTTGAGAGTAAGCCCCACTAAACACAGTGCTTTACATCAGGGTAATATGATTGAACTATAGCTAGACATATAAGAACACTGTAGTATTTAATTGGAAGCCTTGGTGTTTACTGACTCAACTATATATTTTTGTGACTTCTATATGCAAGGAATATAATAGCTGAAGCAATATTGGAAGTCCAAGCCAGATGTGTAAACTGGGAATTATAAATAGACCTTTATACTTCCTGACAAATTTTCACTAAAAGGTTACAGGGATGTATATCCATCAATTATCAAAGAAAGGGCATGGCATTAAAAGTATAATGCAACTATGATGTGCAATGGGAATTTATAGGAGGGGGTGTTATGAGGACACTGTTACTAACAGAGAAGGATAACATCTGCAACCAATATAGTACTACCCAACCAGAGTCTTTGGGAAAGGGTGGGATATATGCTTAAATATCACAATTATTAGTTGTTTTGAAAATTATAATATTCATCCCCTACGTAAAGCTGAACAAACTCACTGATTATTGCATTCCTCACCTGCACGACTATTATTCACTAGATCGCAAAGGCATTATTGCTTCACATGAAAAGCGGTATCTTCCTAGCATTCAATAAATCAGAATTTTGTTGTCTCAAAGTGTCAGAAAGTAAATGCGGTAATCCGTCCACATATTTGATGTTTTTATCCATCATTATTTTGTGCTGAGAGGATGTTTGCTTTCTCTCTCTGTGTATATATATATATATTTATATACGTCTCTGAGCCTTGCTTCCTAAATTGTAAGAGTGACCTCTAGTGCTTTGCTGTTTCATTATAGTTCCCTGTCCTATTTTGCTATAGATTTAGTACATCTTGCTGCAAGCATCCGATTTAATTCTGTGCATAGTGCAAAATGCTATTAATGTGAGATTCAATTATGATGGCCTTTTAAATTCATGAAGTACACAAAGCAGAAGGATGAAGAAATTGTTTCTAAACACACACACACAAACACACACCACCAAATCTGGATAAATTGCAGTAGGGGGGCTAACAGGAAGAACTTGTTATTCATGTTCAGGATTGTTCTGTGCACTTGAATGTCAAATGAGGTAGCATGACTGGATGATAACAAAAGATCAGTTTGGTCCTGCAGAGCATCTGTTGTTTTTGTGATAGCACATATCAGTTCTAAGCCTTTAAAGCACAAAGCACCTGATGAAATCTCAGAACTTCCACTTTCCTCATCTATTGCTTAGATGTTCTCAAGGAGCTGTCCCTTCAAACAGTAGTCTAATGCTATTCATGAATTCCTACAAGCCCCAACACTTGGTTCCTCCAACTATAGACACCACTTTTTTACTCTGATTCCCACACTGCACATGGGGCACCTCCAATGAGAGAAGTATGCAAATTTTAAAACAGCAGCTAGGTCGTTTAAGCTGCAGTCTTGCACACACTTCCCTGGGAATGAACACCCATTGAATTCAATGGAACTTACTTTTGAATAGACATGCATAGGTTTGCGGTGTTAGTGCAAAATGAAGCCTATGTTTTATGAGGGCTTTGAGGACCCCTGAGATCAATTATCAAGCACATAAAATTGAGCGCACTCAGACATTCGTCTGTGATGCGCTTTGTACATACCAAAGACAGTCATATCTGATTCAACCTTGGAAGCTTTTTACTCCAAATTCTAGGGGGCTGAGGCAGCAATCCTAAAAAAAACACTTACCAGGGAGTGAGCCCTATTGAACATAGTGGTACTTACTTCCAAGTAAGCATGTATAGGATTGTGCTGTGACTCTTAAGTTTGAGAGTTTCAGTAGGCTTTTCTTTACAATTCTAACATTCAGGTTTTACTGGGGGGGGGGGAAACTTTACATGCTGCAGCTAACATTCTGGTCACACATGAACATTAACCTTTGTGTAATCGATGAGCATCCTGTAAAAGCTCATTCTCAACATTCGCTCCTCAGTTACATTTGCCATGCACTTGTGCTCTACAGTACAAAGGAGTTCCTCATAATTCAAGGATATACAGGAGAAATTATACATTGCTAAAAGCCAAGCTGATGCATCAGCAGCAGCAGCAGTAGCAGCAAATATCAGTGTTCCTCTAATCCCCATAAATGACTTAACTCCTTGCAAAATACTGTGCTGATATATGGGTAGCATTTTATTTTTTTAAGAAAAAAGAAATAAAATGAGAACATGCAGTTAAATAGTGAAATGCAAATTGCACATTATTTTGGAGGCTGGCTTAGTCCACACTGTGCTCTGATTACCGTCTGGTAGAAACAATAAATGATGAAATATGGGAAATTGCATTTCTGAGCCCCTGGAACATTTTCATCTCATTTACCTGATGTTAGCATGATTATTATTTTTCCCCAGCAACACTGATTTCTTTGAAGAACTGCATTTCTAAGTCTAGATCTCGTTACAATAAGCTGTAAGTTTCTCAGGACAATCTGGTACAAGTTTAAAAATCCATTTGCAATACTTACATTTGTTCCCTGCTACTAATATATTCCAGTGGTGAAAAGGGACCAGAAACAGCAGCTTGAATAAGGTCTCCGTGAAAGAATCCATGTTCTCATTGATGGAGGCACCCAAAAGTGCCAGAGTATTAGGAAACAGGCACAGCTGCTCTGCACTTCAGTCCTGCCCTTGCCTCCTCTCCTCTCCTTTCTCTTTCTCTCTCTGCCTGTCTTTCAATGCTTCCCAGTAGCCAAGGAGCTCAGTCAAATGCACTCTGCATCTTCTCGCTCCCTCCTCTCTCTCTCACACACACACACACCACAAGATCTGCTCCCCCCCGCCAACAACAGCAATCCCCGAAGAGCAGCTGCAAGAATCTCTCCTCTAATTTCACAGAATCACTCAGAGCTAAACTGCTCGACTACCCTGTACAGTTTGGTTACTGAAGCTTCACGTTCATAATGTGTCCTGGACACCCCTTGTGGTGACAGGTAGGAAATGTGAGTCTATGATGAAAGCCAGACAATAAAGGGAACAGCCTGCACATGTGTGCCTGTACAGCCTCCCTGCCGGATTACGACTGTTCCCAATTCTTTATGGTCATGCAGTGGGAGGAGGGAAACAGAGTAAGAGCGAGAGAAGAAGGAAGATTTCCCCCCACCCTATTTGTTTCCATTATGACCATCCTTTTTCACTGAAGTCTGCATTTAATGACAACTTTCAGCTGCCACACCATTTACAAGAACGGAAGAGAACGTTATAATTTAACATCGGGAATTTCTGTTGTGCCACAAAACTGTAGTTTGCCTTTACATGTGCAGTAAATCTTGCATTCATCTGTACAATCCGACATTCATGTTCCAGCGATGCTGCAGAATGTTCCCTCGAGACTATTTCTTTAATAAGACGTGGAGTGCCTAGATTTCTGTAAATTGTAATCCCACAAATATGTGACACGCCACTTCAGAAGCTCAATCTTGCCGTTTATTTTCCACATTCAGAGAGTTTAATCATGAGCATAAAAGAGAGCAAGCCGGAATGACTTTGAACTAAAATAATGAATGTTGAAATTGCAGAGATGGGGGGGGGGGAGATAGTGCAATATTGCACAGGATTTGAAGTTTCTACAGAGAGAGTCTGCAATCAAGCTGAAACATGAATTACTGATACGTTTGATAGTCTTTAGACATAAAGTTAGACGGGATTCCTAGTTATAAGAAAACATGCCAACTTGGAGTCAACCATAAAAATGCCTCGCGGTCCTAGAAAAGGTAGAACTGGCTTTGTCACTGTCCGTGCTTATTTTTCCTACCTATAATAATCATTTCCAGATCTCCCCGCTGTGTAAAACAGCTTTAGAGTAGACTGAGACAATCAAGTGGGATTGCTGAGACATGCCAATGGAATGCTCTAAACTGAAGCGTCATATGCATATCTACTTAACTTACTTGTCTGATCAATTGCCTTTGTTCCCATATAACATGCTTGCTGAAATCCTAAAACTACTTATTTCAATTTCGGTAAATAGGACATCTTCAGATTAAATGAGTTTTCAGACTATTTCAGAGGAAATGGGAAGAGGTACCAAAAAACTAAAAGTAATTTAAAAAGGCTGGTTCCATACCGGGTGCTAGAAAGCAGTAATGTTTCTTCATGAAGAATGCCTAATATGTTTTCATTAATGCGGGTCTTATTTGGCAGCAAAGGGTTATTCTATATGGTGTTTTTTTGGACTGCAAAAGAGTCTTCTGGAACTGTTGCCAGTTAGTGTTATAGTATCTCTCCCCCTGCTTACTAAAGTTCTCAATCTCTCAAGACTTAGATAACACTTAGCGTCAATTCACATATATACTAGAGTAGAAATTTGTAACACAGAGAAAGAAGCAAAGTAGGGCCGCCCACAGCACAGACGATGTAATGCGAATGTGTATACATGCTCTCTAATTTGTGTGTTCCTTCTCCCTGAGAAAGGGAGAGAGGGAAAACAATATCACCAAACAACATGTGCACAAATCAATGCACTAGTACTATTTTTCTAGAAAAAGAGCTGCTGGAACTCACCATGAACACCTCCTTCATCCTCTTACAGTGGCTGTGGTGCCCATCTGAGAGGTACCAGTACTGGGTTCTGATGAATTTCAGCTGGGGGAAAAGCCCTGAATGTGGTGTAATTTGCCTACCTCAAAAACCACAACGTGGGAAGAGGGCACATATTTGGGTTCATTCTTTCCCAGGGGAGTTGAAGGAAGCAGTGGTGCGTCCGCTCTTAAAGAAAACATCTCTAGATCCTTTAGATCTATCCAATTACCACCCGGTTTTGAATCTTCCGTAGTAAGGTAATTGAGAGAGCGGTTGCTTGTTCCCATATAATATGCTTGGTATCCTCCAGATGGTTTGGACAACAAATCTTGTCACGCCTGACCATTGCCCATGCAGGTTGGCAAATGGCACAGACCCACAACAAACTGACTTCCCTGGTGTCCAGTGTCCAATGTCACGCCTCATCCCAGAACATTTATTTTTGCATTTATTGAGTCAATTAAAAAAAAAAATGTTTAAGCTGCACCTTCATCCAAACATTGATTCTGGGGCAGTATACATCAGCATTCCAAATACAATGTTAGAATGAAACAATAAAAATCAAACCAACATAATAAAATCTGAGAGGCAATAAATCAAAACTACCCAGTCAGCTAAAACAATACAATAAACGTTTTTTTAAAAAAGCCTGAGCAAATAAAAACATATTGACCTGGTGGCAAAAAGAATACAATGTCAGCATTGGTCTTTACCTCCTTCATGACAGTATTCCAAAGCAGGGATGCCATCACTAATTTTTTATTTCAAATGGAATACTTCTGAATTTGTGGGGAGTTCACAATTAGGGTATGCCACAGAGAATGTCCTGTGATGGGCCACCGCTCTCTGAGCTTCCGAATGTGGCCAACCTATGAAAAGTTCACCTCTGAAGATCTTCAGAGCCAAAAGGGTCTGCAGGGAAGGAGGAGCCCTAACACATTTAGGCTTTTAAAAGCTAATGCCAGCACCTTGAATTGAGCCTGGAAACAGACTGGCGACCAATGCAGCTATTTTAAAACAGGGGTTATATGTGATCTAAATGAAACACCAGCCAGTAAACTGGGTGCTGAACTTTGGATGAAACAGCATTCCCATGTCATCTTCAAGGGCAGTCCCACATACAGTAGTCAAATCTGGAAGAGCATGGAGTCCAGTTGCCAAGTCATTTCTGTCTGAAAAGGTAACGGTGCGTCTTTTAAGGTTCAGTCCCAATTCCTTGCCACATCCAGCCCATCAAAACACCAGTATAAGCATCAACTGCCTCCTCTGATTCAGATAGAGCTGAGTGTCATCTGCCTTTTGATATCGTTTCAGTCCATATCTCCTGGCAGCTCCTAGAGATGTCATATACATGTTTAACAGCTGAGGGTGGGACAAGATGGAACCCTGTGGAAAGCCACAAGACAACTCTCATGGTGTAGAGCAGCAGCCTTCCATGGCTACTTTCCGGAAACAGTTCTGGTGGTTAAAAGTAGATCCATTGAAGCACAGTGCCCCCAACCCCCAACTTCACTGAGATGCTACAGAAGGATACAGTGGTTAACATTATTGAAAGCTGCAGGGAGATCAAGGCGAACAAGCAGGATTGTGCAACCCCTCTCTCTCCCAGCAAATGCCATCAACCATGTCCAATCCACAATCAGTGGAGTGGACAAGCCTGAGATGCGGCTGGAGTGGATCCAAGCAATCTGTTTCCTCCAAGCATGCCTGAGGATGGATCACCACCACTTTCTTGTGCATCATGCCCCAAAGGGGATATGCACCACTAGGTGGTAGTTTAAGACTTCTGAGTCCAGGGAGGTCTTCTTTAGTATGGGACCCTGCCTGCTTCAAGGCAGATTGTACTTCCCCTTCCTCCGATGACACACTCCTTGAACCCACCCATTCAACTTGCTATGGCTAGCTATAAGAAACCAAGATGTGTAAGGATCAAAGGGGCAGATCGTTGGCCACACTTCTTCAAGCAGCCTGCAATACAGTGGCACTTCTAGTTACAAACTCATTCCATTCCAGAGGTCCATTTGTAACCTGAAACTGCTCATAATGTGAGGCACACTTTCAGTAATGGAGCCTTCCACTGCTGCTGGCACATGACTTCTGCTCGCATCCTGGGGCAAAGGTCGCAGCCGGGAGCATCTACTTCCGGGTTAGCAGAGCTCGTAACCTGCAGTGTTCGCAAGGGGGACGGTACGTAACACAAGATTCCACTTTAGTCCAAACTGATCCAGTACTGATGGAAAACACAGTCTTCTGGACACCAGAAGGTATGTGATATATATGCCCCAAACATTTTCCCTGGAGGACCCCGAGTGCTGTATGTCATATAAATGTTTAACAGCTCGGGGGACAAGGTGGGACCCTGTGAAATGCCACAAGACAACTCTCACGGTGCAGAGCAGTTGCCTGCTAAGAAGAAGAGAGATGGGGAAGGCCAGAAAAATCTATCTGCAAGTCTCCACCTGGCAGCCATGCTCACCTTGAAGCCAGTGCATTTCCTTAGGACTGTGAAGGGGAGAGAAATGCCACCTATTTTGAAACAGAACCTCGTTTTTGCATATACATTTCCCCTCAGAAATATACCGAAGCTAGCTTTCAAATCTATTCGTTTTCTACTTCGAGAATATAGAGTTTCAAACATCACCACAGACAATAATATTAACATGTCTGAGGGAATCAAACTAAAGTTCATATAACTGGAGATGGTGCAACTATGTTGTCAGAGCTGCCCAAGGTCCCAGCTCACAAAGGACCAACGCTGCTTCGTTGTTAAGTACAAAAGTCTTTATTGAAGTTCAGTTTCACTTCCAGAGCCGCAGCGCGCAGCTCTACGTCTCAACTGTTAGACCGCTGATGCTCCGTCTGAGTCTCCTCCCCCCTGACACCAATTTAAGACTCTAGCCTTACTCCACCTCTTCCTCTGTTCCTTCTGCCTCTGGTTCCGCCTGGCCGTTGGGGTCTCGCCCTTTCTAGACTCTTCTGACGCTGAGTCCCCTGAGCCTTCCCCCTCCCTCCGGCGGGCTTTAGGAGCTGGTTCCCCATCCGGGTCTCCTGCTGTTCCCCGCGCCTGTACATTTGAACTTGGCGCGCGCGCCCAGCCGGTAACTTTTCTCCTGACCGTTTCACTGCTGCTGCTGTCACTGCTTCCCCCTCTGGGGGGGCTAGCTGCAACTGACCTCCCCTCCGTTGGAGGCGTGGTCAGCCCTGACTCACTCTCTCTCCCCGCTGGAGGAGACGCTGGCCCTGACACATGTGACTCTTCCCCCCCACTACGCTCTGGTGGGGAAACTGGTCCCGATCCCCCACTGCTGCTTTGGGGTTCCCCTCTGTCTCCTTGTTTCTGGTGCGTCCCCCCTGGGACCCCCCTTGCCCTGACCATCGGCGCCCCCTTCTGGGAATCTTCTGATTCGCTGGAGAAGCTCATGGAATCTCTCGGGCCACTGTCATACTCCCCTACGCTGCCCTCGGATTCTTCCCCTTCGCTCTCCATTTCCTCTCTCCCCTGTGCTCCTGCTCCTGAGTCCCTGACATATGTGCATTTGCCTAATTCCATACACTGCTGCTACACAGTACTGCCACATCACTGTGTGTTTTTGCGTGACCAGGAGGAAACAGCCCATCCCCCAGGGATCATAAGGAAGGAATAAAGACTCTGACAATGTTCTATGGAATTAAAATTAGGCCACAACTTTATTAAACTTCCAAATGTAAGAAGACCTTGGCTTAGGCCTTGGGTGTGTATCCCTCCCAGCCCACCAGCTGGGGGGAACTGGGGCTCATCAGGGTAAATGGGATATGGGGGTGCTCTGTGAGACGTAAGTGTAGCAGACAGCCAAGCCCATATCCCTGCACGCAGGGTAGTTCACTGATGAACTTTCAGTGTATGGCCAGTGACACCCATATATATAACCTCTTTAAGAGGGGGACCCTGGAATCACCGCCGCAGGTGGGTGAGTCATCACTTCATTCCACCCCACCCCACCCATTATAGGGAAGAAAAGACTAAAGGATTCCATCCAAGGCCATAACAGCCAAAGTTGTGACGAATTGCTACAGGGAAGACAAAATCTGCCAATGCAGGAAAATTTCTTCCCGGTCCTTCAACAGCAACCAGTCAAAGACCGTAGCAGCGCCCGCTAAACAGGAAGAAAAAGTTAACCTGCAAACAAGAACATTAAACAAAGGGAGGGTGAATCTCCAGAGCCGACTGCCTGGCTATCGTCGGCTCTACCCCCTATTTATAAATGGGGCTGGCCCCACCTCCCAGCAAGAAACTTGGTTACTCAGGCTGGGCGTGAACCTCCAAAAATTAACACTGAGAGGCAAGCCAGCCCCTGTTTGCCATTAAGTTCCCTGGGAACTGTAGCACAGTGCGCGATCCCACAAAGGGCACCCACGATGTAAAGTGTGTGTGCTCATTATAAACAACATTACCAGTGCTATTTCTTTAGAAACAGAGATGCAGAACTCAGCACGAAGGCCTTCCTTGTTCTCTTATAATGGCAACGGCACCTACCTGAGAGGTGCCAGAACTGAGTTTCGGTGAGTTCCACCTGAGTATAAGTAAATATACATTTCTCTGAATGTCTTCCTACCAAGAAAAGCATTATAGGGCTTCACATAAGTAGCCTCAATGTTTGGCCTATTTATGTGGGAAAGACTTTTACGTAACAGTAAATGAGCTCAAGCTTGATTCTAATGTGAGCTGTGACACCAGGAAGAAATGTCTGTCAAATTCCACTTATCTCAAGTTAATTCACTGCTTAAGCACACCAGGCCTCCTATTAGGCAGAGGGAGGCAGCTGCCTCAGGATGTTGGTTTTGAGTATCATGAAAGGGCAGCAAATTGTGAGTTATTAAATTTGTTATTAGATTCTTCTTGCTGGGGACGAGCAGAGATGCTTGTGGGATTTTCTGGTTTGGGCGCCAACATAACTTGCCTGGCCTTAGTGTGGTGGCAGTGCAGAAGGAGAATGCCTCTCCTGTTTTGCTTCAGGCAACGAAACGCCTTTGGCTGGTCATGCAGGAATGTCCTGGACTCAATAGTTAGCTCTGAATGCACATAAGAAATAGGTCAGACACAAAATCCTTGACAATAATTCTCTACAGGATAACCTTTCAAAGATTGCTGTCAAGCAACCTGAGGGTTTCATAATTATTATTCTGATATTACAAAAAAACAAAATAAAACTGGTGGTGATTAGTGCCACTCTAAGCAAATATTTGTCCTGCAAAGGGACAGAGATCAATTAAATCAAAAGTCTGAAAGTAAGGTAGGTCACAGGTTTTCCTCTGAGTAAACGACTAATCAATACGGTTATCTATCTATTTTTATAGCCGCACAAAATGCCCTTTTTGTACAATAGCACTGCTGCCTATGTTATACACAGAGTCCCAGAAATAGATGTTAAAACACAGCTATAGCTGGCATTCTAAAGGTTTGTCATTATGGTCTTCCTTCAAATACTATATGATTTGTAACATGAAGTCTGGTTGATAATAGCAAAATAATATTTGGCTCACCTTGACCACCATGATCTCCCGGGCAAACACACATACACACCAAACCCCTGTTGTTAAAACATTCTCCCTTTCTTATGACTCAAGAAGCTATTTAACTTCCTTGCTTGAATGGCCCTTTATTTCTTACATCAAATGTGTACTCTTGAAGGACTCAACTCTCACCTCTACAGCCTTGCCAAACTTTAAACCTGTTTCTTCTCTTTCCTTATTAAAAGTCCTTCCTACTGTCCTTTTTGTAGTTTGCCGACATTAATCATCATGCCATTTAATGCTATCGTGGTGGCCTTTTTTCCATGACCCCTCTACAGGGGGGGGGAAACATCATTTTTGCTCCAAAGGATCTTCTTCATCTCTCTCTCTCTCCCTCTCTCTCTCTCTCTCTCTCTCTCTCTCTCTCTCTCTCTCTCTCTCTCTCTGACTTTCTTACTGAAGAACAAGATGTATCCTAAACTAGCCTAACTGCAGTAAAAATTAGAATTCCCCCATATTTGTCACCTGCTTTAGCTGGGTATCCTAGGCCAAGTGGTTTTCTGACCATCCCTCCTGTGGTGGAATCGGGAATCACTGTATCACTTAATAAACCTTTCTTTCTTCATCGCCACCATCCTCAATGCCCCCTTGACCCCTGTCCTTCCTGGCTTATCAAATCTAGCAGAGGGTGACTGATTGGTTGGGTCCAGAGTACGGCTAATGCCTTGTTGTGCGAGGGATTGTCCTTTCTGCATATAAAGAGGCAGTGGAGCGACTTCTCCTAAAGACGTAAGCTCTGGACCCTTTGGATTGGAACAACCATCAGCCAGCTGCCAATGTCCCCTTTTGGAGGAAGGCAGTAGAGAGGGCCGCGGTGGGGCAGATGCAGGCATATTATTTAGATCCATTCCAGCCTGGATCCAGTCCCAGCCATGGAACCAAGTCACCTTTGGTCACCCTGGTGATCAACTTTGCAGACAGCAGCACACGGGGAATGCAACTTTTTTTCTGCTACTTGATCTCTCGCCGGCATTTGATACCATTGACCATGCTATCATCTGGGAAATGGGAACTGAGGACACTGTATTACAATGCTTCTGATCCTACCTTCAGGACTGAATCCAAAAAGTAGCATTGGAAGAGTGTCGGCACCCTGGGGTCAGTTGCCTACTCTGGATGGGATTGCACTTTCCCTGAACTCACTTCTCATCAACATCAAGGAATGAGATGGGAATGAGGAAAAAATCCATGTGAATAACTTTGACAGCAGGTTTTTCAGAAAATCCCATCCCTAGTTTATCCCCTGCGCCTCCATACAAATAGCAATCTTGTCTATGCTGAAGTTTATGTACAAAAAAGTCTATTTCACTACTTTATCTTCCCACATACACTTCACTGTAATTTTCTCATTTCGTGCCACGCAGATGCACTGGATAATAATGATTTAAAATCTCATTTTTGCACATTTAAGCATCTTCAGGAGAATGGTGGCACGCAATTATTCTCTAATTAGACATAACTTTTTTGGGGGGGGGGGATAGAATTACTGTACTCAGAAAGTCCCCCTGGAAAAAGGTGGAAAAAGCTGAATTTTTCTCTGAATATTTTGAACTATTATTTTGTAGCGGCTGCCACCCCCTTTCCTCCCTGCGACACACAAAATGCCTAGGACAAGACTAAGTCTGGGGTGCTGTGGAGGATGCACAGTTGCTGCTATTGTTATGTGCGGCAGCAGGAGGGAAAAGAAGCAAACAACAGCAGTGGGGGTGAGGAGAAGCTATGCTGTTGCTAACATTGAAGATGAACCTTCCTAGTATTGAAGATTTTCTGCTCCCTCTGGGAAAAGGGGCCCAATTGTCTCTGCCCACAAATAGGGTAGAAAATTCTGAGAGGCCGTTTGCACACAACTCTAACTGAACAACTCAGCTCTTCTGCATAGTTCTTCTGCAAAGGACATTGATCTTCTTCTTGCATTATTGCCTGAGGTTAAGACTCCTTCTCGCAGCCAGTTATTGCAACTCTTGTGCTGTTATGGATTCCTCTTCAGAGTGCACCATTCTAAAAAATGCATGCTTCACTTAGGCATTCTCTTGGAAATTGACTTATTTCAGCATTGAAATGCCCGGTATGCGGTCTTAACAGAAAGCATACAGAACTGTGCTACATTTTAAAAACAAACTCTCAATGCCATATTGTACATAGCAAGAAACTAGAACATGTCCATTGCACTATATTTATAGACTCTTTATAGAATTGTCTCAGCTAAAACAACAAAAACAGCCACACAGAACCTTCTGCAACAGCACAGCTTAGCAAAATGAGACATGCACGTTACATGTTTGTTAAAACGAAAAGAAAAACACAATGCTCAGATTTCTGGTAGTTTGGCCAGCAGGGGCAGAGTTGTTCAATTCATTCGCGAGCAGCCAAATAACTGTTCATGCCAAGCTAGATGAGAAGACAAGTTCCTTTTTTGGCGGGGAGGGGCTAAGGAGTGTTTCAAATCATTAGTAATATACCTTCATCATATTAATTTCACTCTGGTGAACTCAAACCTCATTCCTGTCTCTCGCAATCAGTCTCTCTACAGCTGCAATCTCCTCTGGGCCTGAATGTGTCACAGTATTCTCATAGATCTTTTTCTTATTTTGAGGCGCATGTCTAATTTTATAAGGTCCGTCCTTATTTCACAACATTGCAGCTCTTTAGGAAACAGTCCTTTCGGAGCTCGATCTGACCCAGAAAGTCACAAGAATGCATACTTGGGACCACGTAATGCAGAGTAATTGTGCTTCAGCTCTTAACAGATTCTGAATGCTCTTTTGATATTGAGACAGATAGGGGGAAACTGAAAGGACCATCACTTTGAAGGTAGGCTCATGCTAGTCTTTCTGGAAGATGGGGCAGGGGGATTGGATGGTGGAGGTACACGCAGTGACCATTTTTGGCATGTCCAATTGATGTGCAATCACAAAATGGGGGTGGAACGGTGCAGAGGGGGAATATTTGAAGGTTGCTCAATTAAATTGAGTGGCAATAGATTCCATATTGACATATTTATTAATCACAAGCAGGAATTCAAGAACTGTGTGGAGTGAATTATTGATAAAAGAGAGGATTGGTAAATATCGGAGAACGGAGGAAAGTTTTATGACGCAGTTTTAAATGGCGTCTCGCTAAGACAGGCTTGTCTAAGAAAGATGGGGGGAGGAGGACCAGGATCATCGGAATGTGAATGATGATTGGAATGTGATCTAAACCTGGCAGAGCCCTCTGTGATATACTTGGCAAGCCTGGGAAAATTAAAGGACAGACCGAGGATAAATTCTTTAAGGAGGTGTGGAATGGCGTCTGTCCCTATGTGATATGATTTTTGGAGAGTGTAAAACCCACACAGAGGATGTTTGTCTTCAACCCGCTTGTGAAGATTATCAGAGATCGCAAAGAAAGGAATATATGATAACAACAAGAAGATGAAGAAAGTAATAAAGAGAGTATCTGGACAAACTGGATAGAAATGTCTAATTAAAGCAGCAATAGAAGTGATGCTTGGACCCCCGTTCGGAGCTTGAAGTATGGGTACCCCCAACAAAATTTAAAAATCTGGCTGTATAATTTGGAACTAATGTGATTTGGAAATAATGTGATTTGATTGGCCTGTTAATAAAAATTATGTTTTTTTTAAAAATAGATTCCATATTGACAAAAGAAAGTACTTCTGCACAATATGCAGTTTTGACTTATGGAATTCCCTGCCACAAGAATGTGGTGATAGCAGGTACCTTAGAACTACATAAGGCTTAAGCTAACCCACCACAGACTTGCAGACTTTAGATTTCGGATATGAGAAATTTGCAATGGGAAACATGGGGGAACACATTCATATGAAATGGCTGACTATTTGCTGGAATAACCTAATTTGGAAAGTCTCCCACCTCATTATGCAGCAACATAACTCCATATAACCCTTATGGAAGTCCCTTGTTTCTCAAGGATGCCTCAAACTTGATGGAACAAAGTGCAGATGTGATTTTTTAAATGTCTGCCAATCCGAGATGAATAGGATATATCAGCAAATTGGCTGGCTTGTTGCAAACAACACAATTCATATTTAACAGTAAATATAACTATGCAGTACAAGATTGTTAGAATTCCATTATTTTTGCCATCTCTCTGGAAAACCATACATGCTGTTGAAATAATTCATTTGCCTTCCAGCTCTTCATTTTTCAGTCACAATGCAGAGTAAATCACTATGCTATTAAAAAGGGGGTAGCATTTATTGTACAAAAATGTATTCAAATCAGTAGAAATGTTGTGTAACAAGATCCTGCATATGTTCTGGAACTGCTAAATAGGTTGTTTAACCCACGAAACCATTCCCTGCTGCCTATATATATATATATATATATATATATATATATATATATAGCATTGATTCAATTTGAGAGAGTCCTTAGTGCATGACAGTCAAAAGATGCCATGTATTTATATGGAAAAATTCTAAGCATCGAGAGGATGCCTAGGCATACGGAAGATAGGTGGGCCCAGCAACAGCATTGCTGGGATGCTGGAGAAGATGTTCACAATGGTTATAGTACTACATTGTTTACTTACTACTAGTAATGTGGCAGGAGCAAGCAAGCAAGCAGGAAACCACACTGAGAAAGTTGGAGTTAATTTCTTATTAGCAAAAACAGGATCTGCATAGGAGTGTCAGGCCTAATGAGCAAAGCACCTCTTCTCTGGCAGGTCTTAGCCCCATGAAGCAGTTGCAGAGACTGAAGGTCCATCCCACTTCCCCGCTACTTAGGTTTTCCCCAAGCAATCTGAGACTGCGCCTGTGTGAAGCTAACTTCTGCTCCTCTCTCTTCATACCTCGTCTAGTTCTGCTGGACCAGAGGAGAGGGGAGCTTGTCACTGCAGGCTGGGGAAACACTTGTGCCTCTTCACCAACCAGACTCATCTCTACTTCTTGGTCCTCTCCTCCTGCTTCAGCTTCTGCCTCTGAGTCTGGACTGCTTTCTGTCACAGACTCCCCCCACTCACTAAGCCCTGTTACCTCTTCAGCTTCTGATACCTCCTGCTAATCTTCTCCCTCTGACCACTCATCATTGTCCCACTGCAAATCTCCTGGCTCTTTCCTCCACTGGCTCCTCCTACCATTCCTCTTCATGCATCCACTCCATGACATCACGACAAGCACGTATTGTTTATAGGATGAGGAACCATTGGAGAGGCTACCAGGAAGATTGCCTTTGAAATAAATCGGAGGGAGGGCTGTAGCTCAGTGGTAGGGAATCTGTTTGCATGCAGAAAGTCCTAGATTCAATTCTCACTATATCCAGGTAGGGGTGGGAATGTCCCCCGTCTGAGACCCTGCCGGATAAGGTAAGGAATTCTGAGCTTGATGGACCAGTAGTCTGACTTAGTACATGCTGGTTTCCTGTATTCTTATGTGAAGGAAATAACTGAGGGAAGAACAGATACCTTCCATTTAACATTGCAAATAGAAGCAAGCCAAGTCATGATGTATTCAGATGAGAAGAGACTCTAACTCCATGATGAAGGGGGTAAGAAGGAACTAAGGAGGCCCTAAGATCTCCATTGATGGAATCACCCCTATCCTGGTTGTGAGGCCATCTAGGACAGGGATGGCCAACAAGTTGCCCTCCAGATGCTGATGGATGATAGTGTCCATCATGCCTGGGGCTGATGGGAGTCAGGGTCCCAACAAACCCTGCAGTGTTTAGCTACCCCTGCTTAAGGAAGGAGAAAAGGAAGAGGCAAGTCTTCTTAGGTGTGCCAGATAGCATAAAAATCCTGGCAGCAGACATATCTGTTCAGCCCTTAGTTGACTTTGAGCAAGCTATGTCTATCATTCCCAATAGTAAAGTCGGCGAATTCACAGGGCTGTCAAGGATGGACACAGTCAACAATTAAATATTTTTCCATGGTTAAGAGTGATGCATAAATTATAAAAATAAATAAATCATTGTTATTCCAAATACTGTAGACCAGCATCAACAATGTGTGTTCAGAGTGCTGGGCTACTTCTGTAAATGATTCATTCAGTGCTTGAACAGGCTCAGCATGAGCTGTTATCACATTGTTAAGAAAACTGATTTGCTGTTATCTCTTACTTCTAATTACTTAGCAATATGAACTATTTCATCCCTGTATTTTTCAGTGAAAGTCCCCTCCCAGCAGATACTAGTTTTAAAAGAATTCACAATATTGTATAGTCATGAAAACAATAAAACATAATTACAATGTGTAAGAAAAAATACCATATATGAGGTTTCACCCTGTGTTACATCACATACAGTGTGTTTTCATGTCAAGACGTTAGGAATAAATCCGTAATATGCTCACTTGCTCAATAACAGAAGAAATAATGTCTCAGACCTAATTAATCATAATTCCATTATATATAGGGTGAGTTGGTGTTTTTCCACCTTTGAGTAGTCATCATTCCCTCTAATGATTAATTTCTATAAGAAATCATATGAAAATATCCTCACTGGATTTGTTTTTAAATTGCATTTTTTTTAAGCATGGAAAACAAAGATGCACGAGTCATTGGGTTGCTAGACAGCAGCCTTGATCCAGGAAGGAGTGTTCAGTGTACAGAAACAGATTTCCATTTGCCCATTGCCATTTCTGCAACAGACTGCTATATACAACAAAAAATAATATTTAGAATATACTGGACCCCATTACATTTGTTTTAAAAAGGGCTATCTAAGGTATCTGACTGTTGGAGATGCAACAGGGATAATGCTTCTCTAAAATACATGTTTTTTCATTGTCCTATTGTTGAAAGATTTTTGGCAAAAGGTAACTGAAACTATCAACAGAACTGTACGGAACAATCTTACATTTACAGAGCAAAATGTCCTTTTGAATTAAATACCCAGCACAAGGAACCTTACAAAAGGACAATACGAGTGGACTCTGTGTCCTTACCACAGCAAAAAGACTGGCACTGATTAATTGGAAAAATATAAATGCAGCTCCCTTCTGCCATTGGACCAAAGACTTTTACAAACTTGCAACATATGAACAACTTGCATCTAAACGCAGACTTGCCATGGACTAATTCAATGATATTTGGAATCCATTCTTACAAATGCTGTAATAGGTTAAGATCTGGTGAAGTACAACAACAACTTTGTAAAGTATACAGTTTGGGTTTTTCTCCCCTTCCCCCTTTATTTTCCCTTCTACATGGCTGCTATTTCTCTTTCTCTTATTTATGTCTCACCACATTTAGTGCACATATAATTATCTACTTTTTAAAAAACCAGACTGCTACATGTGGACAAAAATCCCAAGAATCCCTATACCTGATCTTAGTGAGCCCTGCTAAACCTTCCTCTTATTTAGTACAGGACAAGGGGGTCCAATTTGCCCTTCCCCTTTGCTACTGGCTTACAGTTCAGCAGAAGTGGAATCGGACAGAATCGACTTTTACACTGTAGCCTTTTAGAGGCTGCGATTGCTCCTGAATGTAAACCCATGCTGTGCAAAACCTGCAAAAGTGTGTGTGTGTGTGTTGTGTGTGTTGTGTATACGGAGACAAGTATATGTATGCAAAGTTATATCAAGTCCTAAGCTCCTTCAAGACTCAATGAAACCTACAGTTTGACCAAGGCAAATATGCATGGTCAGCACTATCAGTGTGTAGATGAAAGTATACAACTAGTGTTTTATGGGTTTGGAGTGAATTTTCCCAAGCAGGGTCAGTTCTGACACGCTGTAGATTAAACGCTATGGAAGAGGCTACTAAACATGTCAAGTAAAAACATATTTCACTTCAGGCAAAACTGTTTGTTTCTTGCGTTTTGTCTTGAGAGCACCCTTCCTGTCGAGTTAATAGAGAGAGAATCTCACTTCATTGCCTTCATCTCTTAGGAGACCTCAGGATACTGCAATAAAAATAATGTCATTGGTTTCTGTGTATGTGCAGAATACCTGTGTATTCTGGACATGACAAAATGTCCTCTTCTGAGGAACCATTAAAGATAGAGAGAGAACCCCAGTGTTGACTGTACTGAACCTGGTCATCCTACTTAGATATATTACATTATCCATGTGGTGTGTTTGATGAAGAATCATTCTGCAGATCATGTAATATTTAGACATTGTAAAAGGCTTTTAAAAAGGGTAAAGGACCCCTAAACGGTTACGTCCAGTCAAAGGTGACTACGATGTGCAGCACTCATCTCACTTTCAGGCCAAGGGAGCTGGCGTTTGTCCACAGACAGCTTTCTGGGTCGTGTGGCCAGCATGACTAAACCGCTTCTGGTGCAATGGGACACCGTGACGGAAACCAGAATGTACAGAAATGCCATTTACCTTCCCGCCACAGTGGTACTTATATATCTACTTGCACTGGTGTGCTTTCAAACTGCTAGGTTGGCAGGAGCTGGGACACAGCAACGGGAGCTCACCCCGCCGTGCGGATTCAAACCACTGACCTTCCGCCCAAGAGGCGCAGTGGTTTAGACCACAGTGCCACCTGCTCCCTTATTTAGACATTGTAACCATAGCTAGAAGTAATACAGTGGTACCTCGGGTTACATATGCTTCAGGTTACATACGCTTCAGGTTACAGACTCCGCTAACCCAGAAATAGTGCTTCAGGTTAAGAACTTTGCTTCAGGATGAGAACAGAAATCGTGCAGCGGCAGTGCGGCGGCAGCAGGAGGCCCCATTAGCTAAAGTGGTGCTTCAGGTTAAGAACAGTTTCAGGTTAAGAACGGACCTCCGGAACGAATTAAGTACTTAACCCGAGATACCACTGTACACTGATAATTCTTCATTTTCATGACTGGAAGTCAGGCTACTGGTGACAGTAGCATGAGTCCACCTCACATAAACTGATCAGTATCACATGTGAGGGGCAGAGTTGAATGTTCAATGTATGGTCATCTCAGTCATAAAGTCCCTCCATCCCACAGCCTCTCAATCTCTCCTTCCTGTCCTTAGTTAGGGGCAGTCTTTGGTCTTTCGCATTTCAGAGAGGCCAAATTTTTCCAGTCCACACCTCTTGTCTTCTGTTCTACTCAATTCACTGCATCATAACTGTGATGCCGCCACCGCCCTCCCCCCTTCCACACTTGGTGAACCACTAGCGTTTTCCTAAATCCACGTTTTCCTTAATGCAAGGCTGTGCACTGTCAGGCCCTGGCATACCTCTGAGATGGTCTGTATGGTATTGGGGATCTCCTAAAAATCTAATGGGGGAACAAGATGTGTTGGAGGGTTAATATTCTGAAACTTCCATCTTATGCTCAGCATGTACAGTATATGCCATGAGCTCTCCAGTGCCCTTCATCCTAAGCAACCTGTCTCAGGGAACGTGCTGAACTGCTAAAACCTTTTGTCACTCAGAGACTGGGGAGAGCATAATAGTACACATGTGGGCGAAAGGAAGGCATGGGGCCAAAATTTGATCCAGTTCACATTCAAGGCCAACCTGCCCAATTTACACTTTCTGAAACAATAGATTGAAATGCACTCTTCTCTTAATTTTGCGGTGACATTTGCCAGCCAAGTAATGCATACATAAATGAATAAAACTCAACATCCAAAAAACCCAAGGTGCTTCATCAACAAGCACAAAACAACCTCTCTGCAGCACCACAAATGCAACTCAATGGTGCAACATTGGGAAATGTCAATCACTTCTCCTACCTGGGCAGTTATCTTTCCACAAGAGCCAACACTGATGCCAAAATCCAGCAGAAACCAGTTATGCAAATTAGCCAAATTAGTGTAATATTTGTTGTTTAGTCGTGTCCAACTCTTCGTGACGCCCTGGACCAGAGCATGCCAGGCACTCCTGTCTTCCACTGCCTCCCGTAGTTTGGTCAATCTCATGCTGGTAGCTTCGAGAACACTGTCCAACCATCTCGTCCTCTGTCATCCCCTTCTCCTTGTGTCCTCCATCTTTCCCAACATCAGGGTCTTTTCCAGGGAGTCTTCTCTTCTCATGAGGTGGCCAAAGTATTGGAGCCTCAGCTTCACGATCTGTCCTTCCAGTGAGCACTCAGGGCTGATTTCCTTAAGAATGGATAGGTAATCTAGGAAGATAATGTAATCTAAAAAGATAAATTATCCAATATGTGGGGAGATCATATCTCCGCTTTCCCTGAGCATGTTTACAGCTACATTCTGTGGCCATGCAGTAAGGTTTGGAAGGAATCTTCCCTCCTTGCTCCGTGTGCCTAAAGGGCACACCTAAAGACACCAAATCAATAAAAGCTGACCAAGGAATATCTCTAACCCCTTTAATGCCTCCGCTGTTTAAGCAACCATTTCTTAAATTGTCTCACCTGCCTCCACTGTAAAGGGTGGAAGGGAGGGTGCATCTGCACAACATGACCAGTCCAACGAAGTTGATGTTGAAGAATCATTGCTTCAACACTGGTGATCTTTGCTTCTTCCAGTACACTGGCATTAGTTTGCCTGTCTTCCCAAGTGATGTGTAAACATTTTCAAGACACCATTGATGGAATCTTTCGAGAAGTTGAAGATGGCGTTTATAAGTGGTCCACGTTTCTCAAGCATACAGTAAGGTTGGTAGTACAATAGCTTTGTGCACAAGCATTTTTGTTTCCCTGCGAATGTCCCGGTCCTCAAACACTCTTCACTTTGGGAGAAAGCTGCACTTGGAGAAAGCGTGTTCTCACTAAAGGAGAGCACGTGTTGCGGATGGGGCCTAGCAAGACACCCCATAGTTGCCAGGCAGTATAAGATAGAGGGGCCTGGCAAGGATTGGCTGTTTGAGTTGCTGGGATAAAATTGATGTTGCCAATTTGGGGGTGGGAACAGGTTATTTAAACAAGGTTCACAGCAAGCTGCTTTCTCTTTCAGTGTGGGAACCGGATCACCCGCCCGCCCTCCCTTTGGGCTTGTGCTTTGACCTTGCTATGCCTATCATGGGGTCGTCCGCCTTGGTGCGGGGGCCTGGTAGGAATTTTTCCATTTGGCTGATTAGTGTGTGCCATTTGGTTTTTGCCTACTGCGTAGCAAATCGTCACAACTTGTAAGGTTGGCGGTTAGGCATTGGTTTAAATTGGTTGGTGGAGGGGTATGGATTGGCTGTGCCTGCCCCTCCAATGCTGCTGCTGCATGGGAATTCTGTTAAAGGAATTCAGGGGCTTACCATCCTCTCGTCCAAACCCTTGGTGCAGGGTGCGGGCCGCGTAAGCTCCTGGGAGCATGCGGGGAGAAGCTGAGGGTCTGTGTCGCAGCTCCAGTTATCCCTGATCTTGTTCCTCCACACTGGCTTTCGCTGGAATCCGGGAGTCAGTGCTGTCCCCCAAGGCGGGGGGGACAGATAGTCATAACCAATGCCTAAGCAACCACTCACAATTTGTATGTTTAATAAAGTTGTGGCCAAAACTATGCCAAAAACCTTAAACAAAAATTTATGAGTGATGTGTGAGTTATTGGGGTAGGGGTGTTTTGGGGGACCTCAGCACGCAACTCAGGTGATGCTGGATTTCAGCATCAATGTTGGCCATTGTGGAAAGATAACTGCCCAGGTTGGAGAAGTGATTGACACTTTCCAACGTCGCACCATTGATTTGGATTTGTGGCACTGCAGGGGGGTTGTTTTGTGCTTGTTGGTGCAGCACTTTGGTTTTTTGGATGTACAGCGATAGGCCAAGCTTTTTGTAAGCTTCTGTGAAGATATTTAGGATGATCCAGCGAGTAAGGACAGGATACATGGCGCTCCAAACATATAAATGTTTGCTTGTTTAGTGAGAAATTTCTATACTGCGCTTCACCACAGAGTGGTTTACCAAAAAGAGAGACATAAGATATAATAAGAACATCAAAATTATTTTCATCGTTTACATAAAAACGTAATTAGCAGCATTAATTAAAAATGACTTAACCCATCCCAGAAGATGCCAAGGAGAGACTGCATTCAGGCATGTCTGCCTTTATGAATTAACTGGCCCCAAGTATCTGATAAATATTTTTAAAACTTTTAAATTACAAAGCAAAGAGATAATTTTTTTTAACAACTTCAGAAGCATTAAAGCTCATAGTACCTTTTGTAATGATTAATTTAGAGAGTCATTACCCAATATATTCAACAACTATATTTCTGAGCTCCTTGTATGCCTCTAATTTTAAAGTGGAGAAATTAAATTAAGCATTCTGCTGGCTATGTATAACTTTGGAAAGCAATTTCATCACACAACATGTGAATGCAAATTATAACAGTTTATATTATTTCTTATTTAATCTACAAGAGAAATAGGGAAAATTAAAAGATGTGACTGCCTGCAAAGATGCAGGCATGAACCCTCGCTGTTTTTAGTTCCATGCAGATAAATGAAATTATTTGCCAATAGTGGATGCACACAAAAAGAAACTGAATATTTATGGCAAACCAATCAGCATTCCATTTCAAAATCTCATTTGAGAGTCAACTGATTACTGTATTTCTGTTCACCTCAGACATTTCAGGTACCAAGTTCATGTTATTTAAAAAAAATCCCTTGCCACCCTTCAGCTACAGCTGAAATACTGGACATAAATGTTTTAAATTGCTGGAACAATATTTTAAAATTATGCGTAAATTACAAACTTTCATATAATATTTTTTAAGACATACAATTCAGGAGTCATCTACATATATATATATATGTAGATTACTCCTGAATTGTATGTCTTATTTTCACAGATGCCTGAAAAACGGAACAATACTGAATACATGCATATAGAACCTTATTTGTGGGCCGCCTTTCTATAGTTCAAACCGTGTTCAAGGCGACTTACAATATGAAAAAACACATAATTACAGCATAATATAGTCATAAACAATAAATAAAACATACACAAAAAATACACAAGCAAATTGAATAATGTCTGCATAAATCATAATAAAGATACAATAATAATAATAATATCAATAACAGCAACAACCCCACCCAGCAAAAACCCCTAAGCAATACTGCAGCCCAAGAGTCTGTACAGCACCCTCAGCTTTTGTAGCTGGAGTCAGTCACAGCCCTGCCCTCACAGGCCAGGTGGGCAAATGCCAGCAAGGCAGAGACAGTGGCGTAGCGTGAGTTGTCAGCACCCGGGGCAAGGCAAGTATCTTTTACAAAGATATATGGAATATTTAACTCAACTTATTATATACAGTAGTTTTATACCATTTGTTGGGAAGCTGCCAATCTGTCCATTTAAATTTCTCATTTCTTCCAATCCTAAATTCAGTTCTTCATATTTCCCACACCAGCTTGTAGAATTTAAAATTTAAAAAAACAAACTCGTGAAAATTTACCACCATTTTAGAAAAGCCGCTTTATCCAATACAGTACATGTTTGTGCTGTTTTCACTAGTATATGCACTTCTATGCACAGTTTACCCTGATATATGTGTTTGATGCACATTACTTGGCTAGAGAACTGCATTGCAAAATTCGGATTTCGAAGGCGGGGTTTTGAAGTGTGGCTGTGTTTTGCTTTGCATAATAAGCACTCACACTTTACATAGTGGGTGCCCTTTGCAGGATTGCGCATGGTTCCCAGGGAACTTAATGGCAAACAGGGGCTGGCTTGCCTCTCAGAGTTATTATTTGGAGGTTCACACCCAGTGGCCTGAGAGGTGGGGCCAGTCCCATTTATAAATAGGGGGTGGAGCCGACAGTAGCCAGGCAGTTGGCTCTGGAGATTCACCCTCCCTCACCTCCCTTACTTTAATGTTTTCTTGTTTGCAGGTTACCGCACTTTTTCCCCTCCAAAAATGAAGGGGAAATGTGTGTGTGTCCTATGGGGCGAATGCAGGCTTTCCCGGGCTTCCTGCGGCTCTGCGCCACCCTCCGGATCCCGGCGCGAAGCCGCGTGGGGCTCCGAAGGGTGGCGCAGAGCTGCCTGCATTCCGAAGCCTGGTGCGCGCTGAAGAGCGCGCCCGGGCTTCGCGCACCTCTCCGCAAGCCTGGGGAGACCAGTGTGGCTCCCTAGGCTTGCGGATAGCAGGCTTTCTGGGGGCTGGGGTCGGGGGAAGCTCGGCCTCCCCCCGCGCCTGCCCCGTGCCTGGGGGGGGGAGGGAAATAATTTTTTTTTCTTTATTTCCCCCCCCCCAAAAAAAAAATTAGGTGCGTCCTATGGGGCGGTGCATCCTATGGGGCGAAAAATACGGTAACTTTTTCTTCCTGTTTAGCGGGTGCTGCTACAGTCTATGACAGGTTGCTGTTGAAGGACCGGGAATAAAGTTTCCTGCGTTGGCAGGTTTTGTCTTCCCCGTAGCAATTCGTCACAACTTTGGCTGTTATGGCCTGGGTGGAATCCTTTAGTCTTTTCTTCCCTATATGGGATGTGTGTGTGAAGTGGTGACTCACACCCCTGTGGTGGCGATTCCAGGGTCCCCTCTTAAAAGGGGTTGTAATATGGGTGTCACTGGCCATGCAATGAAAGGTTGTTAGTGAACTACCCTGGGCTGGGCTGCCTGCGTACACTTACGTCTCGCAGAGCACCCCCATATCCCATTTACCCTGATGTGCCCCAGTTTCCCCAGCTGGGGGGCTGGGAGCATAGCTGTCAATGTTTCCCTTTTTAAGGGAAATTCCCTTATTCTGAATAGGATTCCTCACAAGAAAAGGGAAAAGTTGACAGCTATGGCTGGGAGGGATACACGCCCAAGGCCTAAGCCAAGCTCTTCCTACATTCGGATATTTAATAAAGTTGTGGCCTAATTTTAACTCCACATAACGTTGTCGGAGTCTTTATTCCTTATGATACCTGGGGGCTGGGGCTGTCGCCGCCTGGTCACGCAATGTTTCAGAAAGTGTGAATAAATTTGAACGGACTCAATTTTCTCTCCCTTCCATACTGTTTTGTTGACTCCACAGATTTTTGAAGGGCGGAGCCCATGACCTGAATAGCCCCCGCCCCATCTGATGTTTGCCAAGTATATGTTCAACAGGGACTACAGGGAGGCATGGCTAGAAGGTATGATCTAATAGTAAGAGCTCTTTGACAGTGGAAGTGTCTCTCTCGGGAGGTTGTGAACTCTCCTTCCTTGGAGCTTTTTAAGCAGAAGTTGGATGGATGCTTCAGCTGAGATTCTTGCAATTCAGGGGATTGGACAAGATGACTCTCAGGGTCCTTTTGAACTCCACAATTCTATGGTTCCCCCTCTATGTGTGAATGGTGTTCATACAACTACTGGTTTGGCTGGAGAAGCGGAAACAACAATCTCTTACAATTACTGCTTTAATGCTTCCATCACATTTTTGTTAATTCCCTTTGGGATCAACTGTGCAGCATGATTTTAAATAAGATTCACAAGAAGCAAATTACTAAAGGAAATCCCCTCCCCTCAATTAAGCAAGGATCTGGTTAATATCTTAAAGTAGTGGTTTTCCTCTTATTTTTCCTATATAGGGGAACTCATTCAATTCAATGTACTTTTGCTTCCCCCTCTCAACAATATTTTTTTCAGTACTTTGCAGGAATGCCTAAAAGGAAATAGAATTGCAAAAGCATTGAGGAGGGGCAGTTGCTGCTATTATTTAAGCGTTTTGACTCCAGCATGAGTGCCACAGGGTTAAAAACAATAAATTTAAATACTTGAATTCTTTTACTGGTACAGATATTAGACATACCTGGGGGAAGTAGAGTGAAAGTGATAAAAAGCAAAGCAGCAAAGAGAGGAAAATATTTCATTCTGTCTCTGCTCTGAGACATTGCAGTTGAGCGTAGCTTCGAGAATAGTGTCTAGCCATCTCCCCCTTTAACTCTGTTCAGATTAATAGCAGGTGTTTTTCAAATGGGTTTATAAATGCATTACAAAATTAACAGAAGATCAAATTTCTAAATTAAGCTTACTTACAACACAATCCGGTGAATATTTACTCAGAAGAAAACTTGAGTGAATACAATGGAACCTAATTAGAATTAGTAAGGGGCATTGAAGGTATACCACGCAAAAGTGGTTTCCACCCTCTGTTATGCTGCCCCGCTCTGGGCCCCAGGGTCCAATTTAACATCACTGGGGACATTGCAGAATCAGTTTCTCCGTCGCCTTCTGAAACTCCCCATGAGTGTGAGCAACGCAGCCATACGTCTGGAGTTAAGGATTGCTTCATTGGAGACTGTCATCTGGAAGCGAGTCTTTGGCTATTGGCTGTCCAGCTGGCATAGGCTTCCCGACCATTACCTTTTTCAGTGCCTCTGGCGGGACGTCTTTGTCAATCCGTGGGTAGGAAAAATCCATGCCAAACTTCTGAGCATCGGAATTTCCCCAGCGGACTCCTTAAAGATGAACTTACACTCAGCCAAAAGCCTTATTGAGCAAAGATTAGCGGACATTGAAAATCAACACAACCTCGCCAGGGGTGGGGGTGTCTGCTCCCCCAGGTATCACGGAATGACCCCACCACTTGGCCTTCCATCATACATGTCATCTCTTTCATCAGTACCACACCGACTTGCATTTATTTGTGCAAGGTTCAATGTCTTTCCATCGAACCTGCTGAACCACAGATTTTCTAAGGGTTTGGTGTCTCCGCTATGTGTGTGTGACGGGGAAACTGTTGAATCTCTTTCACATATAATGTTCAACTGTCCCCTACATAGCATAGCCAGGGCTAAATTCCTGGGTCCTGCTTTACTGCGCTTGGTTGGCAGGCCTGTTGAGTCACACGCCGCACTGCTTTTGCAGGATACAGATCCTTCTGTAACTCTGCAGGTGGCGAGATTTCTGAATGCGGTTATCTCACACTCAAAAACCACCCAAAAACAACAACAACAACAAAACTAATCGACTGTTATGATGAGAGTGCATGTCGGAGTTCGTCTTCAGTTTTCCTTTTCTGTGATCCATCCCTTGGAGCTCTCCTGGCCCCAAGCTGTCACTTGGCTCTGCTCAATGACCCACCCTTGCATCGTGGTGTTCACCTTCTGTTGTCGGATATATCTGATTTTATGTCTCTGTGTTTTTATGTTTGTACATATTTTATGGGCTAATAGCCGTAAATAAATAAATAAATAAATAAATTAGTAAGGGGGTGGTCTGCCTAGCATTGCAGCCTTAAACCATGGCATAAATTAATTAATGAAAATACATTGGTGCAAACTGGACATAGGCTTTATGTAAATAAAACAACAACAACAATTTATACCCCGCCCATCTGGCTGGGTTTCCACAGCCACTCTGGGCAGCTCCCAACAGAATATTAAAAGCATGATAAATGCATCAAACATTAAAAACTTCCCTAAATAGGGCTGCCTTCAGATGTTTTCTACATATACGCACAGTTCATGTTCATAGCATATGTCGCATAGCATATGAACAAGACTGTGTGAAGATTCAGATTCATTTATTTGTATCTAGTCATCAGACCATCACAAATAAGGTTTGTACCTGCATAAAAGCAGCACACGATAGCATCCACTGAAGTTATCTCTGACACAAATAAGCTACAACATGAACCTGAAATGTCAAATTTCCCCGGCAGATCATAACATGCCCCTTTAAAAATGAAAGGTTATTAATAAATATTAATAAATAAATATTAAAGTCAAATATTAAAAGTAAATGGAAATAAAATGAATTCATGCAAAACTGCATAATATGCAAAACTCAATGTGATAGGACTGAAAGCAGAGCTGGTGTGCAGACACTGAGAGTGCATTCTTTTGAATGCCTGGAGAAGATTCAGGTGCTAGAGGAAGATCTAACATCTATATCAATAGGAAAGGGGTGATAAATTCTATGTTAAAGGAGGTAGAGCAGCTATCCCAGAAGGTAAATATATAATTAAGACCAACCCAGTCTTTTTCTTTTAAAAAACTAAGTAACTCCATGAAGGTCAGGCTTCACTTGATCAAAGTAGCTGTGCGAGATTTTTCGGCCAAGCAGGTTGAGGCAATAGTATTATTATATTTATTAAAGTAAATTAATTTTATTAAATTTCTATGACACCCTTCATCCGAGGCTCACAGATTCCCAAAGAAGGCTTCCCATACCACCAGGTTGATCAGGTCTTAGTAGTTTATTAAAGGGGAAAGTGCAAGCTTGCAACAAAGGCCTGAAAGCTCCTTCCTTACCCCCTGCCTACTGCATTCCATGGGACAGACTCCACAGCCAGGAGATAGCTTGTCCGCACCCAGGCACTGGGGCATATGGGACATGGGTGGCACAGTGGTCTAAACCACTAGCCTCTTGGTCTTGGCAATCAGAAGGTCAGCGGTTTGAATCCCTGCAACGGGGTGAGCTCCCGTTGCTCTGTCCCAGCTCCTGCCAATCTAGTACAGTGGTACTTCGGGTTAAGAACTTAATTGGTTCCGGAGGTCCGTTCTTAACCTGAAACTGTTCTTAACCTGAGACACCAGTTTAGCTAATGGGGCCTCCTGCTGTCACCGTGCCACCGCCGTGCGATTTCTGTTCTCATCCTGAAGCAAAGTTCTTAACCTGAGGTACTATTTCTGGGATAGCAGAGTCTGTAACCTGAAGTGTCTGTAACCCAAGGTACCACTGTAGTTCGAAATCACACCAGTTCAAGTAGATAAATAGGTACCGCTGCGCTGGGAAGGTAAATGGCGTTTCCGTGTGCTCTGGCACTCGTCACAGTGTCCATTTGTGCCAGTAGCTGTTTAGTCCTGCTGGCCACCTGACCAGGAAAGCTATCTGTGGAGAAACACTGACTCCCTCAGCCTAAAAGTGAGATGAGCGCTGCACCCCATAGTCGCCTTTGACTGGACTTAATCATCCATGGGTCCTTTTTTTTACTGGGGCATATGATTTTTATACAGTACAGCAGCATACAAGTGGTTGTGATCTCAACCACTCCCAAAGTTCCCTACGGATGGCTGATATTGCTCTAATTAGGCCTGGAGTCTACTATCCCACACCCATTGATAACAGCATATTCCTTCCCTGAGCTGGTCAACTAGCCTGCTTCCCAAGTGTGTCACATGAAAACTTCGGGCTACAGCAGAGCTCCTGAAACAAACCACTTGTGGGTCAACACACTTCCTGATTGTTCATTGGCTACACTGAGTCTTTGTTTCTTTTTCAGATTAAATTCCAAGACTGAGACCTGCACATAAGCACTTCATCCCCAGATTGACTTTGGATGCTTGGTGCTCAATTTCCTCCGCTGAATTTTTGGTCCCAAATCCCAGGTGTGCAAGCAAATCTTGGCATGTACCCTCACACCATGGGAGAATGATGCACTGCTACATAGCTCCAAATCCTTCAGACTGTCATTTTAGGATTTTCTGATTATTTTGAGTTTGCCACTCAGAATGACAGCAGTGTACATGAATCGTAATTAAGACTTGGTGGAACAGCATAGCCATAACATGCTTGGCCCTTGGATTTAAAAGCTGGACAAGAACAACTGCTAGCTTATTGAAAAAAAGATAACAGGACTGAGCTGAGCTGGCTAACTAATTGGAAATAAAAAAATCCTCCATTTCTAAAACCACCATGATCTGCTATATATTTTGGAAAGTGATTTCTGTGTCTGTCTGTTCTCTATACACATTTGGATACTTCTTGAGACATCACCACCAAACTCTGTTCCTCAGGTGGGCAGGGGCAGACTTCATCATCATTGGGATACTGGGTGCCATTTTGAATCAAGGTGGTAGGCTGAAATGTGATTTTGGCATACCTTCACCCATTCTTTGACATAGGTTTGACCGCCTCACAAGAGATCATTGCCAAACTTGGCATGTGGTTTCCTGATGGTTTTGTTGATGGTTTGATGCCGGGCACTATTTTGCATGAAGAATTCTTTTCTCTATGAATTTCTCAGAGTGAATGATCCCTGATACTATACTGCTCTCCCTTCCTGCGCACAACTCTGTAACTGCAAGTAATGCAAGCAAACACTTTCATGAAGCATATTGTCACCAGTTTGGGGGGGCGGGGTGTATGTAAGATCCTTCCAATCCCTGGATCTAGCAAGTGTTAAAATATAAGCCAGGCTAGCTTCCTGTGCTAAGATGATTGCAAGGGTGATGGTCCATTAAGCAAACAAAGAAAACAAGGCTCTGTGTGAGCTGACAGATCCATAACTCAGAGATAGTTAGAAGCCCGAGTTTAGAGTTTGCAGTGATGGGACCTAGAAGTAAAGCAAAAATCTGCAGCGAGAGTCAGAGAGCAATGTTCGATGGCTGTTTGAATAAAGGCTCCAACTGTGGAAGAAACGAGACCCTCTTGGGGTGCTAAAGATATGAACCCCTCCCATATAGGCTCAGGTTGTCGATATGTGCAAATAAACCATATGTCATAAAGGAACCATGGTCTCCACTATGCTTCATCCCCAATGGAAACATGATCAGAGATTGGAGTGGCATGATGCAATATTAAGGCAGATTATAAGACACAAACGATAATAAAAACAGTCCATCAGAATCCGTAAAACATAATTTATTTATTTTTGTCAGCTAGTTGATTCTGTCTTTGTGAGTTCCTGCGTTTATTCTTCTAGAATACTTTAGGTTCAGCAAATGATACTGCATCGCAATGCATTGCTAGCTTCCCCCCACCCACCTTAGACTGGCTTCAATGCTGGCAACTCTGCTTCTGTTCTTAGGAAGACCATTATGTTCGCTTTTACTGTTGCTTTGTGGCACTGGGTCCAGCAGCAGCAGATGTGTAGGGAGCAGCAGCCATGTAGCTACTACTAGAAGTGTGATTGATGTTCCCAAACCAACAGAGCTGGAAGGTGCCAGGGAAGAGGCAGACGGTGAGTCTTCTCCTTTCTCTCCTCCTTTCTCTTTCACAGGCTAACAGCCAGGGGCTCCTGGTTAAAGAGAAGAAATCAAAACACAGGAAAGTGTTGGATTTCTGCTAGAGTTGTTCATTGTCCTTTGCCAGGGCACAGCTCACTGAATCACTGCTCTGTTGAAGGGTGTGTGGTTTAAGGAAATGACTAAAATATGAAACATCTATAAAAAAAAAAAGGAAGGAAGTCTCACTATATTCAGACATGCAGCACATGGAATCATGAAATCAGTGGGCTGCCTGCAGAGAATATCTGTGTAACAAGGCTGGAGGAAGCTGATTTTCCCATCTTCTCTTCTCCTTGCCAGTCCCCAGAGCTTCCCCAAATGCTCCCTTTAGATTCTGGGACAGGGGATGGGACAGATGGATAAGGGGGAAAGGGGTGGTGATAGAAAATCAGGTGAATGAATCTTCTGTCAATGCAGAATAATATGCCACTATCTGGTTTTCTGCCATCTTCCCCTGCAATTAGTCTATGCCACTCATCAAGGTTCCCTCGCTCTTAGGACAACATTTCCTTTGGGGTGAGCGGGATGAATCCATCAGGCAGAGCAGAAGAGAGAGAGGTGCATCATCTGGCAATCTTCTACTGGCAAATCTATGGACTCAACTATGGAGTTGGGAGGTGTGTCATCTACTGTGGGGACGCAGGTGGTGCTATGGTCTAAACCACTGAGTCTCTTGGGCTTGCTGATCAGAAGGTGGGAGGTTTGAATCCCTGTGATGGGGTGAGCTCCCATTGCTCTGTCCCAGATCCTGCCAAGCTAGCAGTTCGAAAGCATGCCAGTGCAAGTAGATAAATAGGTACCACTGCAGCAGGAAGGTAAATGGCGTTTCGTGTGCTCTGGCTTCCATCATGGTGTCCCATTGTGCCAGAAGCTACTGTTAGGTCCATCATGAGACGTCCGCCAGCTTCCAACTATGGATATCAGCAACCTTCAAGGAAGCAAACTTGCCTTATTCTCACTCCCTAGCATCCCACTGCTAGAGGATTGCCTCCTTCCATTCACCAGTTTGCCTCCTCCAAGTGGAAGAAACCTGGGCAGGGCTGAATGTCACATCCATTGCCAGGTGTGTCCTGCTGGAAATAGAAAGGGGCTTTCCCCTTGGCCTGACTTTATATCCACTCGGTTGCCAAGTGCTTTTGTGACATCACAAGAAACCCACAGCCAATGGCAACAGCTGAGGACACATCATTTTCATTGCCTTGAGTCTCACAATGGCAGGTGAACCTATCAGTGATTGTGTGCTTGTTTATTCGGGATGCAGGTGGCACTGTGGTCTAAACCACTGAGCCTCTTGGGCCTGCCAATCAGAAGGTCAGCGGTTTGAATCCCCGCGACAGTGTGAGCTCCTGTTGCTCTGTCCCAGCTCCTGCCAACTGAGCAGTTTGAAAGCACACCAGTGCAAGTAGATAAAGAGGTACCGCTGTGGAGGGAAGATAAATGGTATTTCCGTGCACTCTGATTTCCATTATGGTGTTCCATTGTGCCAGAAGCTGGCCACATGACCCAGAAAGCTGTGTTTGGACTATGCCAGCTCCCTCAGCCTGAAAGCGAGATGAGCACCTTTGACTGGACTAACCGCCCAGGGGTTGTTTACCTTTTACCTTTAACATCTACTGTACACCAAACCCTTTGACTACATATTTTATATTTGGTTTTTGGTCCCTATTGTTTCCCATTTCAAGCTTTTGGGATGTTGCCTGCGATCCCCTATTAATAAATTCAGAAATGAACATATTGTTAGTTCCTGCAGCAGCAGCAGCAGCTGTGTAGTGCAACTGGCTTTGTCAAGGGCTCCCTTTGTGATTGTGTTCAGTTTTTCAAATCACTAATTCATAGCTGCAAGATGGAAATATATATATATATATCAGTCTGAAAGGCAGTTACATAATTTCTGTGACATATAGGAACCAGTGTAGCTGACTTACCAAATTCAGTACACATTCATTTTTTTGTTCTTTTTAAATACTAAGTTTTTTGGGGGGACATCCCTCCCAAAGAAAAGTTCCTTGAGAAAAATCATTTAAAGCACAGTAGTAAGCACATTAAACTACTGAAGTATATGGATAAACTATGAGATTAATGGTTTATTGTAGCATACATTTCTTTGGAATTTTTCATCACCAATATAATTTTTTTTTAGAATTCATATCTCCTTTAAGCTCTTCCTTTGTATATGCAATCACATTAGAATTATACATTTAGGAATGCAAAAAATAGCCCCACCAAAACCCACCTTTTCTTAATATTTGCACTTTTATGCAAAATTTACCCCCCAATGTACAGTGGTACCTTGGTTTCAAACTTAATCCGTTCCGGAAGTCCGTTCTTAAACCAAAGCATTCTTAAACCAAGTTGTGCTTTCCCATAGCAGCGGGGGACTCAATAAATGGAACATGCTCAACATGTTCTGCTTCCAAAGCAAAGTTCACAAACCAAAACGCCTACTTCTGGGTTTGCAGTGTTCTTAATCCAAGTTGTTCATAAAATAGGCTGTTCTTAAAGAAGGAACCACTGTATTTTAGTCCAAGAGAGAACTTTTCCACCTAAGGTATTTAATGTACACTGACAAGGCAATGATGGTTAAGGGCTATATCCCATTGCATGCCTGTAGCTTCAATTAACATTAATTGGAGTCAAATAGACATATCTGAAGGAAGCAAAGCTGCAGCATCAAGATGGGAAGTTTAATTCTGTTGCTCAGCTGTGAGTTAAGTCAGACTCTTATAATTTGCTTCCCTTGTTCAAAGTGAGAGAACAATAAGACTGGTTGCTTTAGGAAAATGGGGAAGAGGTTAAATGCATTATACTGAACTGTCTGTTTCATGTTTTACCAGGCTATAGTTAAATGTTAAATCAGCTCACAATTTGCTAGAATAACTATTGTTCCATTTAACAGGGACACTTAGACAAATGGTGTTTCAAATTAGATATGCCAAGGTACACAATTTTCTTGGAAGACTGTGGGAACTTTGAGAGACCTATATTTTAGTTAAAGGATTTGTAGCCATATCACGGGAAAGCTTTTTCACACTGCTGCCATAGAAAGCTGCCTTGCATCAAGCTGGGTTGTTTGTTCACCTATTATAGTACTGTCTACTCTGACTGACACCGAGTCTCCGGGGTCTATGGCAGAAATCTTCCCCGCCACCTGCTATCTGATTCTTTTAACTAGAGATGCCAAAGATTGAGCCTGGAACTATCTGAATGCCAGGCATGTCTCGTCCCTCTCTGAGAATTTGTCTGATCTGAAGCCCAGCCCACCCCCGAAACTGTAGCATTGGATTACCCAGTTGCCAGTTCAGGAGACTAAGTAGGCGCTTTTGAAGTGTGCTTCAGGATTTGCAAAAGAGAGCACCTTTCATCCCTGTTCCATGCTGCGGTATTTCTTAGGCAATATTATAGCAATTTAACTCGGTTTTTCTTCTTCTAATGACAAGATTTGTTGTGGTTAGGGAGGGAAGTAAAGGTAAAGGTAAAGGGACCCCTGACCATTAGGTCCAGTCGTGGCCGACTCTGGGGTTGCGGCGCTCATCTCGCTTTATTGGCCGAGGGAGCCGGCGTACAGCTTCCGGGTCATGTGGCCAGCATGACTAAACTGCTTCTGGCGAACCAGAGCAGTGAACGGAAATGCCGTTTACCTTCCCGCCAGAGCGGTACCTATTTATCTACTTGGAGTTTGCCGTGCTTTCGAACTGCTAGGTTGACAGGAGCAGGAACTGAGCAATGGGAACTCACCCCATCACAGGGATTCGAACTGCTGACCTTCTGATCGGCAAGTCCTAGGCTCTGTGGTTTAACCCTGGGGCACTTTTGCAGCGAAAGAGCATTCAGCCACCCAACTTCTTACAGGTCGCGGGTGCAATCGGCTACTGAAGGGGAGTTATCCTTGGGATTTCATTACATCGAAGGCTGTTCAGCCATGTTGTTGTGTGATAGTTGTTGCCACATGCCCACATCTACACATGTAGGGGAAGACCATATACAGAAGGAACATATGGCATGTCTTTGGAGTCCACAGGACCAATTGCACTAATACAAGGAAGAATCAGGAATCAGGTGGCAAAGCAAAGCTCAGGGGAAAATGAATATACAATTTATTGGGAGGGGGAAACCAACAAGGACGCCAAGATTGGTGAATGTGAAGGGGGGTTTTTCCAGAAAGGAAAGATTGGCAGGGATTTTTTTTTAAAGAAAAAAAAAATGATTTTCAGGTTAATACATTTGAGTAATTTTGTAGTATTTTTAACATTTCAAAACTTGACTTCCTTCCTGCTCTTTCTGCGGTTCCTTAAATTTATTTTTAATATCTTCTGCATATCCAAATTAACTTAATTTGTTCATTTATTCACCTACTCTTATGAAACTGCAGGTTATTACAATAATCCTGCCAAGGTTCTTATCTGTTTACAGTTTATCTGTAAATATTCAATAAACCATTTTCATTCTTTTAGGGGAAAAAAGTTTGTTAACTTGATTTCTTATTCTTCTGGTAAGTTTCGCCATTTCTGCATATTCCGTAATGTTTTGTATGCATTCTCCCTTTGCTGGGACTTCTGCTTCTTTCCATTTTGGGGCAAGTAACATTCTTGCTGCTGTAGTAGCATACATAAATAAATTTCTGTACAGTTTGGGCAGCTTTTTTTCTCTCCAGCCAGAATTCACTGGAACTCAGTTCTGGCATCTCTCAGGTGGGTGCCATTGCCATTATAAGAGAACAAGAGAAGAGTTCATGGTGAGTTCAGCACCTCTTTTTCTAGAAAAATAGCACTACACTGGTACCTCAGGTTAAGTACTTAATTCATTCCAGAGGTCCGTTCTTAACCTGAAACTGTTCTTAACCTGAAGCACCACTTTAGCTAATGGGGCCTCCTGCTGCTGCCGTGCTGCTGGAGCACAATTTCTGTTCTCATCCTGAAGCAAAGTTCTTAACCCGAGGTAATATTTCTGGGTTAGCAGAGTCTGTAACCTGAAATGTATGTAACCCTGAGGTACCACTGTATATTTAAACTTGATTGGCAATTATTTGGGTAAGGCTAAAGGGTGCCAAAGAGTAGAAGACCCAGTGCCAATTGGAAGATGCCAGGCAGACATGTGTGAAGCTGAATTAGGATAAACAGGGAAGGTGGAATGCAAATAAATTTGCTGCAGAACAGTTTGGGTACATGTAGAAAAGATGGGGAGAGAAAGGGACTGAAAGAAAGATGCTGGAACATGAATATTACTTAACCCAAGGCAGAAAGAGTTGGAAAAAGTTATTCAGGACATTCAGTGAAGTTCTGATAGGCACACTGGTACCACGAATGCCACACTAGTGCTCCCTGTAGTATTGCCTGGCATTCAAAAATCTAATTTATCTAGTCTTGGAACATTTCCAAATCAGCAGAAAAATAATAATTTTACAAAACTAGAAGTGTGTTGTGTTCTGCTTTTGCTTTTTTTGGCAGGGGATGACAAAAACGAGCACTTGAAGATTTGGATATCCATGTGAGGTGGATGACATGTCCTAATTTAGTTGTTAAAATATAGCCTAGAATCAACTGATGGAACAGTCCGGTGAGATTGTGATAATATCTAAACATCTGGCATAATGGGTGCGTAATTACCAGCTGAATTAATTCGTATTTCTCTCCTGCCCTTTTCCTAAGGCTCAGAGTGGATTATAGGAAAAAAGAAAAAAAAGGAAAAAATTAACTGTAATTATATTAATGAAAAAATATGTTTTTAGAAACTTTCATGATAAGCCATATTGCATTTCATTTGGGCGCATGTCTTCTTTCACAGTTTGCAAAAAAAGAAGAAGGGAGAAATATATAAAAGAAATAATCTCCAGTACATTTTAAAAAGTGTGAAAAGGAATAGTATGCAAAATATATAGTGGCTTTTACAGGGAACCAGGCAGAGGGCCTTCTTGGTAGTGGTGCCTGCCCTGTGGAATGCCCTCCCATCCGATGTCAAAGAAATAAACAACTATCTGACGTTTAGAAGACATCTGAAGGCAGCCCTGTTTATTGAAGTTTTTAATGACTGATGTTTCAGTGTATTTTTAATCTCTTGTTGGAAGCCGCCCAGAGTGGCTGGGGAGGCCCAGCCAGCTGGGCGGGGTATAAGTAATAAATTTAATTTTTTATTATTACAGTGGTACCTCGGGTTAAGTACTTAATTCGTTCCGGGGGTCCGTACTTAACCTGAAACTGTTCTTAACCTGAAGCACCACTTAAGCTAATGGGGCCTCCTGCTGCTGCCGCGCCGCCAAAGCACAATTTCTGTTCTCATCCTGAAGCAAAGTTCTTAACCTGAAGCACTATTTCTTTATTAGCGGAGTATGTAACCTGAAGTGTATGTAACCTGAAGCATATGTAACCCGAGGTAACACTGTATTATTATTATTATTATTATTATTATTATTATTATTATTATTTTATCTGATGTTCTATTTTGCCTGTCCTAAGGAGAGAGAAAGAGAAACCAAGACATTGATGAATAATGTTTTTCTCCATTAGTGAATGTACTGTAACATTACTTCACACCCTACAAATATACACCCCCCCAAAAAAACCACACACTTCAAACTGAGTGTTGCTTGTTGACAACATTAAAAAAAAAACACCTTATGTTTGCCATTTGCCTGGAAAAGTATTTCTGCTCATCTAAGTTGGCTGTGAGTCCTGGAAGACCTGCTCCCTGCCTTGCAGGCCTTTTTCTACCAGGACTGGGCGGGCGGAGCCTGGACTGACTCCAGCTACAAAAGCTGAGGCTGCTGAAAATGCCAGAGACTCTCTTGGTTGCCTTTTTGTGCATACCTGGCACATTGAGCATGAGCACCCGTAGTCCCTGCCTTGAACCACCGTTGGCTGGATTTGCAGCTACAGCAGCAGATACGTTCTATGCTTATGAGAATATTTTATTCTTTTGCTAGCTATGCAGTTTCAAATACGAATTTTGTATTTGACTTCACTTAGTAATGCTTTCTTTTGAAATAATAATAATAAAAAATTCTTTCCAGTAGCACCTTAGAGACCAACTAAGTTTGTTATTGGTATGAGCTTTCGTGGGCATGCACATTTCTTCAGATACCAGTGAGGTTGATGGACTTCCATTCCTTTTATTCGACCGTCAGTCAGAAAAAAGTACATTTGTCAATACACAGTTAAAACATCCAGGAAGATTTTAGAACTTAGCCAACACTAAAATGGGCTAAACAGATTGCCCCATATCAATACAGTCAATTATAGTCTTGCGACGCTTAAAAGCTAAAAAAAGAAATTTGGCCACCAAGGAAGGTATAGCTCTAGTGACATTATTCAGCAAGTGTAAAACCTGGTTTTCTCCAGGTAGGAAGCTAAATTGACATAGGTGTGGGTCTATAAAATTTTGTCTAAGCTCTGCATAAGAAGGGCAAGTCAAGAGAATGTGTTCGGTGGACTCAACCACACCCATGGCACAATGACAGGTTCTCTGGGCGTATGGTACTCCCCTGTACCTTCCCCACAATATCGCAGAGTCAAGGACATTTAATCTAGCCGCTGTAAGAAGTCTGCGGTATTCAACATAGTGGATTTCTGCAAGGTAGGGGGCTGGTATGGTCCGATAAATCTGGTCCCCTAGGAACATCCCTGGTTTTACCAGGGCTATGTCCTCTTGTCTGGCAATGTCACTCAGTCTCCGGGAGATCACAGCTCTAGCTTGATTGTACGTCATAGACTCAAAGTAAAGGTGAGACAATCCGCAGGATTGAACCTCGTTAATGACCTCCCTTTCCCACGATGATTGGAAATCGTCCCTCAATATCAAGGGGGCAATACCCACTGGTTTAAAACAAAGCTTGAGCCATAGCCAGAGCTTCGTCTTCAAGGCCACATACCGTAGAGCTTGCCAGCCGACCTCTAATCTCATAACCTGAATCTCATAACCGCTACCGAGGGGGGAGGACTTCCATTTCATGCAGCTCAGTGTGGTGCCTTCCATAGGTATCTGAAGAAGTGTGCATGCACACAAAAGTTCATACCAATAACAAACTTAGTTGGTCTCTAAGGTGCTACTGGAAGGAATTTTTGTTGTTGTTGTTTCGACTCCAGCAGACCAACATGGCTACCTACCCTGTAACTTCTTTTAAAATGTTTAAGATAATTTTTTGTTAACTTTGCTCTGCTAAATGTGCATTCTGCAGCTGACCTCCTCTGTTTTTGTTTTTAAATGTTTAGGATAACATTTTAGTTTCCTGTTAATTATGTTTGAATGAATGTTAATTATATTTAAATGTATGCTTTATATTTGACTGTCTTCAGTAATGTTTCATTCTGGGCTGTTTTATTTGATGTTTTAATATAGGTTGTAAACTGCTTTGAGATCCCCCCCCCAATATATATATATATATATATATATATATATATATATATATAGCAGTATATAAATGAAATGAACAATAATAATTTACTTTTAGAATCCCCTGAAATGATACTCAATCACAGGTATTTTTATTTATTTAATGGGATGTTTTTTATTGCTTGATTGAAACAAACAAACAAACAAAAAACCACATCTAAAGTCACCTGGTGGAAGCGCCTTTAAATTGTCCCGCATGGTGGTGGATACCATATTGTAAGCTATATTGAGTAACTCACCAATTAAATATGAACAATTAGATAAATGGTATTTGGATCTCAAAAATTACCAAATGATAATTTTGGTAGATTTTTTAGAACATGAAGACGTATGAGCACTCTTGACGATGGGGTGTTTTGGTTTCCAGGTAATTTGATCTTTAAAAAAAGCAAGGGGGTATTTTGTTATTGTTGTTAGTACCCGTCTGTCTGGGGAGACAAGGGAAGAGTGAGCCTTTTATGGTGAAGTCAAACTATTGGAAGGTTACAGTAGCACTTGCTGTGGCAACAGAGACCGATACGGGAGAGACATGTTTTGTTGCAGTTGGGGCAGATGAAGGCATCTGGTTGTGCTTTCTCAGATGCAGCAGGATGTTTCTTATTGTATTTATTTGTTGCATTGGCATATATATTATTCTAAGCCAGTGATGGCCAAACTCTGCCCTCCAGCTGTTTTGGGACTACAACCCCCATCATCCCTAGCTAACAGGACCAGTGGTCAGGGATGATGGGAATTGTAGTCCAAAACAGTGGTCAGGGATGGTGGGAATTGTAGTCCAAAAACAACTGGAGGGCCAAGTTTGGCCATCACTGTTCTAAGCATAGCTGTTGATTATTCTCTTAAGGTATAAAGTATTGTCATGGATTAGCATTTTTATATATGATGAGAAGAACCTGGATTTTGCTTTATTACTTGGTAATACACCTGTACATTGGCATAAAGCCTTGGGGTCTGCTGGTGGAAACTGGCATAAAGAACTAGGGAATTCTACCTATGGGTTATAAAAGCAAAGGTATTTCACCCCTCTGCCAAGCTGCCAAAAAGACTCCTAGCATGGGTTGCGAATACATACACCTATCATTTTGCCATTGAATTACTCTGGCAATGAAAGGCTACAGGAACTTATCTTAGGTAGGGTGGAGAAACTAGTCCTGGGGTTATGAAGGCGATGGGATTCATAATGTTGGCTGACAAAACCGCACCTTTAGCCTTTGCACAGGGAACCTATAGTTCCTCTCGGTCACTTCCCCCCAATATTTCAAATTCTTCTACAGCAGATGCACATATATAGTAGCCACAATGAACCTGCAATGGAATGCAAAATTGAGTATAACAAAAGCTGATTTCAACTGTGATGTCTGAAAAGATGTAGTACGACAGCTAGATAAATGATGGGTGATAGATAATAGATAAATAGTGTTCCTTATGTGATCAAAATGTATTCGCTGCTCAGTCATGGATCCTAAAATGAGGAAGAACAACAAGAAAGGCAGCAGTACATTTCCTGGCAAGCATCAACGCCATACTGTTAAGGCATGGGCTCATCTAGGGTTGGATCTGATGAAGTCAGCATAGTGCGGTGGAGCAGAGAAAGGAGTACAGAGGCATTGTCCTAGGAGACATTCTTAATTCTTTGCACATGATAGAAGTCTGGCTGCAACGAGAGTGCAGCTGCTTGCATTCATTGGTATGCAAGGCTGGAGAAAAATGAAGTCAATCTTGTCCCTGCTTCAGGGTCATCATACAACCTTGTAATGGAAAGGGGAGAAAGCTGTCTTTGCACTTTCCTAAACACTGAAGGTAGATACCCTAAAGGTCTGCATCTGGGTAGAGGCCATGTAGAATCTGTCCTTCCATTGCTAAACAGTCTGTATATCTCTACGCAACCGTTAAGCCCATTATCAGTACAGATTTCTTTCCTTAGCAGAGCCAAATTTGTGAGATATTTTCTTAAAGAGAGCAATTTGAAGCCATGGCTGCATACACTATGTTCATCTGAGGGCATGGTGGCATTTGTATCATTATACCCCCAAAAAATAAAAAATGAAAGATTTGGTCCTTTATTTTTATCCTAGCAATCAGGGCAAACACTTAAATGTACAGCATATGGGAAATAAACTGAGCAAATGAACCTGTTATCACAGAGCTTAATAGATTTGCCACATGAAGCAATGATAGAAAACGCTATTGTTTAAGCTGGTACCCAGAGAACATGGTGAGATTATAAAATGGAGACGTCAGTGCAAACAGATTAATGTTGGGACTGAACGTTGCATAGGTGACTGAAAGAGTTAGGCACATGGGTGCTTACACTACACATGTATAGAAAAGATCATAGAATTGTAGAGATGAAAGGGACCCTGAGAATTATCTAGTCCCAGTCCCTTCAGTACAGGAATATGAAGTGTTTGGATTTGATATCCTGCTTTATCACTACCCTCAGGAGTCTCAAAGCAGCTAACATTCTCCTTTCCCTTCTTCCCCCACAACAAACACTCTATGAGGTGAGTGGGGCTGAGAGATTTCAAAGAAGTGTGACTAGCCCAAGGTCACCTAGCAGCTGCATGTGGAGGAGCGGAGACGTGAACCCGGTTCACCAGATTACGAGTCTACCACTCTTAACCACTACACCACGCCGGCTCTCTTATATGTCACTGTCCCATATGAGGATTGAACCTGCAACCTTGGTGTTATCAGCACCACACACTAACCAACTGTGCTATTCAGTGGTCCACTCTGAGGAGAGTATTCTTTTCCCACAAGCCATTTAAGATGTGATGCAGTTAAAAAAAAAATCTTCAAAAATAGCAAAAAATTATAGAACAGGCTCCAATAAGTGTTTGAAGTGTAAAGAAAAAGAAGGCACTTTTTTCATATGTGGTGGAATTGCAAAATAATTAAAAATTACTGGGAAATGATTTACAGTGGTACCTCTGGTTGCGAATGGGATCCGTTCCGGAGGCCCGCTCGCAACATGAAAAGAGCGCAACCCACAGCGGCACGTCTGCGTGCGCACGGGTTGCAATTCGCTGCTTCTGCGCATGCGCGTGATATCATTTTGCGCCTTTGCGCATGCGCAGGTGGTGAGACCCAGAAGTAACCCTTTCCGGTACTTCCTGGTCGCCACGGGACCTAACCTGAAAAAACGTAACATGAAGCAGACATAACATGAGGTATGACTGTATAAGTACATGGGGCACCCATCTTTTTTTCTCAATACAAGTACCTAGGAAGAGGCGGCGTGCTCTAGCACACAGCCACTTCCAGGGGCATTGTGCTCAAAACGTTTTGATGAATCTGGTGAGCAATGTGCTGCTTAGTTGCAGCAGGCAGCTAGAAATGATTTCTGAAATGAAAAGTGGGGGAAAGAGCCAGAAAGCCTTTGAGCATCTCATCACAATGAAAGATCGGGTCCTCCGATCTGTGATGAGACGTGGAAACCGAGACCCTGTGCTGCGGGTGGTTACGAGTGGTCAGCCACAACACCCGATTGGTAGGTGGCTACAACCCAACAGAACTTTGTTAACAGCAGACCACCTTTTACACCGAGTGACCACTTATGTTAGAGTCACTTGTGCATGGCTGGTTGTTTTTGTTTTTTTAAATAAAAAAATCCTGCCCAGTTATATGCAAAAATATGTATAATAGTTATAAAAAGGTCAGGACCCAGGCTTTAGGATATTTTTGCAACATACTTTTATAAGTGTTATTAATGCATAAGTCTGTTTATACAGTTATATGCATTGTTGTGTGTATTTGTTTATGTGATGGTTCGTTTAGGAAATCTGGGGTGTATATGCATATAAGATGCATAGAATAGAATAGAATAGAATATCATTTATTACGGCCATAGGCCCATACAGGTAAAAACAACACATAAATAACAGCTTGTGCCGTAAGGAGAAAAAAAAAAAGCAATCGCTAAAACACTACTATAACAATAAAATACTATGAAATGGAAAGGCATACTACGCCTTAATTAGCTTGTAGAGCTCCTTGGCGTCGCTTTTGGGAAAGGACAGCAACTAGGAACCTAGCCACCTTCAGGGTCGTGTGGGTATCCTTGTCCTGCAAGATTTGGGCAAGGTGGAATTTTGGTGGGGTACCCTCTAGTTTCTGTATGATTGATCCCAACAAATTTGCCCGTAGCACATTAAACAAGGGGCAAGTGAACATAATGTGCTGGAGCGACTCCGGCGACACCTTATCACATTCGCACACGGCGGGGGCTTGACCCTTTGAGAACCTATGTCTCAGGACATTGGAGGGAAAAACGTTAAACCTCGCTTTGGTGAAGGCCAGTCTATGTGCAACAGTCGAAAGGGAGGAGAGGTATGATGGAACGCAGTAAGTTAAAGTGATACCAATGTTCTGGGGCGAACAAACACCTCCCCCCAGCGTATAATTTCGCTGTAAATCGATGTCATCCAATCTTTGGCGGATCAGTCTCTGAGCAGTGATTTGGTCTAGTTTTAGGGAATCTGAGGGAGAGATTCCATAACTCAGGAGTTTGGCATGAATTCTGCTAGTCCAAAGGCTGGAGAATTCATCTCGCCATAAGCATTGGGCAAGGTAATGGTTTGGTAATCTATGCCACAATGATAACCAGTAATTGAAGACTTGCTTCCACAGGCAAGTTTCTAGGGATGCGACCTTCAATTCTAGTCGCATGGCTGCGTTGCTTACGCACAGGGGGAGCATTAGGAGCCGACGTAGGAATTGGCTTTGCAGAGTCTCAAGGGGAGCAAGATCTGTCATCACGGCCCAGAGCGGGGCAGCATAAGCAAGCACGGCAACCACTTTTGCCTTGAACACCTTTAGGGCCGAGGGAACATGCAAAGCTCCGTCCGAAAAGAAGAATCGGAGGAGCGCATATGACAAGGTTTTGGCCTTATTAAGTAGGTGTTGAATGTGAGCTTTCCACCCCAAATTGTATTGAAAAATGACTCCTAGGTATTGAAATTTTAGGACTTGCTCTATTTTTGCCCCACCAAGCTTCCATTTGTATAATCTCCGGCTTCTGGAGAAGATCAGGATCTTAGACTTGGCATGGTTGATGGTTAATTGATTGAGTTGACAATACGTGGCAAAGATCTTCAGAGCTCTGGTTAGTCCAACACGTGTATAGGATAGAATTACCGCGTCGTCCGCATATAAAAGGAGTGGGCAGCGGTAATCCGCTAGTCTAGGCGCGTGTGTACTTGGAGATGAGTTGACTAGGGGTGCTCGCATGTCGCTGATGAATAGGTTGAATAGGCAGGGAGCCAATATACATCCTTGGCGCACTCCCTTGTTTATTGGTATCGAGTTTGTAAGGTCGCCCGCTGGAGTGAATCTCACTCTGGCAAGGGTACCTTCGTGGAGCTGGCTTATGAGCCATAAGAGTCTTCTATCAATGCCCTGTTTCGCAAGTTTCTCCCAAAGAATATTTCTAGGAACGCTGTCAAAGGCTGCCTTTAGATCTAAGAAGGCAGCACAGAGGTAGCCCCGGGGGGGGGGGAGGAGTACTTCCGTGCCAGATGATAAAGAACTATCGCATGATCGGTTGTAGAGCGTTTAGTTCTGAACCCTGCTTGTTCATGGCCAATCTGGTTAGTCTCATCTACCCATCGCAATAATTTAGTCATCAAAAAGCTGGCATAAATTTTCCCTATAATCGAAAGGAGGCTGATGTTACGGTAGTTTTCCGGCTCCGTTGGAGAACCTTTTTTATGAATTGGTACAATAATGGCCTCCTTCCATGTTTTGGGGATGAGACCGGAAGCGTTGATTGCATCGAAGGTTTTGGCCAAGATGCCGGCCCACCATTGTGGGTGTTATAAGATGCATATAGTATTATGTGTATCATAATGTATATACCGTATTTTTCGCCCCATAGGACGCACTTTTTCCCCTCCAAAAATGAAGGGGAAATGTGTGCGCGTCCTATGGGGCGAATGCAGGCTTTCGCTGAAGTCTGGAGAGCGAGAGGGGTCGGTGTGCACCGACCCCTCTCACTCTCCAGGCTTCACGCAGATTTCTGCAAGCCGTGGGAGCCCGCACTGGGCTCCCGCGGCTTGTGGAGAGTTGCCTGCATGCCGAAGGCTGGGCGCGCTGAGCTCAGTGCGCCCACACTTCGTGCAGCTCTCCGCAAAGCGTGCGAGCCCTGCGCTGGGCTCCCACAGCTTGCGGAGAGTTGCCTGTTCTGGGGGCTGGGGTCAGGGGAAGCTCGGGCTTCCCCCGCCCCAGCCCTGCGCCTGGGGTGGAAATAATTTTTTTCCCTTTATTTCCCCCCCAAAAAACTAGGTGCGCCTTATGGGATGGTGCGTCTTATAGGGCGAAAAATACGGTAAGATATATATAATAATATTATATATATATAATGCAAAAATTGTTCTTCTTTTTAGGGGAGTGAGGATACTGGTTAGTGCAGGATTCCTCCACCTCGGCCCTCCAGATGTTTTTTGCCTACAACTCCCATGATTCCTAGTTGGCAGGACCAGTGGTCAGGGATGATCGGAATTGTAGTCTCAAAACATCTGGAGGGCCGAGTTTGAGGGTGGGACTTATTTCTTGTCCAAATTAAGAATTGAAATGGCAATTATGTATAAAAAAAATGTGCTAATTAACTTGATTTTCAGAAAATTCAACTCCTCGTTGTTACAAAAGGAGGGCAATAAGCTCAGCACTGCAAGACATGTCACATTGTTATGCAGAACATCAAGTACACATCTGGTGTACACACTTGTATTCAAGTGAATAACAAGAATGTGTATGTGATATTTTGACAGATCAAAAAGTTCTCTATAAATGCAATTGCTAAGATATTAAGATAAGTTAAAGGAAGCTCATGGAAGGCTAACTTATCATAAGGGTCATCCCTGAACAACATGGGATAGTATGGGAAATTCGGGGGGAAGGATTCCTTCTCTGAACTTCCTTAAGTTAACTTCCAATTTTTGGACATTTCTCTCAAGAGCCAGTGTGGTGTAGTGGTTAAGAGCAGTAGACTCGTAATCTGGTGAACCGGGTTCGCGTCTCCGCTCCTTCACATGCAGCTGCTGGGTGACCTTGGGCTAGTCACACTTCTCTGAAGTCTCTCAGTCCCACTCACCTCACAGTGTTTGTTGAGGGGGAGGAAGGGAAAGGAGAATGTTAGCCACTTTAAGACTCCTTCGGGTAGTGATAAAGCGGGATATCAAATCCAAACTCTTCCTCCTCTTCTTATAGAGGATGCCCCCATACCCCATCCCACATTGCTGAAGACTTTACCCCACAACGCTCCAAAGAGGCTTTTCCTGACGCTTCGCAGGTAAGGTGCACCTTCAGTTGTTGTTGGCAGGGCGTTCCCCCACTCTACCTGGCCGATCCCCTGGCAACGCCTCCCCAGGCGGGATTGGGCAATTGGCGGAGGTAGGCGGAGACCTCCAGGTATCCAGCCTGGGGAGGGCGAAGCCAGCCCGTACTATCGGGAGACGCACTGGGATCCGGGGGGCTGCGCATGACCATGCAAAAGGCGCCCCCCATTTTATGTGGGGAGCGGTCATTCCTGGGACACAGATGTCTGCAGAGGGGAGGAGGGATTGGAAAACTTATTTCCCATAAAACTTCTTCAGTTAACTTAGGATCCAGACCAGCTTTATGGGAATCCACCTATGAAAAATGGAGCTCATGTTGGTTCTGCACCTTTCCTTATGTACTGTGTAGACAGGAATATTTATGGGTTCTAGATACCAGTAAGTAACATGGAAATAAGGTTGCCATCTCAACAGGACTGACCTTAACATGAAATGATGTTAGGAATTCACATTAGGCAACAAGTTACACTGCAGGCATTATTTTTCTGCCTGCATCTTCCATCTCTGGAGATATGAGCAAGAGAGGAATTTCATTAGGTTATTTCACTTCAGATGCAAAAACAGCTCAGGCATAGTTTTCATCAGGACAAGAATATACAGTCATTTTAATTATATATATAGCACTGTGGCTCCTTTCAACATAGCTTACTTTAACTGATGGGTATAATATAGTCCTTGATTTTGTAATCAGACAAACATTTTCCCTGGGAATGTTTACCAGGGAGACAAAGAAGGTAAGCAAATACATTTTATTAGCCTGTCACTTTGGAGATTGAAATCAAAGTACCTCTGGTAAAAGGCATCTTCCCTTATCGGCATTGTTTCTCCTCATTCTGTGGGAACACCTTGAACTAATCATATTTGTCTTGCTTAGTGTATTCTGAGCTGAACAATTTTCATTTGTTCAGCTGAACACTCCTCTCCGCCCCTCGCCAGCACTTCCTTGGCTTAGAAACATTGCCTCAAAAGCGAAAAATCTATGTGTGCCACATTGTTAAAAATTATTACCCCCACTTTATTTGATGAGAAGGCTTTGCAAACCATTTGGAAAGGATAAGCACCAAAGTACTTTCATCCCAAAGCAATTGTGCCCCTCTTGTATTACTGCTTAGTGCTCAAAACCCACAAGAAAGTCCTCAGGGTGTTTGACGACATTTCTCAAAGCGCACAGTGAATTGCCAACTCATTTGACACATTCACACACACCCTTTTTTGCAAAGGGAACAAACAAACAAATAAAGACCTTCTTAGAGGAACAGCTCGCAGGTTGTGGAGGACACCAGAGAAGATGGCGGAAGCCTTTCATAGAAAATGACACTCTGGGCATGTTTCTCCACTATGGATGATGAGGTTGAATTGCAAGGCCCATGATCCCTGGGTGATTAGCCAATGGAGTTCCTAGCATTTTTTTCAACCAGAGAAGAGGTCTGTTGGGCCTCTTATTTGGTGGAAAGAATTCACATCTGGGGATCATGACTCTTGTACTCCATCATTACCTGAATCCTTATACTCCGCCTCAACCACTGAGATCTTCTGATGGGCCAGTTCTGGTGGTCCCTTCACTTACTTCAGATGTCTTTTGAAAACTGTGATTTGTTATATATATGATATTGGAAATGCCTATGTATTGATTTTAACTGAAGCTTTTAATTATGTTTCTATGGTTTTTCAAAACAGTTGTATCCTTATAGGTGTATTCCACCTTGCTATATTCTTATTAAGGTGCCGATTATAATTTCATAGACAGCTTAGGCCTCATTTTATGATAAACCCCTCAAAGGTTGGCTGCCACCATATGAACTACAACCAATACTTAGTTTAAATCATAAAACAGTGTTGGAATCAGCAATGAAATAGTGATAAAAACAGCAGTATCAACGGCAATAGCATGCAGCCCAGCAGAATAAAGATAAAAACAATAAACCTAGTTTACAACTATTTTGCAAACTAAATGCTTCAGTGGCCCATGTATAAATCAGTTGGTCCCCAAAAGGCAACAAGATGGACAGGATGGAAACAAGCATGTCAACCCCATTAATATAAGAGGTGTCTATCTTTGTGTGTATCAAGCGTCCCCAACCTAAATTCAGTTGTGTTGGCTGTAAAACAGACCATGTCAGTCCCAGCCTTTCTGATTTGGATATATGTCAGAAAATGAAAGGTAGGCAGAGGGGATCAAAGCTCTTTCTTATTTCCCAAGAGAGCTTGAAAACCACAAGGGGCCTCTGCGCTTTCTGGCTGAGACTTTTTACTTTGGCAAAAAGAAGTTTGACTAGCGTTTAGAAGGACAAGCCTTTATAGCATCATCTAAACCTGGCCTTAAAAATGACTTTTTAAAATTGCCTGTGGACTTCAGAAAAATCAAATAATTCACAACTTCCCAGACTTTTACTATAGTGAATGATTGCTGGCATTGATATTCAGTTACGATATACTTTCTCAACACCAGAAGAGACATGACATCTTTTTTATATTATTATTATTAAATGCACAGACATTCATTTTCTCTCATTCGCTTATCATTGACAAATATTGACATTTAAATTATTCTACATTATTAGAAACTTCAGCCTAATAAAGACATGAAATACTGTGCTAATGTTCTGACTGAACATGATAAATACTTTATTTCCACTGCTCTTTGACTGTAGTTGAGAGAATTCTAGCCCAATTCATTACTTAGCTACATTGAAGCCATTTTGACAATAGTCAAAAGGCTTAACTCCAAATATTGCATCATCATAATTAACATCAATTTATTACAATCATAATTAACATCAATTTATTACAATCATAATTAACATCAATTTATTACAATCATAATTAACATCAATTTATTGCAATCAACGGATCAGAAAAATAAGTCCAAAAATAAAGCCATAATCTTAAATATAGAGCAAAACACAAAGCAAAGTATTACCTAAATGCCATCAGCTCAGATGCAACATTAGCAAATGTCCTAAGAAGCAGCCCCAATGAAGCCAATGATTATTCCAACTGTGCCCACTAAACTGCTTCTACCTGGGGAACTGGCACTTTTACATGTGCTATATAATGTTTGTTCTGTATTTGTGAAAAATCAGAATTTTAGTGTGGCAGCACCTATTGGCTGGAACATCCTGCATATTACTTTTAGGCAGTCAGTTTCGTTGTATTAGCTGCTAAAAATATACTGTTTAGGCAAGTCTAAAGGTAAAGGGTAAAGGTACCCTGACTATTAGGTCCAGTTGTGGAAGACTCTGGGGTTGTGGCGCTCATCTCACTTTATTGGCCAAGGAAGCAGGCATACAGCTTCCGGGTCATGTGGCCAGCATGACTAAGCCGCTTCTGGCGAACCGGAGTAGCGCACGGAAACGCCGTTTACCTTCCCGCTGGACTGGTACCTATTTATCTACTTGCACTTCATGCTTTCGAGCTGCTAGGCTGGCAGGAGCTGTGACAGAGCAACAGGAGCTCACCCCATTGCAGGGATTCGAACTGTCAACCTTCCAATCGGCAAGCCCAAGAGGCTCAGTGATTTAGACCACAGCTCCTCTCGTGTCCCAAATAAACAAGCACACAATCACTGATCGGTCCACCCACCATTGTGAGGCTCAAAGCAATAAAGATGATGCTTCCCCAGCTGTTGCCATTGGCTGTGGGTTTCTTGTGATGTCACAAAAGTACTTGGCAACTGAGTGGATTTGCAGCAGGACACACCTGGCAATGGATGTGACATTCAGCACTGCCCAGGTTTCTTCCACTTGGAGGAGGCAAACTGGTGAATGGAAGGAGGCAATCCTCTGGCAGTGGGATGCTAATAAGGCAAGTTTGCTTGCTTGAAGGCTGCTGGTATCTGTGACTGGAAGCTGGCGGACATCTCATGATGGACCTGAGAGAAGCTTCTGGCACAATGGGACACAGTGACAGAAACCAGAGCACACAGAAACGCCATTTACCTTCCTGCCACAGTGGTACCTATTTATCTACTTGCACTGGTGTGCTTTCAAACTGCTAGGCTGGCAGGAGGTGGGACCAAGCAACGGGAGCTCACTCCGTCGTGGGGATTCGAACCGCCAACCTTCTGATCGGGAAGCCCTAGGCTCTGTGGTTGAACCCACAGCGCCACCTGCGTCCCTCTCTTAGGCATGTCTAAGCACTTATAATTTTATTTAATATGTTGTTTCTAAAACTGTTGTTTTCAGATTTTTAAAATAAATGCTTTTATTATATCCGCCTTGGTTTAACAGTCTATCGATTTTAGTGGTATTTAGTAGAAATCAAGATGAATATTGTAATAATAAAAATTATCCAAATTCAGTGGGATTTTTTTAATGGTAAATGAGCAAACTCATTTGATGTAAACAAGAGTGCTTGTGTTGATAAATGCCCATTCACATGGTAAGTATGGTTTTACTTTAACCTGGGAGGGATGTCATAGACGTGGCGAGGATCAGGCAGGTAGTGTCAAACAGGAATGTTGCTGTGGGCATGACTTCATTGTTGCTTTTTAAAGAAAGCATCTAGTTTAAAGAAATCTTTCCCAAGCAGGTGCTCTACCGCTGCTTTGAAGAAAAGTTATCTTTGAAGATACTGATGCCGCAAACATGCTTGCAATGATATAGGGTGGATGGGTCATCTATTTCTGGTATGTGTCAACATCACAAGTGCAGCTTTGTGAATAAAGCACATTCTGCTCTGTTCATTAATCTGTATTTTAAATTCCTTTAAAATACGTACCTAAATATGAATTTAACTGGATATTTTATCAAAAAGTACTATGTATTGGCCCAAATATAAGCCTCACTCCTCCCCTCCCCCCCAAAAAAATCTGTCCATGAAAAGTTAACGTGCATCTTATATTCACGATCTTACAAAAATTGGCTTGGAGTGGGCTTGTCCCCAGATTTTGCCTGGTTTTGGCTGGGCCGGCTCCCAAGATGGCGGCACAGCAAGGCGGTCCCTGAGAGCGAGCCAGAAGGCAGCGAGGAGAGGAAAGAAGGGACAAGTGCAGACGAGAGAGAGAGAGAGAGAGAGAGAGAGAGAAAGCAAGCAAGAAGGTCTGCTAGGAGGAGGAACAAAGATTACACCCAAACTCTTGACGGAAGGCGCTGGCACTAATTGCGCCCCTGCAAGGGATGAGAGTTGGGCCCCCAACCCCATATCGTCCCAACCCAGCCAAAGGACATCTGTCTTCAAAGGATTTAACTTCAACCGGCTCCCACGTAGCCATCCAGCCATGGCTTCCAAACATCTGATCAGTGTGTCTGGGGCCGAGTCAGGGTGGCCGTCCATCAACAGATCGAGTATGCTGATGACAACCCAAGCCAAAGTTCCAGACAAGCTTTGGGGGGCGCATAAAGATGTTAAAAAACATCAGGGAGAGAATTGCGCTCTGCCGTACTCCACACACCAAGGACTAGCGCGATGACAGCTCCCCCCCTCCAGCGCCACCCTCTGTCCCCGACCAGAAAGGAACGAGTGCAGCCATTAGTTCAGGAGGTGCACATTAAGCCAGGCCACTTAAAAATGTGGGTCAAATGATATTCTCCTCCATCCCTGGTAATGATATACTACTTCAATATGTTAATTATTGATAGGGTGGGGGATGAATGCTCCCATTACAAATATTAGCTTTATATTTTAATTATTGCCATTTGCAAGACATAGTACAGTATAGATTGTTCCTTAAGCATGCATTGCTTAAAGTCTTGGAAGTATAATTTGATCATGGAAATGCTGACATGACCTTAACCATGATGATGTGAACACTCTGCAATGCCGGTAATTAGTAATAAACAACGTCAGGAGGATTTTCAGTGATGCTGCCAAGTAGATACTCTACATTGTTATTTACAATGGATGAACACAGAGAAAATTTAAAATTTGGTCCATCACAGGGAATTATTTTTGGCACACTAAATTTGCTGACAGATTAGGTTGGTGAGCACAATATGTGCATTGCAAAAAAGTAAAGAATATATTTAACATGCAAAATTAAAGGCCAAAACAAAATAAAATACCACCACCAAGAATCCTGGGTTATTTAGAGAAGGGAATGTGTAGGTATGAAGATGTAAACAGTGATTCTAAGAATGAGTCATCACATGAGGAGGGGCGGAGGAGAAAGCAGGAAATCAATAAAGTCATCATAAACCATTGAAGCTAGAAAATATTTATCATCATTAAAACTCAATGTAATTCTTTTGAATAAATAATAAATAAACCTGTCTCAGACTTACACCCAGCTCAGTAAAATCACTAGAGAATATTGTATCGTCCATTAAAAAAAAACAACCCTGATTTTTTTTAAAACCTTTCAACTTCCCTGTTCAGTATGTTTGTGTTCAAATTGTAAAAGGGAAAACTAAAATCACGTAGCACCTTAAAGAAAAAATTATTATGGCATAAGCTTTCATGGGTCATAGCCCTCTTCAGCCGATACATGCAGAATTATCTTTATTGATAGGTGCACACACACATAGCTGGGAGAAGAATCGTAGATTGTGAAGTCAGATGGAAATCAATGCAGAATGTACAGGTGGTAGTAATTATGTTATTAACACTGATTATTCACACAAAAAGAGTTGTTGATGACACAGACATCCTAGCATTGGTAAGCCAATTATCACAGGTAGTGGGGTTTTTTAAATAAAAAATCCCTCTCTCTACTAATTCTGTAGACAAATGATAGCACTAAACCTCTTGATGAACTGTAATTCAGTGGTTGCATGTTGCAGTCTCCCTCTGAAGTTCATTTTTTTCAGGGTTGGCCACCTTAATATCAGTTATGGAATACACTGGAAATCAAATTGTTTCTCCACTGTTTTGGAATGTAGCCATTTCTGACATCAGATTTCTGTCCGTTTATTCCTTTGCATAGATACGGTTGTAGAATACAGAATGCAGAAGGCATATTGTTCGTTGTTGGCAAAACATGCTGTGTATCACAATGGAAAGGCAAGCAGCTGAATGATCTGCCTGGCGTTGTGTATGACATTGTCAGGTTCTATAATTTGTGTTTCGGTTTGGGAATTTACATAATTCTCACTTTCTGAAGCAATATGCAAACTGAAACACAGCTGTCCTTTAATATTTGCAAAAAGAAAAAAAAGACAGAAGGAAAGAAATTATCACTTCTCCAAATTTTGCAGTGCAAATTCCTCGGCTATGTAATATGTACAAAAGTGCATATACTATGGTATAGTGTGCATATATAAGCATATACAGGCAACCTCCAATCTGCATGGGGGTTGCATTGTGCGTCATTGCATACTGGCATGGAATTGTTTGCAATTGAAACACCCTGTTCTGCCCCTGCTCCGCCCTGCCCCCACTCACCCTTTTTGTGACGTCTTTTATGACATATCTGGGTCACTTCCAGGTTCAGCCCTGTGCACATGTGTGCAATTGCACACATATCAGTCACGCCTAAAATGGAGGTTGCCTGAACAACAGCGGTGAGAATTCTTTTAGCCCCAAAATGGAAGCAACAAGAAGCACCAACGAAAGAGGAATGGCAGATGAAAGTGATGGACTATGCAGAACTGGCGAAGCTGACAGGAAAAATCCGAAACCAGCGTGATCCAGTATTCCAAAAGGCCTGGAGTAAATTCATACAATATCTGAAAGATCATTGTAAGCAATTAACATCCCTAGCAGGGTTGCCTGAAGACTTGTAATGAGAAATTTTCTCCCTTTTGAGATTTATTTAAATTTTGAGGTATTTTGTAATGAGTGTAATTAGAATTGGAAAACACATAAAATGCAATGATATAAAGGTTAATTTTGAAAGACATGAGGCGGGAGGGAAGGAGAGCCAGAGAGGTAAAGTGGATAAAAATGATGTGATTGCATCTTATTAAATGGAAAACTAATCATATAGATAGATAGATAGATAGATAGATAGATAGATAGATAGATAGATATATGAATATTAATATTATTTTGGAATCATCAAACTGCTTGACAGCTCTTCAACCTTCATGATCTGAATTGAGCATGAGCTCTGTGACGGGCTCCCATATCGCGATAACACTGTGTAACAGCTCCAGCAGTTGTCAAATCCCTGTACTCCCTGTACATGTTATGAGTTCTACTTCGAGAATCACAGCGCAGCCAGATACCAAAAATTTCCACCTTCAACAGAGACTTCTCAAAAACCTGTCCACAGTACACAATTCCCCCAGAAGACTTCTTCATCTTCTTCAGCTGAGAGACAAAGTACCAGAAACGGGACTTTGCAACAACATGATTGGGAGCAAAAATGCACATACAATAGAGAGGTGGTTTTGGGCACTTAGGAGTGGGGAGGCATCTCCAACAACTTTGCACTTCCTCAGGGTGCCCGATGCCTTCATGGTGCTGCCTCTCTCGCTGCCACCCAGAAAAGTGGCAGCCGGAAAATCTAATTGGGGGGAAAAAAGAGAGAAACGCACTTCATTCGAAAACGGAAGCAGTCACTTCTGTGTTGTCGGTGTTCAGCAGCTGAGACATTCAACAACCGAGGTTTGACTGTACTGTATTAGACAAAATTGAATCAAAAATCTAAATTAGGAGAAATTCCTACTAAAACGCTGATCAGTTTTCATGATTGCAAACTGATGTGCAAATGTGCAGAAGTGAACTGAATGTCTTCAGCAAGCATGGTATCATCAGTGCCCGTGAGCAACAGACAACATTTTGAGGTCAGGGATGAGGCCTTGCACCAAAATCTCCACCTTCTCTTAATTGCCTGACCAGGGCTCTATGCGCTAAAGCGTGTTCTCCTTCATGGAGAGCACGTGTTGCGGTGGGGGCCGCCAGGACACTCCAGAGTTGGGGGCAGGCTAATTGATTGTTGGCCACTGATGCAATTGGGGCTTCCCTTGTTGTTGGGAAGAAGTTAATGTTGCCATTTGTTGATTGACAGCCAGAAATGCTAAAACTCCTTGCACGAGGCTAGGGCTTCCTCTTTTCGCCCGTGCATCGGATTGCCCCCCCTCCCTATATTTAGGGTTATTCGCTTTGACCTTGCTATGCCTGCCATGGGGTCGTCTGCTCTTGGGGCAGGGGCCCGGTAGGAATTTTGTCCATCTGGCTGATTGGCTGGGGCCATTTGATTTTTGCCTACTGTGTAGCAAATTGTCACAACTTGTAAGGTTGCGGTTAGGCATTGGTTTATGGTTTGGTTGGTTGAGGGGTATGGATTGGCTGTGCCTGCCCCTCTAATGCTGCTGCTGCTGCAAGGGATTCTGTTAAAGGAATCGGGGGCTAACTATTGCTTGTCCACCCTGTCAAGGGGGCTTGGGCCATAGCAATGAGCTCCTGGTTGCATTTGGGGTAAGGGCAGGTTCCCTGCTCCATCGCTACCCCCAAGTGTATTCCCCTATTCTGACTTTCGCATTGTGCTGAATGACAGTTTGTCCCCCATGGTGGGGGCAGATAGTCGCAACCAATGCCTAAGCAACCACTCACATTTTTGTATTTTAATAAAGTAGTGGCCAAAATTATGCCAAAAACCTTAAACAAAAAATTCTGTGTGATGTGTGAGTTATTGGGGTGGCCCTGGAGACCTCGACATGCAACTGTTTGAAGCCTGTCCTAACTGCTCACTTTTGGATCTATATCAGTTTCCATGCCATGCCATACAAATTCCACTGAATTATCCCTTGGATTTTCCCACTTGGCCTCTGGTACATACTAGACACCCAAAAGTCAGGTGCATTCTCTGCTATATTAGAGCAGACTGGTAGTCACAAAATTTATTGATGAATTTGCCATTTGTCAGCTGTGAAAGTGATAGGGAACTTGAGGAAATGAACACCTTTTCCTTGTGCCTTTTGTAAAACTAAAAAGATGTTGTTGTTGTTATTGCTGAGTTTTCCTTTAAAAGAACTGAGCTCAGTAGCTTATCCAGAATTCAAGTTATTTGTGAACATGATGGAAATAGCAGATTATGCTATTTGTTCCCGTAAAGAAATCCATTAGACAATTCCATTATCTAGAAGCTGAAATGTTCATTTTTTTAAAATGCAACAAACATGCATACTAATCCGGCTGTTGTTTGCTCTGACAATATAACACAATTCATTTTTAATAACAGAATGAAAAAGGTACTGTTATTATTCAGACATATAATTCCTTTAGCAATTGGGTAAGAAAAACATCTCACAGCATCCAAGCTTTCTTGTACAATATATTCCATAATTTAGAGTAATGATGAATTTCTAATTCACTTGCCATCAACATGTCATAAATTCATTGTCCGTGATGCCATGCTAAGTTTCCATGCTCTGGTTTTGCATCTTTTTAAAATCGGTCTCACTCCAAGAAACAATTCAAGCAAAACTTCTGTTGCCGCATTTCCATTAAGTTTCCATATGCACATCAAATCGGCATGACCAAAAAACTAGAATACATTACATGAGCCATAAACAAAGAAATCATTTTTGAAGTACATATAATTTATTTGGGAACACTATTAAGACACTTCTTCAAGTTTATCATCCCTTCACATTAATTTGCAGCGGTTTGTTTCCTCATTTTTTTTGAAACAGGCAATCATAAAAAGTAAAATTTAGGTTGCATTTCAAAACCTGGCATTAAATGTAATGGAAATGCCAACCTTAAGATCCAAAGGGTACTTTCTATCAACTGGATACTAAAGACTTAGGACCATTCAGTACCTGATCTTCATTTGGGAAGGGGTTGCTCACCACCCACAAACCTTCATAGAAACTTAAAGTATTGTGTGATTTCCTGAAATTATAAGAATCATGGGAGTCTCTGTTTCTATTACAGTGGTACCTCGCAAGACGAATGCCTCGCAAGACGAAAAACGCGCAAGACGAAAGGGTTTTTCGTTTTTTGCGATGCTTCGCAAGACGATTTTCCCTATGGGCTTACTTTGCAAGATGAAAACGTCTTGCGAGTTTGTTCCCTTTTTTCTTAAAGCCGCTTGAAGAGGCGCAGTTGCGACGGACCGTGCTTCGCAAGATGAAAAACATCGCAAGACGAAAAGACTCGCAGAACGAATTAATTTTGTCTTGCGAGGCACCACTGTATTTAAGAGTTGCATAACTGCACTTACTGTTGCAGTGAAAGAATTGAAATATAACAGGAAATACTTTTAAAGAATAATATATTTTAAAAGTAAGTAAAAATGTAGTCTGAATACAATGTTTTTCAACTTCTACAATTTCCATGTCCATCAAATTTCCTGCCTAGCTTTGGAAGGTTGTATGAGAAAAGGATGATAGCGAAAGAATTTGCAGAGCTACATAAAATAGTCACCTTGGGCTCAATTCAAAGTCCACCTCCTGGTCTGCTAGGAAAGGACGCGGGTGGCACTGTGGTCTAAACCACTGAGCCTCTTGGGCTTGCCGATCAGAAGGTCAGCAGTTCGAATCCCCATGACGGGGTGAGCTCCCGTTGCTCGGTCCCAACTCCTGCCAAGCTAGCAGTTCAAAAGCACACCAAAAAGTACAAGTAGGTACTGCTCCGGCAGGAAGGTAAACGGCGTTTCCGTGCACAGCTCTGGCTTCGCCAGAAGTGGCTTAGTCATGCTGGCCACATGACCTGGAAAAACTGTCTGTGGACAAACGCCAGCTCCCTAGGCCTGGAAAGCGAGATGAGCGCCGTAACCCCAGAGTCGTCTGCGACTGGACTTAACTGTCAGGGATCCCTTTACCTTTACCTCTTTTTTTTTTTTTTTTTTTTTTTTAGCTTAGGTAGCATCTTCCTATTTGCTTATGCCTGAGCTACTTGCCAGCTTCAGATAGATCTATTGTACAGGATGAAATACAGTATATGACTAACAGATGTGACTTCAATTGCTGGAATGCAGAGTTGTTGCTTGACATGATCTGCTATTATTATGCTGTTGCATGCTCACATGTGGGTCTACCACTTGCTCCCAGTCCAGAAAACTTTAATATATACATGAACATGCAGATAACAGGGAAGCCATTCCCTTAGCAACAGAAGCAAGTCATTTCACAGTCAAGCTTTATTATTGTTTGACATTTAAATGTTTTGGACAAAGGCATTTAATTAAGAGTTGCCAAGCAGATGTTAATGTGCACAGAAGTGCTAGACTTTTAAAAACAACTGAAGTTGCCAGACTTAAAATAGTTGCATTTCATCTGAAGTTCAGAGGGATATTTTGCATTAGGGTAAATCTGATCTTAGATAACTTACTAAGGCAAATGCCCAGGCGGTTCCAATTAGGTTTTGCATAAGATAACTTCTACATGGGTTGTTTCCATTGTTGTTTAGTCGTTTAGTCGTGTCTGACTCTTCGTGACCCCATGGACCAGAGCACGCCAGGCATTTCTGTCTTCCACTGCCTCCCGCAGTTTGGTCAAACTCATTCTGGTAGCTTCAAGAACACTGTCCAACCATCTCATCCTCTGTCGTCCCCTTCTCCTTGTGCCCTCCATCTTTCCCAACATCAGGGTCTTTTCCAGGGAGTCTTCTCTTCTCATGAGATGGCCAAAGTATTGGAGCCTCAGCTTCAGGATCTGTCCTTCCAGTGAGCACTCAGGGCTGACTTCCTTAAGAATGGATAGGTTTGTTCTTCTTGCAGTCCATGGGACTCTCAAGAGTCTCCTCCAGCACCATAATTCAAAATGTTTCCATTATGCTTGTTGAAATTTTTACATATCTAACAGTGCAAAACTATATATGACTACTCAGAAGTAAGTTCTATGAGTTCAGTAAGACTTATTCATAGGTAGATGGGTTACAAGATGGTGGCCTAAATTGCTTACAGTTCCAGGATATTGGCAGGAGGTGCTGATCCCCAGAGAGATGAAATGTAGAATGAAAGAAACAACACACACAAAACTTGTTGGCCACCTAGAACAGGGATCAGCAGTGGCGTAGCGTGGGGGGTGCAGGGGGGGCCGGCCGCATCAGGCGCAACATTTGGGGGTTAGGGTTAGGGGGCGCAAATCCACGGGTTAGGGGGTGCAAATCCACGGGTTAGGGGGCGCAAATTACTTGCCTTGCTCCGGGTGCTGACAACCCACGCTACGCCACTGGGGATCAGCAAACCTTTTCATCAGGGGGGCCAGTCCACTATCCCTCAGACCTTGTGGGGGGGGCGGACTATATTTTGAAAAATATAAATACCCTGCAAGCCAGTCTTGCAGCTGCTTTCGGACCTGGAGGAGGAATGCAATCTGCACGCGCTCAGGAGCGCATCTTGGCACCACCCACTCACCGGCATTGTTGACGAGCAGCAGCTGCTCCATCAGCCCGTCCCCGCAGAGCTTCCAGGTGGCATGCACCACACGCTGCAGCCATCGTCCAACGCCAGGTCGGCGGGCAGGCTGTGCACATGGAGCGCCAGGCAGGCAGCATGCAGCTCACCCTCCAGCTGCTTCAGCATGGCCGCTGAGTGCACCACCAGCAGCAGCGCCTTGCCGGGTGCCAGGCGTGGGGCCAGCAGGCCGCCAAGCTCTGGATGAAGGCCCACGACGTGCCCGTCACAATGCCCATGGCATGGCCCAGACCCACAGCCCCCTGGCCGGCTTCTCCGTCCTTGGCCGTGCCAGGTTTACCACAGCGGGCGGGTGGCGTGGCTTCGGATTAGCTGCAGGAACTTCCTGTAGACAATTCAAAGCCATGCCCGCGTTGCTGCCCACCCAGAAGCCATGCCAGCATCATGGAAGTCAGTCCCCGCATCTTAACAAGCCTACTCAGAGTTAAATACCATCTGTAAATCATTTTCAAGTAGTTCTCCTTTAAAAAATAACATGCTGTGAGATTCAAATCGCTTTTCCAAAGTTTTTCCCAGAGATTAAAATCTATATTGTGTCCTTTATCTATTGCCCACTGTATTTTTTCCTCTCTTGGACTTTAAACAGTATAGTTGGGAACTAAAAAGGAAGTAGCCTATGTATTGTTTTTACAAAGTATTTGGGTGCATTTCCTGATTTTCCTGTAGCAGAGTCCTTTACGTGCCATGGAATGCCACTCTGGAGAGTCTCTGGGCCTTTGGGGTCTAGTGAGAGGCTGAGAAACCTTCCAGAATAAGCAGTAAAATACATGTGGCATCGCGTATCCCTGGCCTACATGAATTCCCATCCAGATGAATTCTTTCTAAGATAAAATGTCACCTTTAATCCATTTGTGTTCCTTATTATCTGCTTTCCCCTGTTAAAATGGAATGGATAGTTCTCTGTGTAGATGTGATAACCTTTTAAATTTCCTTTCCACACTCTCATGGATTCACCATACATTTTTAGAGGAACTTTAATTGAGCATTTTGTTTTGGTGCTTGTTTTAGCTACCATTAGTGCTGTTTGGGTGAGCTAGCATTGCTGTAGGGCAGACAATACAGTTGGTGAGTCACACAGTCGCACCTGAGAACTGAGCCATAGGTTAAAGTGGAAACATTGGACATTTGAGAAGTCACTGCACTTCTGTGGCTAGCACAAATCTTCAACCACTTGCATGAATTGAATTGAATTTTTTCTCTCCTCTTCTTTAGCATTTCAGACTCATTTTATTTTCTCATCTGAGGTAAGAAATACTTAGTTTTATTCTGTTGATGTTTGTTTCTTCTCTCCTTTAGGATATTGCATCAATATTCACAATCCACCCTTTACCTCTAGCATTTCCCTGGAATTATTGCCAAAACATTAATGGAATATTACATTTGTCAACTTCTAAACTGTCCATAGATGTGTTAAAGTTAACCTTTCCCAACTTGGTGCCCTCAATGTGTTTTGAATTACCAGTCCTATTATCCCTCCTTAGTACTGATGGGAACTATAGTCCAAAATATCTGAAGGGTACTGGCTTGTGGAAAGCTGTATTAAAACACCACCACCACCACTCATGTATTCAGGCATAGGATTGCTTTATATAGAGAACCTGTCATGGGTAAAAAGATGAAAAAAGAAAGGTAAAAAAAAGGTAAATGATACCTGGACTGTTAAGTCCAGTCAAAGGTGACTATGGGGTTGCGGTGCTCATCTCCCTTTCAGGCTGAGGGAGCTGACATTTATACACAGACAGCTTTCCAGGTCATGTGGCCAGCATGACTAAACTGCTTCTGGCACAATAGAACACTGTGATAGAAACTAGAGTGCACGGAAACACCATTTACCTTCCTGTCACAGTGGTACCTATTTATCTACTTGCACTGGACTGCTTTCGAATTGCTAAGTTGGCAGGAACTGGGACAGAGCAACAGGAGCTCACCTTATCAAGGGGATTCAAACCGCTGACCTTCTGATAGACAAGCCCAAGAGCCTCAGTGCTTTAGACCACAGCTCCACCCGTGTCCCAAATAAACAAGCACACAATCACTGATAGGTCCACCTGCCATTATGAGGCTCAAAGCAGTGAAGATGATGCCTCCCCAGTTGTAGTCATTGGCTGTGGGTTTCTTGTGATGTCACAAAAGCACTAGGCAACTGAATGGATATAAAGGCAGACCAAGGGGAAAGCCCTTTTCTCTTTCCAGCAGGACAAACCTGGCAATGGATGTGACTGCCGAGGTTTCTTCCACTTGGAGGAGGCAAAGTGGTGAATGGAAGAAGGCAATCCTCTGGCAGTGGGATGCTAGGGAGCGATAATAAGGCAAGTTTGCTTCCTTGAAGGCTGCTGGTATCTGTGATCAGAAGCTAGTGGACGTCTCATGATGGACCTAACAGTAGCTTCTGGCACAATGGGACACCGTGACAGAAACCAGAGCACACAGAAACGCCATTTACCTTCCTGCTGCAGCGGTACTTATTTATCTACTTGCACTGGCGTGCTTTCGAACTGCTAGGTTGTCAGAAGCTGGGGCAGAGCAACAGGAGCTCACTACATTACGGGGATTAGAACTGCTGACCTTCTGATCGGCAAGCCCAAGAGGCGAAGTGGTTTAGACCACAGCACCACCTGCATCATGGAAACTTAAGCATGTCTCCATATAATATCATGGGAAAGCTATTTTGCATAATTATTAAATCATCACTGTGGGGTTGTTGAACTGGTGGCGATGTTCATAATTAGCACTAGCTGGGAACTCATTTGGTTCACTGTTTTTGAAACCTGGTTTTCAAAAGCAGCTTCAGATACTGCCTTGGACTGCTTCTTATAAAAATACTATGGAGCCTCCCTGAAAGTGTGAAAGTCCTTGGGTTGATCCTTGGGGAGATCATGGAGTGAGTGGATCAGTAGTGGTATGAGTTGGTAAGCAGAAATACGGCAAAGCCAACAGGCTGGACTGGGAGACCCAGCGGATCAGATGTGGGTAGCAAGCCAGGTGCTCCCTTTTTTTGTTTTAGGGAGTCCCGATAAGCCATCAGAAACCCAGTGTTGATCCACCTCTGAATGAAGAGAGCTGTTGGGCAGAAGCAAAAGGATGCATGGGCCTGTCAAGCATGCAGTTAGGGATTCCTGTGGTAATCAGTTCAGCTCAATACCAAGGCAGACGTTACATAAAGGGCAATCCTATGCACTCTCTGCGGCTGTCAAGCTTTTCTAGGTTTCATTTCAGCAGAGGAGCAAAACAGTAATAGCTAGGTTTCAGAGAAAATGAGTCATCGCGAGGAATTTGTAAGGAAGAGAGAGTAGCGTTTATTACATTAGGCAGAAGGGTTTGGTTCCGAGTCTCACATTAAGGTTGAGAAATGGATGTTGAAGGCACTTAAGGATTTATTTGGGCATCAACTTGTAAGAAGGATCCAAGTCCATCATAGCTGATTAAAGCTAGTAGAGAGTGACTAACATCTGTTACTGACAAGAATTATTGATTCCTCTCTTTTAAGAAGCAAGAAACTAGCCATCCTTTAGCACGCCATTATTAGCTAGGCCTTTGCTCTTGAGTTTTCATTACATTTCACCACTTTTCGTAAGTTTTAGTGAATAGTTTACAAATTATGGCACTAAGCAAACCAAAGAGAGCCAGTGTGGTGTAGTGGTTAAGAGTGGTAGACTCATAATCTGGGGAACCAGGGTCGCGTCTCCACTCCTCCACATGCAGCTGCTGGGTGACCTTGGGCTAGTCACACTTCTTTGAAGTCTCTCAGCTTCAGTCACCTCACAGAGTGTTTGTTGTGGGGGAGGAAGGGAAAGGAGAATGTTAGCCGCTTCGAGACTCCTTCAGGTAGTGATAAAGCGGGATATCAAATCCAAACTCCTCCTCCTCCTCCTCCTCCTCCTCCTCTTCTTCTTCTTCTTCTTCTTCTTCTTCTTCTTCTTCTTCTTCTTCTGCAGCTAGTTTGTATCTAGACAACAATCCATAGAAGGGGGAAGTCAGAAGGTGGTTTTTCCTGCCCCTTCATACCCCTAGCATGCCCTTGAGCTCCCCTACCACCAAAAATGACCTCTTCTAAGAGTTGGTGACCTCCTCAATGGGTTGGTCATGGAACAGTGAATGGAGGAAGATCAATGAAAATTGAGTGGAGACACCTTTCATGAGCATCAATCTCTGTTTCGCATTGTGCCTTTTCATTTCCTGCTCATTCTCACATTCTCTAAAGTGTAGAGCCTGTATGCTGGTGTGGACCCTCTTGGAATCTCTTGTGTTTAATCTTCCTCAATTTCTTAATTAAATCATGTATGTTTGTGAAATGTGGACCACTTATAAATGCCATCTCCAATTCCTCGACAGATTCCATCAAAGGTGTCTCCGGAAAAAAAATACACATCACCTGGGAAGACAGGTGAACTAATGCCAGTGTACTGGAAGAAGATCACCAATGATTCTTCAACATCAACTTCATTGGATTGGTCATGTTGTTTGGATGCCTGGTTATTGTCTTCCAACTACTCTATTCCAAACTTTAAAATGGTAAGCGTAATGCTGGTGGTCAACAAAAGAGGTTTAAAGACTCTCTCAAGGCAAATCTAAAAAAATGTAGTATAAACACCTACAACTGGGAAACACTGGCCTGCCAGCGCTCCAGTTGGAGAACAGCCTTTACCAAAGGTGTCATGGGCTTTGAAGATGCTTGAACTCAGGACGAAAGGCGTTTTGATCCAGAATTAGCCCTCACAGTCACTTACTGACTCACTTTTAAAACCGTGTTTATGGAAGACCATGTTACTCGGCTATGAGTGATCGCCAAAGAAGACAAAGAATTTCTTAATTAAATCAAGGCAACAATGTACTGTACTCAATTGGCTATGTAGAGGCCTGAGTTTTTGAGTTTTGAGGCCCTGAGTTTTTGAGTGATTTCTCAAGGAGGACCAGAACTCATCCAGCTAGAACCTAGACATTCCCCTTTTCTTTTACATAGAAAAAGTTTGTCCTTTTTCCCCCCACCAGAAAATTGATGCTTCTAGGACCAGCCTACCCTTTTGAGAGTTTTTCTTTTCTAAAAGTAAACCTTGTTTTAGATCCTTGGGTTGGGGAGGGGAAATGTTATTCCAAAGACTGTCCCTCTGTCTGACTAGCTTTTGAAGCTCTCAGTTGTATTTCTGCTCTTGCACCTCTGAATGCCTGAATCCCAGAAGAAATCCTACTGAGATAATGCAGCCTGGCTTTCGGTGCTCCTTTTCTGTACTCAGACATCCAGTAGTAAAGGCTCACTGTGTCCAAGTAAGGTTTGTTTTCTCTCTCTTTCCCTTTTGAATTTACCCTGACACTAAGGAATCCTTTCCCACTTTCCTGCTGTTTTGGACAGAGCATACAGGAGAAAGATGATATAACTCTCCTCTTTCTCCTCCATCACTGTTCAGTCTCTTATAAATAGTCTTTTGTTTTGCTTTCTCCGTGAAAATGGTTTCTGGAAAAGTTCTGATCTCATCTCTACATTCATAAATTACTCATGCTATGCTCCTGCGTATTTTGGTAAGTGTGATAATTTCTGGGATTTCTCAGCTGGATTTATAGTTGCCTGTCCTCTGGCAGAATAAAGGCAGGGTTGTAGTTTAGAGGGATCCCTCTAGCTAAATCCTCTTTCCATCATTTGGGTTGTGAAAAGGAGAAGTGGTTTATGATGCATATAGAGAAGTGTGTCTTGAGTATACTTGACAACAATGGGTAGATGAAACCAGGGTACTATTTACAATTATATGGTTTAAAATTTAGCTTCCCAAAATAATTTTTGTGCAGCACAATCTTGATCATGCCTGTTCAGAAGTAAGTCCTGCAATGTTCAGTTGGGCTTGCCCCCAGGAACTACGCATAAGGTTTCAACTTTCAGTTCAAGAAGCACTGGCAGTCTCTTACAACAAGAAATTCAAATGAGGTGTGCAATACCTTTTGTTGAATGGATTTATTCCACAATAAGCCACCCACAGTATTTATTTTTTATTTCCCCATGCTTTAAGACTCCATGCTCAGGTTTATCTTTTGAAAACCATCAGAATAATAATAATAATAATAATAATAATAATAATAATAATAATAATAATTTATTATTTGTACCCCGCCCATCTGGCTGGGCTTCCCCAGCCACTCTGGGCGGCTTCCAAAAAAATATTAAAATCCTCTAATACATCAAACATTAAAAGCTTCCCTAAATAGGGCTGCCTTCAGATGTCTTCTAAAAGTCTGATAGTTGTTGTTCTCTTTGACATCTGGTGGGAGGGCGTTCCACAGGGAGGGCGCCACTACCGAGAAGGCCCTCTGCCTGGTTCCCTGTAACTTGGCTTATCACAGTGAGGGAACCGCCAGAAGGCCCTCGGCGCTGGATCTCAGTGTCCGGGCAGAACAATGGGGGTGGAGACGCTCCTTTAGGTATACTGGGCCGAGGCCATTTAGGGCTTTAAAGGTCAGCACCAACACTTTGAATTGTGCTCGGAAACGTACTGGGAGCCAATGTAGGTCTTTTAAGCATATCTGAACTAAGAACTAAGCATATCTGCTTTTTCAAAGTTCTCCCGGCAGTATAGGACCCACAAGTCTCAGCCATGTGCTTGAATAATTTAAATATTCTCCCAGCTATGTAGGAGCTGCTCATGGATAAGTGCCTCTAACACAGCTGGAAGAACATCTAAAGCACACTGTGTTCTCTTCCAAGTCCAGTCACGGTCAGCCATGAATACCCATGAACACAAGGCTTGCAAACGCTGCTAGTCAGATAACTAGTTTGAAGCGCCATAGCTAATCCAGTCTATTTAGCTTTACATAAACTTTTTCTGGTTCACAGCAGCTGCATCCTGGCAGATCAGAGGACCCTCCCAACCGTAGGTCAGCAATCGGTCTCTCCCTTTCCACCTGTCTCTACAGTTAGGTATCGTTTCAGTCAACGAATCTGTACCGAGTTTGAAAAGTTCACAGATTTTACTCACTATGTGTCAGGATTTACGATCTCCCTCTCACACCAAGAGATGGCAGGCTGAAGGTTTTGTTACATTTAGATTTATTAGTATTTGCACTTAGTTTCTGTCTGAGCACACAGCTCAGTCTTCTGCACCTGATGAGTCTGTTGAGTCCACTGAAAGGCGGGCTTTCTGCCAACGGGATATCCTCCATCGGCTGCCCCTCCTCCTGTTGGACTCACACCAAGCCTGGACTCTACTTCTCCAACTACGAGGAGATTCAGTAGCAGCTTGCCCAGTTTGTCCCTCCTACTCTGAGAATGTGTCTGCGATCTGTGGCCTCTCTGTCTGCCTTACACTGTATTGGGGATTTATTACGTGCATTCCAATGGAACGGGAGGGGCTCGCTTCACTCTCCATATGGGAAGAAAGCAAGCCTATGTCTCTTTTTGCCTGCCACCCCCCTTCGTCTTCGGAGCCCTCACTGTCACCCTGGGAAGGAACGTTCCTGACACTATGCACAACATGTCACCTACAGACCTACCTACAAATGGATACATTGCATTAAGTTTACAGCCCAACTAAGAGACATACATTGCCTTAAACTAAAAGCACTGTATATCGGATATGAATAAAGGTCTCTGGTTATCTAAGATAGTAGTGGTGCATAATAAATCTGTCAACATGGGCATTATTTATTTGAAGTATGATATACAGTGGTACCCAGGAGGACTCCCCTGAGTGAGTGCCTGAGGGCCCTGCTCCTTCTTGCCACTTACCATCTGGCCTGGGGCGGGGCCTGAAGCCTCACAAGGACTGCTTGCTGCTTGCTGCCCAGGAGGACTCCCCTGAGTGAGTGCCTGAGGGCCCTGCTCCTTCCTGCCGCTTACCATCTGGCCCAGGGCGGGGCCTGACAGGCCTCACTAGGACAGTTGTTACTGCCGGAGGGGCACAGAGTGTTTTTAAAATGTTTTTAAAAATTTTCTTTTGGATTTTTTGTATGTGGGGGGTGGGGGTGGGATGGATGTTTCGTTGGGCTTGGGGAATTATTTTTTTATTTTGATGTTTTTGTAATTTTTACATTTTTTGTTTGTTTGTATTGTTTTATTGGTTTTGTTTGTTTGTTTAAGGTGTTATTTTGTTGTTAGGGGGAGGGGTCAGGGCTGCCGGGGAGTGGGCCCCAGCCCACAAAATGGCTGGGGCATGTTCCACAGGGGGGGATGCACTGGGACAACCGATCTCAGTGATCACGGGTAGGAGGAGGAGTTACGCTAAGACTAGACCATGTCATTACAGAGGGGGCAGGTTTAGTCGTTGTCTGAGGACTATTCCTGCCTCCGGGTCTGGTCCTGACCGGATGGATACTAGAATCAGCAAGGGATACCCACATGACCTGAAGGTGCTGCTGTGCAATGCCAGGTCAATGATTCATAAGACCACTGCCATCCATGACTTGATCATGGATGGAGGACTTGACCTGGCATGTGTAACAGAGACTTGGTTGGATGAAGCAGATGGGCCTGTCCTTGCCGCTGCTTGTCCACCAGGTTTCTCTTACGCACAGCAACCCAGGTCATGTGGGCGGGGAGGGGGGGTTGCAGTGATTTTTAGGAAGTCATTAGTTTGCACCAGGCGTCCTATTGGGAAGACCCAGTTTTCCGAGTGCATGTTCTGGAAGTTGGGCAATAGGGGCAGTACAGGATTCCTTTTGGTGTACCGACCTCCCCGCTGCACCAAGGATTCCCTGCCCGAGCTGCTTCAGGTCGTGGCGGATGTTCTCCTGGAGACACCTAGCTTGGTCGTCCTAGGGGATTTTAACATCCATGCCGACACGACCTTACAAGGGGCCGCTCGGGACTTCGTGGAAAGCATGGCCTCCATGGGGCTGTCCCTGAATAAGTCTGGCCCAACCCATAGCCGTGGACATGCCTTGGACCTGGTGTTTACCTCTATGGATGTTGGTGATCTGACACTAAGTAAAAGCGAAACGAAAGAAGTGCCATGGTCAGATCACTTTCTGGTGCAACTGGACTTCTCTGCGACCCATCCCCTCTGCAGGGAGGTGGGACCAATTCGGATGGTCCGCCCCCGCCACTTAATGGATCCAAATGGTTTCCAGAGAGTGGTAGGGGATGCTTTATCCCATGTTGATGGCCTTTCAGCTGATTCCCTGGTGGCCCGCTGGAATGTGGAATCTGCAGAAAACAGCAGCAGGAGACTTTTTCAGGTGGTTCACAATTTAGCGGAACCACCTGCAACGTCGGGGCCCAGTACGGGCCACATGTTCTCCTGCAATGATTTTGCAAAGTTTTTTGCAGATAAAATCGCTCAGATTCGGGAAGAAGTAGACTCCACCGTGGGAGCAGGGCCGGGGCGGGAGAGTGCTAGAGTTCTGTCTAGTCAAGTTGAGTGGGATCAATTCCAATCTGTTACCTCCGAGGATGTGGACAGGCTGCTTGGACGAGTGAAACCAACCACCTGTCTCCTGGATCCTTGCCCATCCTGGCTTATAAAAGCTAGCCGGGAAGGACTGGGCGATGGGCTTCGTGGGGTGGTGAATGCTTCCCTCCGTGAGGGAGCCTTCCCAGACCCACTGAAAGAGGCGGTTATTAAATCGCTTCTTAAAAAACCATCTTTAGATGAGGCCACGATGGCCAACTATCGCCCAGTCTCAAATCTTCCATTCTTGGGCAAGGTGATTGAGCGGGCGGTTGCCGAACAACTCCAGGCACGCCTGGAAGAAGCGGACCATTTGGATCCCTTCCAGTCGGGATTCAGGCCTCATCATGGGACTGAAACTGCCTTGGTCGCACTGGTTGATGATCTCCGGTGGGCTAGGGACAAAGGTGAGAGCTGTTTCCTAGTTCTGCTGGATCTCTCAGCGGCGTTTGATACCATCGACCATAACATCCTTCTGGACCGTCTTGAGGGGCTGGGAGCTGGGGGCACTGTCATACAGTGGTTCCGCTCCTTCCTCCTGGGCCGTGTTCAGAAAGTGGTGGTGGGGGATGAGTGTTCAGACCCGTGGGCTCTCACTTGTGGGGTGCCTCAGGGTTCTGTCCTCTCCCCCATGCTTTTCAACATTTACATGCAGCCGCTGGGAGAGATCATCAGGAGGTTTGGCCTGGGTGTTCATCAGTATGCGGATGATACCCAGCTCTACCTCTCTTTTAAATCAGAACCAGTGAGGGCGGTGAAGGTCCTGTGTGAGTGTCTGGAGGCGGTTGGAGGATGGATGGCGGCTAACAGATTGAGGTTGAATCCTGACAAGACAGAAGTACTGTTTTTGGGGGACAGGAGGCGGGCAGGTGTGGAGGATTCCCTGGTCCTGAATGGGGTAACTGTGCCCCTGAAGGACCAGGTGCGCAGCCTGGGAGTCATTTTGGACTCACAGCTGTCCATGGAGGCACAGGTCAAATCTGTGTCCAGGGCAGCTGTTTACCAGCTCCATCTGGTACGTAGGCTGAGACCCTATCTGCCTGCGGACTGTCTCGCCAGAGTGGTGCATGCTCTGGTTATCTCCCGCTTGGACTACTGCAATGCACTCTACGTGGGGCTACCTTTGAAGGTGACTCGGAAACTACAACTAATCCAGAATGCGGCAGCTAGACTGGTGACTGGGGGCGGCCGCCGAGACCATATAACACCGGTCTTGAAAGACCTACATTGGCTCCCAGTACGTTTCCGAGCACAATTCAAAGTGTTGGTGCTGACCTTTAAAGCCCTAAACGGCCTCGGTCCAGTATACCTGAAGGAGCGTCTCCACCCCCATCATTCTGCCTGGACGCTGAGGTCCAGCGCCGAGGGCCTTCTGGCGGTTCCCTCATTGCGAGAAGCAAAGCTACAGGGAACCAGGCAGAGGGCCTTCTCGGTAGTGGCGCCCGCCCTGTGGAACGCCCTTCCAGCAGATGTCAAAGCGATAAACAACTACCTGACATTCAGAAGACATCTTAAGGCAGCCCTGTTCAGGGAAGTTTTTTAACATGTGATATTTTACTGTGTTTCTGGTTTCTATGGAAGCCGCCCAGAGTGGCTGGGGGGGGCCCAGCCAGATGGGCGGGGTATAAATAATAAATTATTATTATTATTATTATTACCTCGGGTTAAGAACTTAATTCGTTCCGGAGGTCTCTTCTTAACCTGAAACTGTTCTTAGCCTGAGGCACCACTTTAGCTAATGGGGCCTCCCATTGCTGCTGCGCTGCCACTGCACGATTTCTGTTCTCATCCTGAGGTAAAGGTAACCTGAGGTACTATTTCTGGGTTAGCGGAGTCTGTAATTTGAAGTGTCTGTAACCCGAGGTGTCTGTAACCTGAGGTACCACTGTATATGTGTATGATTATTATAGTCCTCTTTTAACATGTATCGTCGTCGTACAAGACAAAGCTGCCACTTTGGCAAGATCATTCTGTGTTCTCCATGTGCTCTCCTTCTTGCCATCTGCTTCAGTTTATATGCCCTCCCAACCATAACCAATTTAATTTATTTAGAAAATGTCGCTGTGGTTTAGTGGTTATAGTGTGAACCTAGATGAGGGTTCAAATTCCTATTCGGAATGAAACTCAGGTGACCGCAGGCCAGTCACTTGTTAGCTTAACCAACTTCCCAGGGTGGTCAGGAGGATGAAGTGGCCATAGGAGGGAAGAATCATGTACACAGCCCTGAGAGAATGAGGAGGATAACATGTAATACTATTCATGTTTAACGTTATTTCAGCCATTCCCCCAAAGCTCAAAATACTGTCATTTAAATAAACAGGGTAAGGTACGATGCAACACTCACCATACAACTATGACATGATAATGATGAAAATAGCCACTTGCATTGCACTTCAGTTGTATCGGTCAAAGTAAGTTGGCTTTTACCAATTATCTAGGAGAAGACAACTACTTGCGCTTGTAAAGAGTGTGTGTGAGAGAGAGACTCTATAGCACATATTTGGAATTGATTAATAACTTTGCTTAGTAGCTGAAAAGACACAATCCATCACAAGATGCTGCTAAGACTACAACATGACTGCCTTTGTTTCCAGCTCTTTCCTACAACACCTTTTATCTTTCAGTGTTGAACCTGTTCGCTGGGGAATAATAGCAATTCGCCCACATGACTGTTTACAAGAGAACTACATGCACCCTGTCACATAAGACTCCCTCTAGTAGCTAGTGAGTTGAATTCAACATCTTGATTCCTGGCAAAGGACAAGATGGCACCCCCTCATCACACAGATAGCAGCTAACTATGCTAGCAAACAAATCCTACTTCAACACTGGCAATGGAAGTGCATTCTCTACCATATCTGAGAGCAGCAGGCTAGCTTAGGGGCTAAAGAGGGGACACGATGAGACACACAGACCCTCTTTACCCTCCAGTATCTACCAAAGAGGCAATAATATCACTCTGGGCGGAGCAATGAAGAACTTCTGAAACAACAATGGGATATTAGCTCCATCCAAGGCATGATGGAGGACAGCAGCAACCGGGAAAAGATAGACATAATATTTTACAAGGACAGGAAGAAACATCAGAGACAGAATAATTGCCACACACAGGAAGAACAAGGATATAGTTTGAATGCTTCACCTGTAGATTTATAAATCATTTAATGTGTCAATATGAATGGAAGTTGTTGATATTGCAGTTGTATAAGGGATTGTTATTTTGACTGGAGTGTAATTGAAAATAAGATTTTGGAACCCAGAAATAAAGTAAATCACCAAACAATCAATTCTAGTATGTGGGGGGCCATCTGCATTATCTAATTTGGCATCTAAATGATTGGCATTAGTAACAGTATTATAATTTAGCATTGCTATAACAAGGCTATTATTGGATTGTTGTAATATAAAACTAATAAAATTTATTATATATAAAAAAGTAATATTACTCTGCTTCGTGGCAAAGCTGGCTATGAAACTTCCTAAATGGTGTTTGGTAGGAACGACTGCTCACCCCTTCTCAGGTGGGTGGCAGTTGTGGACCTCACTTCCATCCATCATCCCCAGCAGCTAGGGCCCATGTGTTTTGCCAGTCATTAGGGAATTGAATTCCCCAGCTGGCAGAATCAAGGAGTGGGAATTCCCCGTCAAAACGCCAGCTTCAAATGGGCCAATCAGAGGCCCCACCAGATGGGCCGTGCTTTGCTGGCTGGCTGCAGACCTTGTCGGGTCAGCCAGTAATTCATAAAAGTCAGCTGTACCCAATGTTTGCATCACATGTGTCAGTAGGAATACAGGAAGCTTGTTTTATACGGAGCCTGAGCATTATTCCATCTCACTCAGCACCGCTGAATGGGAGCAGTTCTCCGAAGGTTTGCAAGCAGAGGTTTTTCCTTGCCCTACCTGAAGATGCTGGGGTTCAAAGCAGGGACCTTCTGCATGCAAAGCAATGCTCTACTGCTGAGCCATAATTTGTAAATATTCCCATAAATATGTAGGTCTGAAGATTCAGGCTGAAAATTCAGCTGATATTCAGGTAATTATTATTATTATTATTATTATTATTATTATGATTATTATTATTTATTATTTATACCCCGCCCATCTGGCTGGGCCTCCCCAGCCACTCTGGGCGGCTTCCATAGAAACCAAAAATACAGTAAAATATCACACGTTAAAAACTTCCCTGAACAGGGCTGCCTTAAGATGTCTTCTGAATGTCAGGTAGTTGTTTATCAAAGTTGTTACCAAAGTAACAAAGACTTTTGCATGTAAATGGTTCACAGCCAACTATCCCTTTTGTTAGACTAATTTGCTTTGAAAATAGACTCATTCTGCACAATCCCTTAAATGGGCAACAGATTTTTATACTGATAGCACATTGCTCAGATGTCCTTTCAGAGTTGCCTGAAAAATACTGGAAGCTTTGGCAGCTGCGTAAGTAACAGTTGGAAAATTTGGCACCTGGAAACATGCAGGAGCCGGGTTGTAACTGCAGATAAACATATTGTGCCAGATACGAGCTTCAGCTGAAGACCATTCAGAAAAATCTCTGCGAGAGAAGTGGCAATGTGCTTTAAAAAATATCAACTTCACACCATTAGCGCTTATAAATATATTTATGGAGGGAAAATCTATTCTATATATTAGGAAAATATTTGCCCACCCTCTTACTGCTGCCAGAATTACTTATAGTGAGATTTGGGAGAGATGTATTGGAAGCTGACATTGATTACTGGTACGCAAAGGTGCTGGACCATTAAGAGAGTTGACATATAAACTAAAAGCATTGAAAGGTCAGTGCTAAAATGACAAATTTATTTGTAAGTTCCTTTTCTGAACATACAGAAACACAAATGACACTCCCTCCCCTCTGCCTTTAAATGGATTTGGTGTGTACATAATTTGTGTGTGTGTGTGTGTAAGCTGTTTATTAATTTTTTTATTTTTGATTATTACCCTAATTTTTGGGGGAAAACATTTAAAACCTCAAGCATAATGCACCCATTTCCCTGCCTTAGGACATTTCCACTATTAATGAATAAAATATCCATTTTAGAAATGTTTCTCTTATTTTCCAGCCCCCATATGAATTTGAAAATCGGCACATCAATTAAAAAGAAAACAATATCCACAAAATTAATGGAACAATTTGAAACAGGATGGTGGCCTATTCTTGCATTGAGCAACCATGCACTGAAATTTAATTACTTCTGATGTAATCTATGCAATCTGTACTGCCTACCAAGTAATGGAACCAGAGGAAGCGTAATAAATTTATTGACACTATCCATTTAGTAAGAGAAATGGAAAGCAAGTATTTTTTGTTTCTGCTACCAGAAAACAGCCCCCCCCCCATACAAAACAAGCACACAATATAAGCCTTGCTTGCAGTTCACCCACAATAATTGTCCCTTAAGATGGTGCAAATGGTGATCTATTAGCAAGTTTACTTGTGCAAATAATTGCTTGTAATAGCAGATGAAGGGACTAGTGGAAGATGGGGAGTCCTTTGTGAAGAGGAAGATAGTATGCAATAGATATATATATATATTTATGGAAGAAGAGAGAGGTTCTTGGTTCATCCCTTTCCCTGAAATTAAAATGCTTAGTTGAGCTGAACCCATTCATGTGAACCCATAATATGCACAAGAAAGCTGTCCAATAAATTCCAGTATGCTGAATGGAGAACTGAGTCTAGAAACCACTATTTTTGTCTACATGGAAAGTCTAACATGCATTTCCAGAGAGCTCCTCACTCAGTGGGTCTGATTGTATGGAAATGATTGTATGAACAACAGTAGGAGAAGAAGACATGTGCTCCAGTCACTTTGTGTGGACATCACCAAAATGAAATACAGGACATATTATTCCTCTGCAATTATCACTCCCCAAAACACACTTGGCACAGCTCTTCAACCTCACCTGCAAGTTGTTGTTGTTGTTGTTCTTTAATAATAATAAAAAGGGGGGAAATCAGAGCAAAACCTTATAGCACTGCAATGGAACATTCATCGTATTATGCTGAAAATGATCCATCAAATATAATTAAAATTCACTGAAGCAGAAAAGCTCTAACCTGGACCACTCTGTACTGGACATGATTAGCAGTTTAGCCGTTAATAGTTGTTCATCTGTTAAACGGGATTCACAAGTAAAGCTTTTAATACGTAGAATATTGGGGAAGGGGGGGGAGAGAGAGTATGCACCTTCCCTATCGATCCAAATAAGTTGACGGTATGTAAGAAATATTATAAAACATTATTGAATGATTTGTCAAGTAATATCACCATTGCTGCATCAAGTAAAACCAACCAATTATAAGTTTGTTTGTTTTTTGCGGGGGGGGGGAGGGGAGTAGATTTCTTTTATAAAGTTAGATGTACATGCTGAGTATACTTTATTGCTTCTTAATGAAATGTTATCATGTCTTATGTAAGGTTGGCATTTATGTGCATGTCAATAACGTTCAATAAAGTTTTAAAAATATTAAAAGTAGACTTATCTGAAATCAGACTTTAATGGGCACACACATTATACTATCTCCTGAGAGGACAGACTTGCAAACGCTTCAAAAAGCATCTCTTTACCAGCAAATAAATACAGGACATACATACATTTTGATTTTGTCAAAATGGGTGTGCCATGTTAATGAGAAATATGCAAAAAGCTTCCTTTTGAAAAACAAACAAAAATACAATCTAAAGCATATTTATCATATATGCTTTGCCATGATTGTTCTGGAGTTGGGGTGGGGTGGGTGAGTTAAAATTGACTTCTACAATCTGTTGATTTAACAAAATATATACCAATGCTATCTCCTATTTCTAATTTTATACTTGTATTCTGCAAAGGATGACATTAGCCATGTTACTATTACTGCACTTGGTAAATTGCTACCCACATGTAAAGTATGCCATTTGCAGAGTTTCTGATTTCTGAGTGCTTATGTTTCCAAACACAAATTATACATCAGAAAATGGGCAAGACTTTAAATCCACTGAAACAAATCATATGTTATGGTCTTTGAATAGCATAAATAAATAGACTGTCAATTGCTGATACATTTATTTATTTACTACACCACCCTTTACCTGAGGATTACAAGGTGGTTTACAATATAAAAACACAAAAAGCCCACCATAGTAACACAACAACAATCCCTCCATCCCGATTTAAAAGACCATATATTGTTTAATTAGCCAAAGGCTTGGAAGAAGAGGGATGTTTTTGCCGGGCACCTAAAGATATGTACAGAAGGCAGCAGGTGAGCATACTTGGGGAAAGCATTACACAAACTGGGAGCCATTGCAGAAAAGGCCCGTTCTTGTGTTGCCACCCTCTGGACCTCTTATGGAAGAGGCACATGAAGAAGGGCTTCAGATGAGGATCTCAGGGTCCAGCTTGGTTCAGATGAGGAGAGGGGGTCCTTAAGGTATTGCAGTCCTATGCCATTTAAGATAGGGTTACCAGACGTCCCAGGTTCCCGGGGACAGTCCCCAGATTTGCAAGTCTGTCCCCAGACAAATTCCGTCCCTGGAATGTCCCCAGATTTGAAAATCTGCCCCCGGGAAACGGGGCAGCGGCAGCCTCGGCAGCCTGGCTTCAGGAGCTGCTTGCTGCCCGTTGCCATGGTGCCCGCCATTTTTCCTCCCCGGAAGACCCCATATGATGTGTCTTGTGTGCAAATAAAATAGGGATTAGCTAAGAACCACACTATAATTAATTTATGGACTGTTGTCTGCCCAATTTAGGATGGAGATGTTAGTATTTCATACCTCCGGTGCTGCAGATGAGATTGTTGTAAATCGCATGCCTGACTGAGAAGAGCATGAGAAACAGAAGACAGTCTTATGTCTTTTACTTGTTCTGTTTGTTCTCTCGGAGCTGGAGAGAATGGACACCATTATGCCTTTGTCTGTACATAGTGTGTAAATAAATACAGTGGTACTTCGGGTTAAGAACTTAATTTGTTCCGGAGGTCCATTCTTAACCTGAAACTGTTCTTAACCTGAAGCACCACTTTAGCTAATGGGGCCTCTGGCTGCTGCCGCACCACTGCCACATGATTTCTGTTCTCATCCTGAAGCAAAATTTTTGACCCGAGGTACTATTTCTGGGTTAGCGGAGTCTGTAACCTGAAGCATATGAAACCCGAGGTACCACCGTAGCAGGTTAGATCTACAATGTCTCACTCTTCTTGCTGTGCTTTGCCAGAAGATTAATGTGAGTAAATCATCTGATTCATGTCGCTGGAGCACTCTGGAGAAGAAGGGAAATGCCATGTCCAGTGCTGTGCATACTGGAGGATGCTCAGAATTTTGGGGGCTTGCAGGCTCACCCCCCAGGGTGTTTCCCAACAGGAGGAAGTGGTCCTTCGCAATGACTATCAGAAGCTTCATAAGATATGCCGCACTGAAAGCCCAATGATTATTAAAGGGGATGATAAATAATTGTTCTTAAGTATATTGAATAGAAACCATGTTCAGACATTCAGGTTGAAGTGGCAGGTGGGGATGAGTGATCTAAGCCTCACTCTCTCTCTCTCTCAATGATGCAAGTACCAGGTGTGAAAGTCATTCATCTGAAAGCAGCTGCTTACTCATGTGTCGAGGTATGGAACCCTGGCTAACCAAAAGTCCTGTCCATGTATGCCTGCCCTCTTCAGACTAACACTAGGTAAAAATGATAAAGGTAAAGGACCCCTGGACAGTTAAGTTAAAGGCGACTATGGGTTTACAGCCCTCATCTTGCTTTCAGGTCGAGGGAGCCGGCGTTTGTCCACACACAGCTTTCCGGGAAATGTGCCCAGCATGACTAAACTGCTACTGGTGCAATGGGACACTGTGATGGAAACCAGAGCAAACGGAAACACTGTTTACCTTCCTTCTGTAATGGTAGCTATTTATCTACTTGTACTGGTGTGCTTTCGAATTGCTAGGTTGGCAGGAGCTGGGACAGAGCAATGGGAGCTCGCTCTGTCATGGGGATTTGAACTGCCGACTTTCCGATTGGCAAGTCCAATAGGCTCAGTGGTTTAGAGCACAGTGCCACCCGCATCCCTAGACTAACACCAAACTAGCATTGTCCAGGGAGTGTTCCCGTTGCATGAAGCATTGCTGTTCAGGATTCCCCACTTGTCCTTTTGCATGCAAAGTTGGAACACCTGGAGTGGGCTTAACCATCTTCAGATACAATATTCTGTACATTCCACAGAAGTTCAGCGGACAGACATTTTCCATAACTCCAAAATGTCAATAGCAATTTCACCAGCCTTCTAACATTCCGTGCTCTTTCCACTTCATGTTAAGCTGCCACATGCCGCTTGCATTAATGAACACCGGCTTTTAACCACTAAGCAATTTCTAGTCAGCTGCTTAGGTAAGGATTTGCATTTTTCACCGCATTGTTTTCCCAGCACTGCCTTGGATCATATGGACCTGCTATTCAGAGTCTGATGTTGCAGGGAGACAAGAAAGGTCCTGTAAATAGATGGAAGCAGAGCAGCGGCTCAGTAGCAGAGCATACATTTTGCATGTGAAAGGTTTGGGGGAATCTGCAGCTGCCAGAATTGTTCTGTTGCTCTGCTTTATCTCCCAAAGCTAGATCTTCTGAACTAAAATTATGATGATGATGATGATAATTCCGTTCACCCAAGGATCACTGGTTGCTTTACAGCAGGGGTAGGCAACCTAAGGCCCGGGGGACAGAATGAGGCCCAATCACCTTCTAAATCCGGCCCGCAGATGGTCCAGGAATCAGCATGAGTAGAATGTGTCCTTTTGTTTAAAATGTATCTCTGGGTTATTTGTGATGCCTGCCTGGTGTTTTTACATGAGTAGAGTGTGTCCTTTTATTTAAAATTCATCTCTGGGTTACAGTGGTACCTCGGGTTACATACGCTTCAGGTTGCATACGCTTCAGGTTACAGACTCTGCTAACCCAGAAATAGTGCTTCAGGTTAAGCACTTTGCTTCAGGATGAGAACAGAAATTGTGCTCCGGCGGCGCAGCAGCAGCAGGAGGCCCCATTAGCTAAAGTGGTGCTTCAGGTTAAGAACAGTTTCAGGTTCAGAACGGACCTCCGGAATGAATTAAGTACTTAACCTGAGGTACCACTGTATTTGTGGGGCATAGGAATTCATCCACCCCCCCAAAAAAATATAGTCTGGCCCCCCACAAGGTCTGAGGGACGGTAGACTGGCCCACGGCTGAAAAAGGTTGCTGTCCCCTGCTTTACAGTATAAGAACAATATATACATAGAGAATACTAACAAACAAAACAGTAACCCCTTCCGGGGTTTAAAATCCATAGATTGTTTAATTAGCCAAAGGCTAAGAAGAAAAGTAATGTTTTCACCTGACACCTAAAGATATGTAATGAAGTTTGTAGACTAGTTTCCATTTGTATAGATTTCTCATAAAAAGCAGATGAACAAAGTGCAACAATTCCGCAGAATCACCAAGTTTCACTTGTTTTCAGCCTAAAAGTTTCCAAGCTAATCTTTGCACAAACATGAAGTCAGACGTCAAATTTGAAAATGAACCTTGCAGGTTCTTGCATATGCCAACAGATTCTGGATGATACAAGGAGAATGTACGCCAAGTGATGGGGAAGCATCATAGCACAGTAGACATGGTGTTAACAGCTTGGATCACCATAGCTTGGAACATGTTTCCTGGCTAAATAAAAATTTATTAAATTCAAGAGACAGTGAGTCTATGTGGCTTATATAATGAACTTCAACAAGCGCTTGTTGTGCAGATCTTTGCCTTTGCCTTTTATTTCTCAAATTAAGTTTTTAAAATTGAGAACAAATCAACAACTTCTCAGGACCATTCTCAAGAGTAATAATTTGGACAACAACAGCAGCAAAAATTATATTAGCACAAGCTTGGAAGACAAAAGAAATACCAACGAAAGAACAATGGCAAGGGAAACTTATGGACAATGGGCAAAATTAACAGATAAATTACATGAAAAGGATAACAAATACTTTAAAAGAGAATGGAAACCATTTACAACATATATGAAGAGGCAACATAAAGAATTGGACTCATTGGCAGGGTTTGAATAAACAAACACAATTGTATATAACAAAAAGTAAGACTATATGTATTAGGGAAATTTTGGGAAACAACACACAGGGTGAATAATATGGAAATAAAACAAAATGGGAATATGAGGGAAGTCCAGGGGAGGAGGGGGGAAATATGGAAAATTGTTAGAGAAATATTGTTAAAGGATGTATACATGGAAAAACCAATAAAAAAATATTTTTATTTTTTAAAAAGAGTAATAATTTGGACTTCACATATCTAATTTCCCTACAATAATATCGCTTATGGGGTCAACATTTATAACTTATAAGTCTGATGTTTTGTTAGTCTTGTTGGATTTAAATTGTTTGTTTGCTCTTCTTGAAGCAGGGCCCAGGTTCATCTTCTGTGCTGTAGATCTGCTCTCCTGGACTGCCTCCTGCCCTCTTATTTGGAATCTTTTCCCATACATTCTCCCAAGCAAAATTGAATACTAATATTTTCTTCCTATTTTTGTACCATGCAAGATAAATAAAACTTTCCCCAGCTATTCATGAATTATTGAATTTGCTTCATAAAAACGTTCCATGTTTAGAGCTCTCTGGAGCTTTAGTTTTTATTGACCAAGAATCTAAAATGAGCTTTCTTCTACCAATATTTTAATCTTAAAATAGGGGGAAAGATCAAGGGATTTGGATGAGGACAGATGCCATGGATCTGCTTTGATGTCTTATGCACCACATCAGTCAAGAATATTGCTCTTGCATTTTTCCATAGGTCTCACGGTATGGTTTGCCACTTATACAGTTTTCAGTTGTAGAAGGGTAATTGTTCACAATTTACCTAGTTCGTGAAATGCAGATTTTCCCAGCTATTAATTCTCAGATGTATTGAGAACCAAGCATTATTTTTCTGAGAAATCATCCTATGAGTTGGAATAGAAAACGAGATTTTCCACATGTACGTTCAGTAATGATGGGTAAAAACCCCCACAGGGATTCCCTTTTATCTGTCTTTTAACAACATATAACAGGTTTATGGTAGGCAATCTGAAAACAGGAACTAATGGGCTTCCTAGAACCATCTAGATGCCTAATGTGGAAAGCAAAATGTTGAACTAGAAGTACCTTTGATCGGGGGTTTTCCTTTCTTTAAACATGCATCTGCAGCTTACAGGGTATGGAGGCCACAGTCTCCTGTTGTTGCTTCCCAGCTATGGAACTATTAATTGGGAGTTTGTTGATGAATCTCAACCAAAACTCTCTGCTATTGGCTGCTTAGTCCATGTAGTCCAGGATGATGACTCAGGTTAATAGGAATGGAATTGCCAAAAAAATACGTTAGATTGTTTTTGTATGCCACAACTGCAGCGAGAATTTTACTAGCCAAAAATTGGAAATCACAAGAAATACCAACAGTGGAAGATTGGCAGATGAAGATGTTGGACTTTTTGGAGCTGGCCGACCTTACTGGAAGAATCCGCGATCAGAAAGAGGAGGAACATCAAGAAGATTGTAAGAAATTTAAGGAATATTTAGCTAAATATTATAATATAACAAAAGTGCAAATACTTGCAAGTACCAATTTGGTTTAGGATTAAAGTATGTTGAATTGTATAATACTATGGATTGAGAATATTATGAAAAGAAAGGAAGTTAGTAATTTGAATAAGTTAATTTTTTAGAAAGTGGATATTGGAAAATTGCTAAAATGAGATTCAATGAAAATCAGTTAGGAAGGACTCCAGGAGGTCATTTAACAATGGAAATTAATTTGGATTTGTAATATTAAGAAGTTTTATATGTTTGGTTTCCTTTTTAACATGTTTTGTTATTTTGTGTTGTGCTGTATTTGTTATAAATTCGGAAAACTAATAAAAAATTTTGGGGGGAAGGATGACGACTCAGGATCATAACTTGCTGGACAGTAACTTGATTTGTATTTGCCTTTATTATATACAGAGTATAGCACAGCTTTGTACAAATTACTATATACACAGACTCAATTCAGACTCTACACATCAACCTCTGAACTCCAACACCAAGCTAACGTGTCATGCTGCTTATAAGGGAAAACTTTTAGCCAATCACCACCTGTTGCAAGGCTTCCCTATCTCCAAGCAGACTTTCTCACATATTCTTGTTTCACTTGGCTTCTTGCCAACTCACTGATTGTCCACTTCAAAGCTGCAGTTTCTCACAAACCTCAACAACTGGGGGCCAGAGCTCAGTGACAGAGCATCTGCTTTGCATGCAGAAGATCCCAAGTCTCATCCCGAGCATCTCCAGGTAGGCTTCAGGGAATCCTATCCCTCCCATACAGTGCCGGATTTACGTATAAGCTAAACAAGCTATAGCTTAGGGCCCCACTCTCTTGCCCCCCCACAAAAAAAAATTAAAGTAAAAAACCAACTGGATGTACATTTCCAAAATGTAAGATAAAAAACAAATAAAATAAAATCCACATACAGAACAGCATTTTGTGTTGTGTAGGCTCCTATGATGTAAGTAATGGGCCCCGCCTGCTAGCCTGCTCCCTAAAATATCACTGGTTTGCTTGTTTCTATATATAGGGTGCTGACATTCTGAATGGACTGGTCTCATGGCAACATGTGCAAATGGCTTTAGATACCTGTTAGGTCCATAAATTACCATGTAGCATATATTCAACACAAAAAACAGTGACAATTTGTTACAGTGGTACCTCAGGTTACATATGCTTCAGGTTACATACGCTTCAGGTTACAGACTCCGCTAAGCCAGAAATAGTGCTTCAGGTTAAGAACTTTGCTTCAGGATGAGAACAGAAATCAGGCTCTGGCGGCGCAGTGGCAGTAGGAGGCCCCATTAGCTAAAGTGGTGCTTCAAGTTAAGAACAGTTTCAGGTTAAGTACGGACCTCCGAAACGAATTAAGTATTTAACCCGAGGTACCACTGTATTGAAAAAGGACTGCTGGACATATAAAGGACCCCATTACCTTCAGTAACTTAGGGCCTCATCAAACCTAAATCAGGCCCTGCTCCCAATGTGACAGCCAAGAAGCAGAGAAACAAAAGAGTTCTTACTAAGTAATTTATTCAATATTCACAGAGAGAGGCAAAGGAATGCAGTCTCCCGAAGACAATGGTGTTGCTCCAAGTAAAGTCCCACCCCCTATGTCTCCCCTATTCTACATCACCCCTGCCTCGGCTAATCTGAGCTCTCTGCCTCTGAGCTTTCTGTTATACTATCCTCAATGCTCGTCTGGTCCTTAGAAAGGGGGGTGGGGTGTTAGTATTGCTTTCCAAAGACAGTCTGTCAGCTGTCTCTCCCCTGGTGCTGCTTCTTCTTCCTGCTGGTTCTCTTCCAATATTTTCCAGCTTCTGCCCTCTGCAGCCTCAGAACTATGCCCTTCTGCAAACCACTGTTCTAAATCTATACTGTCCTCCTGTTCTCAGGAAGGTTCAGAAGGAGGGGGGGGTGATCCCCGCCATTCCTCCTCAGTCCAGCCCCTGGCAGCTGAGCTAGATAATACAATGATTTGACTTGGTCTAAGGCAGCCCCCTGTGTTTCTATGTGCATATGTGGCAGAGAATGTGTACTATATAAAATGTCTTATTATTTATATTCTAAAGCCGCTCAGGTGAACAGCATTTAGGCCAGTTATAACGTGTTTTCCACACCTGTGATTTGAACGTGATGAAATTTCAGTAGGAAGGGTGAGCAACAAAAAATCACCATTCCTTTGGCATAATATTGGCAGATAAAATGAAGGCAGAATATTGCTTTAGAACAGTAACGGGGACCATGTGGCTCTCTGGGTGTGGTTAGATATCAACTCCATCCTTCCCCAGCCAGAATAACCAATAGTCAGTGTTAATAAGAGATAAATTCAGCAACATCTGGGTAGTCACTAGTTCCTTATCCCTGGAATAAAGCAAAAATTCTACAGGTTTCAAATCCCTGCTTATGCATACACACACACACAGAGAGAGAAAAACCTGACCTGCATACTGAAATGCATTTTTTATTTTTTTTTACCAAGGCCCTGCAAGAGGCATTATGAGACTGGAAATGTTAACACAAGTAATAATCGAAAGGGCACTATGGTACACTAAAGCTGTTTTTTAATATTAGCAGTCTCCCCACCCCCCTCCTCCACTTCATAGGAGAATTGTATTTCTGCCCATCTCATGTAGCTGTCAAAAGTGCCTGGAAACAGGAAGCAATGATACTTATTTTGTCTCTGGGTTGCTGACAGCAGTACAACACATACATGCCCACTTAAACCGACAGACATCAAGCTGTATGAAAACACAAAACCCATGGGAATCTCATCTAAGCATGTATTGGAATATACCAGCCAGGATAACGCCCCAACACATAAGGGCAGTCTGTAACACTCCACTAGAACACTTTTTTCGACTGGTCTTCCAGGAGTTCCTGCCCTATCACACTGTGCTTGAATGCATGCCTTGACTCTGAATGGAATTGTAAACACTCTTGTCCTTTAATATTGAGGACTTGTATGCATATATACAGCTTTATTCCTTCCAATTAATGTTTTCAGCACTAATGAGGGTAGATTAAAAAATATTGAATGTAGATCAGATTTTAATTGGAATGGCCTCTCCAGAGATTACTTCTATGCTGATGGTATTGCTTTAAATGGTCCATGCAGAAATTCAGGTAATGACTACAAACTAGCAATGCAGCTTTGTATCCACAAATAGGACTTCTGCGTTGCAAATGGAGGAAGAGAGCAGATTGTGCAAACGCTGGTTTGTGCATGTCATATTTGGCTATGGATGTCAAATGCACATGTTGCGGTAGATTATGAATGGGGAATCTGTGGACCTCTAATATCTGCTCCAGTCAGCATGACCAACGCTCAGAGATTACAGAAATTGTACTCAAACAGCATCTGAAGGTCAGCTGTGGAGAAAGTTGCTCGGGCGCCTGGGGCGGGGTGCCCAGGGGCAATTTGCCCATGGGGCAGGGCAAGGGCAGGATGAACCACTCATAGGGGTGGGTTGAAGGCGGGGTGAGCTGCCCATAGGGGCAGGTCACACCGCGGGGCCTCCGGAGTCTACCCACCTCCTCCGACTCAGCCACCCTATAGCTAGGGGGGAGGCAGCGGACAGAGTGTTTGGGCAGCACAGAGCCTGCATGAACCATCACGTCTCTCCCAGGAGAGACACGTGGCTCAGGAGTGCAGCAGGCCCTGTGGCGAGTGCTGCCCGGCATTTTGTCATCCCCATCAGTGGTGACACCCCACCTACCAAAGGAGCCTGTGCGTTTCACCTAACCAAGGAGGTAAAACTGAGTAACAGCTGGTTGTTGTATTTCCACAGATGGGGGAATAAGCTATTGTGTGTATTCTCTTTCCCAGGAGGCCTGGATGAAACCTGAAACCTGCACAGGACCAGAAATTGTCCCATTGGCCTGTCTGATGTCCCATGCTCCATCTTAAGACTCTTTCAAGACGCAGACACGGGTGACTTGAACAAAAGTCTCCTCCACTCTTTGTGTTTCACATCATATAGCCTGAGGAAGAGCTCTGGAAATCTAACAAACTTGCACACTATTTTGTAAAGTTTTGGTTCATCAAATAAAGGTATTGGCCTGATATGTATTTTGGGGTGTGCATGTGTGTGTTTTCTTATGTGCCATCATGGCTACTTCATAGTATAATTCATCCTCTTCCTTCTCTTGTCCTCCATGTTTATTCTAGCCATGCTGCTCTCAGCCCATTTTCTACATTCTCGCCGGAGTGGTGCATGCTCTGGCTATCTCCCACTTGGACTACTGCAATGCGCTCTACATGGGGCTACCTTTGACAGGAAACTACAACTAATACAGAATGTGGCAGCGAGACTGGTGACTGGGAGTGGCCGCCAAGACCATATAACGCTGGTCCTAAAAGACCTACATTGGTTCCTGGTACGTTTCCTAGCACAATTCAAAGTTCCTGCATTCAATCCACGTTAGGATAGGTTGGTTAGCTATCAACTGTTTGGTTCAAATGTAACACCATTCATGGTCAGTGGTGGCTTGCGAAGAAGGGTGGAGGCCATGGTATCTTTCCAGGGACAGGGATGGGGAAGAAATTTGATTCAGTTTGTTTTTAAAGGCAAACCTATCTAATATACGCTTTCCAAAACAATATGCGAACCTAAATGCAGCCATCCTTCACAAGGTGCACGTCTCTGAATTTTGCAGGCCAAGTAATCTTCATACAGAAATGCATACACTGGGGTAAAGTGTGTGTAAAAAATGCATCTATCCGTGAAAATGTCGTTGAAGAAATTATATTGAGGAAAATCTGTTTTGCAAAATTATAGATATTCTGCAGAAGGCCCTGTAAATGTGTATACTATGAGAATCAGCTGGTGGCATTTCTCCGGAATCTGTGCTTCTGCCTTTGGTGCGGGGGGGGGGGTCACAAACTGATGTAGAAACATGGAGAAATGTACTTGGTTGGAAAAAGGAGAAAACTGAGAGGAAATAGCCAGTTTACCCCTCCCTAGTGGCAAGACAAGCTGGCGGCGGTGAGGTCAGGAGAGTTCTAGGCTGGTAATTCAAGACTACAGGGAGGTCACTCCATTGGCTACTGCTGGTTTACTCAGTCCTTGACTGAGATGCAACTGAAGTCCTCGGTCTTTGTCATTCCTCGAGTGGATATTTCCAGTGTGAGGGGAAGACGCTTCTGCCATTGTTTCTCCCATCTTCTGTGGATAGTTCTTTTTTTACTCTCTCTTCCCCTCTCTGTAACCGTCTTCATCTGCTTTCCTTTCCTTTCCTCCTTTTTTCAGCTCTCCATTCTTCAATCCACTCTTCTCAGAACTCTTTCCCAACCTCCTGAGAACAAACGCTTCAGTCTCCTACAGCAGTGCCTAAGGGCCAAAAGGGCTGTGCTTCAATCGTCCCACACAGGGCTTGACTGTACAGGCTTACATGATAAAGCACAGTAAGCAACACTAAAAAAAAAGCTCGGCTGTATTTCTCCAGTGGAAAGTGGCTACCACCAGCATACAAAATAAGCGGGGGGAGAATGTAAAAACTGGAATAATTTTAACACTGACATTTTGAAGAAACTGGAGGAAGATGATAGGAGTGTCAGATGGTATGGATGTGTCAGAAAGACAGTTTGTGGTTGAGAACAAGAGAGAAAAATTGATGTTTGTGAGTCATCAGCATGGATGATCACCCAGGAAAGTGAAGTAGGGGAAGGGCTGTGAACTCTGAAGCACTGTCAGAGGAGCAGCTGTCAAGCAAAATGAAGAATAAGTATCCGAAAGAATCCAGGAGAGTGGCAATAATTCCCTAACATGGAAAATATGCTGATGAGAAATGTGTGCTTAAAGCCAAGAAAGCTATAGCTGAACTTCATCAAAAAAATACCTTTCACCTCAACCAGAAGTAAGGCTCCTTCAAAAGGATGCATGGAAGAGCTTTTAAAAACCTCTGTCGCATCATTCTCAGAAGTACAACAATAAAAGGCAACGCTTCGGTAATAATTCTGGGGGTGAAGCAGTTCGGCTCGCAAGCATTTCCAACTGCACCTGACATCTCACTATATATGTTTGTATTTTAGCAGCAATACGTCATGGCTAGGGTGTTGGAGGAGATGCAGTAATTCTCAACCTTTTCCAAGGAGAAGTTAAGCCATGCAATTCAAGTTATTATTATTATTTTCTGCTATCATATCCCCAATATCTATCCAATACAAACAATGGAAATTGCATATATATAAATCCAGACACCTTTTCCATTGGGTGGCATTGCGGCCAGGCAAGCGGGGACTCAATTGTGATCTGATCAGGGGCAGGGAAGTGATGCCCGCTTCTGCATTATTCTGGCTGTGTCACTGGCACTGGGAGGGGCCTGCCCTACATGGCACTTCTAACCAATAAGCACTGGGAGGGGAGTGGTCGCAGGAGATTTAACCGTGGCGCGGCCAGGCAGGACCTCCTCTTATAATTTGCCACCCATTCCACTGGCTGATTGAGTTTACACAGACACATACAGCTTCCTGGCATTCTACTCTTCCTATCATTATAGAGCTGAAGGTCGTACTGTCCACTCACCAGGTTCTTGTGGACCGTCTTACAGAACTTGCCACAGCATGCCACTGCAGATGTGCTGCTTTGAAGGGCACCTGAGAAGCCTTCACTTCCAGGCAACTTCAAGCCAACTAAAGCCAACTATAGCCTACAGTTGGATGAGATATCTTCTCTGGGGTCAATCTGGGAGCTCATAACATTCCTAGTGAGAGCAAAATGCACCAACCTATTCTCCCAATTCTTCAGTGTATCATGTCAGCATGTGAAGAACATAGAATAATAACTACTGGAGTGGAATTCTATGCAGTATTTGTGAGTCCTGAAGCCAGGAACCAAGCACACAACCTCATAACAGGGTTGCCTAGCAATAAGTTTTTTCCCCAGTGGCATTCCATTAGTAGTGTCTGCCACTTCAACAAAAATCCTTCCATTTATGGAATGGCACCTGTTATTCAAAGAAGGTCTCCTTAAAATCTAACCCAGTGGTTGTCTATGTGATGCCAACAATTAACACGAACATCTCCTTTAGCAACTGTGATAGCATCATATTATATCGGCTCAAAAATCTTCCTGTTCCTGTACCTATTTATCTTCTTGCACTGGCATGCTTTCAAACTGCTAGGTTGGCAGGAGCTGGGATAGAGCAACGGGAGCTCACCTCGTCACGGGGATTCGAACTGCTGACCTTCCAATCGGCAAGCCCAAGAAGCTCAGTGGTTTAGACCACAGCACCACCTGTGTCCTGAATAAACAAGCACACAATCACTGATAGGTCCACTTGCCATTGTGAGGCTCAAAGCAATGAAGATGATGCCTCCCCAGCTGTTGCCATTGGCTGTGGGTTTCTTGTGATGTCACAAAAGCACTTGGCAACTGAGTGGATATAAAGGCAGGCCAAGGGGAAAGCCCTTTTTTATTTCTAGCAGGACAAACCTGGCAATGGATGTGACATTCAGCACTGCCCAGGTTTCTTCCACTTGGAGGAGGCAAACTGGTGAATGGAAGGAGGCAATCCTCTGGCACTGGGATGCTAATAAGGCAAGTCTGCTTGCTTGAAGGCTGCTGGTATCTGTGACTGGAAGTTGGCAGACGTCTCATGATGGACCTAACAGTAGCTTCTGGCACAATGGGACACCATGATGGAAACCAGAGCACACAGAAATGTCATTTACCTTCCTGCCGCAGCAGTACCTATTTATCTACTTGCACTGTGTGCTTTTGAGCTGCTAGGTTGGCAAGAGGTGGGACAGAGCAACGGGAGCTCACCACATCGCGGGGATTCAAACCGCCAACCTTCCGATCAGCAAGCCCCAAAGGCTCAGTGGTTTAGACCACAGTGCCACCCACTTCCCATGTACCTTCACCTTCACCTTTATGATATATGGTTTATTTAAACATATATACAATTGAGGGGTTCACAGAATTAACACCCCAAGGGAGTCTTGCTTCTCCCATAGCCACAACCTTGGATTCCAACAAAACCAACTCTGGCTCTCAAACATTGCTCTGACTCTCCAGCTTGCTGCTTTCATTCTAGGTCACATCACTGCAAACTCTCAACTCTCACCTTTGTTTTTTTCTAACTACTAGCCGGTTGAGTGAGTCTGCCCCACATTTGTCATCTCTTACAGATCCACTTTCCTTTCTTTTGCTTAATGGCCCATTACCCAGACTATCATCTCAAGACAGGAAGCTAGCCTGGCTTGTATTTCAACACTTGCTAGACCCATGGGTTCGAAGAGTCTCTGCATAGAGCACCCACAAACTCATAACAACATCACAAATCCTTCTGATTCTGTTTCCATCCTCTAAGTGTTTTCTCCCCTCTGTAAATCAAATTCTCTTTATCCCCATATATAGTTTTTAGGCATGGGGGTGCAAATCTTGTGACTAGCCCTCCATATGTTGTGACATTTGCTGAGATCTGTTTGCCATATTACATATGTTTTTTAACAGGTCACTTGCTCTAAGTCGTCTCCTGGTGGTTTTTTGGAGTTGACCTGCTGTACCAGCTGTCTCTTTCTACTCCTGTTATTAGAAGCTTCATTTCTATTTGTCATTGCCAATTTCCTCTTTGTTGATGATTGTTTTGCATGTCAGCAAAACCAGACGGTGTACCATCTTGAAGGAACCACCCTGTATGTCAGCAAACTAATTAGAGGGGCTCAATTGCTGCCGCAACAGCTTGCGGTATCTGAGGGATCTTCCTGCTAAAGACACAGTCATAAATCATTATTCAGAGTGACATTAATGAATTGGTCTCTGCCCAGGATTTATCCAGTTGCAGAACTAGTTATCAAGGTGTTTTATTAAAAGCTCACTCTAATATTAAAGCCATTTCCATCAAGGTTCCCTGCCAGGATCTTCATTTTCACTTCATTCATACACATGGGCCTAATAGGATCACAGTTCTGCTGCAGCTCATTCTGCAAATACATTTCCAGTGTGTTTGTAAAACTGTGGGAGAACATTTTAAAAGTTAATTTTGATAATGCAGTTACCAATTCCAGTAATAGAACTGTCCTTACAATAAATGCCTGAAATTTAGTGAATGTTAGTACTCACATGGGAACATTCCTACTCTTTCTTTCTTTCTTTCTTTCTTTCTTTCTTTCTTTCTTTCTTTCTTTCTTGCACTTAAAAGACAAAACATTGGTGAATGCCGAATCTCACTTAGGTGACTATACTTACCAACTGGTATATTCACTGAGCAATAGTCTGCCCTTTGAGATTTATCAAATCTGATAGATTCCTGAGTGCGCTGGGGGATTTCACAGTAGACAAAGTTTGTGATTCTGCAGAGGCCCTTAGCTCATTATGGAACACGGACGCCAGTTCTACACTGACCCGTTTAACCCCCTATTAGAATGATAGATCAATTTTTTTCCAAACTCAAATAAGCATTTATTGTAACTTAATGTTCAATGATGAAATTAAATTACAAATATGCAAACACACAGAATTTTATGAAGATGCAGGGCTTTGCTATGATTGATCAATACAGTGGTACCTTGGTTCTCAAACTTAATCTGTTCTGGAAGTCTGTTCCAAAACCAAAGCGTTCCAAAACCAAGGCATGCTTTCCCATAGAAAGTAATGCAAAATGGATTAATCCGTTCCAGGCTTTTAAAAACAACCCCTCAAACAGCAACCCAACATGAATTTTACTATCTAATGAGACTATTGATCCATAAAATGGAACCAATAAACCGTATACTGCAGTCACACAATCAATCAATCGGTAGCTGAACTGGGTTCCACACAGTCACAAAAACAAAACAAAAAGAGCTGCAAAAACGAAAACACGAAATAAATAGTAAAAACATACAGACCTCAACATAACACTCAAATGGAAGTGTAGCACTCAAAACGGAAGTGTAACACTCAAAATGGAGCACGTTCGGCTTTTGAAAAAAGTTCGCAGACCAGAACACTTACTTCTGGGTTTGCAGTGCTTAGGTTCCAAGTTGTTTGATTACCAAGGCATTTGAGAACCAAGGTACCACTGTATTATTTTTTCCCCGTCCCACATCTTCAGGCTCTGTTGCACTTTCTGAAGACTCAAAAGTATGGCAGGTTTCAGGACTGCAAGTCTGCAAAGATTGCAGCTGGTATTCCTTAGAGGTTGATTAGCTGTCTGGCTTTTTGACTACTTCAGACCTCTTTCTGAAAGTGCTGCTGAAGCTGTGATGTTAGCAGTACCCGAATCCATATTGCTCTCCTTTGCATGTAAAATATGTATGGAGAGCAAAAAGTTGACCAAGTGCATTAAAGCTCAGAATCCAGGGAATGGTTTATTCAGTATAGCTTTCGTTTCTTATTCATAACTAGAGCACTGAAGACCACCAGTTTCTTAGACGTCCCTTTATTTATTGCTGATAATAAAAACAGAATAGTGAGAATACAGATAAAGTTGTTTGTGTTACTTGTGAGTGGGGGGTGGTAGTTAGAAATAGCAGATAAAGCTAAAGAACATTATCCTTTCTCAGAACTGCATTAATAAAAAAATAAAGACCATAGCAATGTATTTTGAAAGGCATGGTTCTGAATTATTCACCAATTCATGCACACCAATCCCTCCCTCCCTTCTCTCTCTAAAAGCATCTAGTTCCCAGCTCTATCACCTTCACAGGGTAGAGATTCAGAGATTGCAATCCAAACCCAGTACTGACTGCTGAACTATGAGACCTGCATTATATATATCCTGCCAGACTTTTCCATGTGGAAAAAATAATTTTCAGACATTTTGCTTGCTACATTGCATGAGTAAATATCACATTATCTTTTCAGAGTGTTTGCAGGGCTGAAAGAAGAAAGAAAAGGGAAGAAAAACCCCATCCCTTTCCTTTATTATGACCACAGCAGAAACTGCTTTAATTACTGAAGTAATCGCTTGCATTTCTTATTAGTAAAAATCTGTGTGACTGAAATCCACTGGGCAAATGATGTTTGGAATGAGAATGCATGCCATTTGTTCAGAATTATAATGCTGCTGGCAATCTTTAATCTAGAAAGGTACATTTATAGATTCCAACCATATTAGTGGATTCAAAACATATTAGTGGCTAGAGTAATATAGTGGCCAAAATTGGAATAAAATAGAAAATAGGAATGGATTCAGCTTTACATTTCAAAGAGTCACATTCAAGGTCTCTCTTGTACCTTGAAGAAACTAAGAATCTAGTTCTGTCCAAACCCTATTGGAGTTTGCTTTGTTTTGATTAGGAGAATAAGAGCAACATCTGTATTATCAGAAGGTTGCCATACAGTGCTAAAGGTTCAAAATAGAGAGATTTGTGTGAAAAGCAGTTTGGGGAATAACTCTAACTGAGAATGGGAATCAGATCCCTGAATTCACGGATCTAATGAGTTAAGTACCTAAAGACAAGCTCATATGCCACCCTCCTTGGTCATACTGCACACAATAACCAGAAAAATATCTGCAGATAGGTCCTCCCTCTTGAGAAATCCATATGTTGAAGGCAGGAACTTAGCTGTCAAGACTACAGAGCTACCAACAGTCTCATAAGGGCTCCTCAGACAAGGCTTCTACATACTCTGGTCCAGATGTGCTGAAAACACTGATCATTTAAGGAGCTATGCAGATGAACTCTTATTGAGAGCCAAGTTCCAGTTCCTACCCATGTTCCAAGTTTTGCTCTTGTTGTGCCATCATGAGCCAGGATCAGGTTCTAAACAATCAGGTGGGCATGTGAAATCTGTGAAGGAGGGGATTTCAGAGAGATAAACAGTAAAACTAACGGAGAGTAATTAGACACACCTTCGAGATGTTTATCTTTAAATAGGTTTTATGGAAGCTCCTGTCAGAATTTAAAAAGATCCACCCTATTGACAACATTGCAGTAAAAAAACAATCCATACAGCCAAGCTTATCCTCTCCTGGGGCTATCCAGTGTCATTCCTTTCAGCCTCTAATCAATATTTGCTATACCAGGTTCACATCTCCTTCACCCTCGGTGCCTCAAGGTGAATGAAAACCCAACCCATTTAAAACTTTGCAGTGTGTTATCTAAAGATAGACTTTCCATGATAAACAAAATTCATCTCAAATCAATGCACCAGAATAGATGGAAAATTAGATGGGTTGATTTTTGATATCGTAACACTAGTATCTTTTAACACTGCTGGAAAGGCTGTATATTTTTACCAAGATGGAAGAGATGCACCTGAGATTGAGGCTCAAACCAGAGGTGGGAGCTTTTATCCTCAATATTAATTGCTGCTGGAGGCAGGGGATTATTATTACTTTTTAGATATTGGCCGATGACAAGAAATTGGCAACTGAAATCAAATAACTCAGGAAAAAGCATTTCGATCCATGTATCATATTAAAATCATGTTAGGGGTTAATACAGCCAGTCCTTTGCATTGAAGGTTTTCAAATGATGGGAAAATCCCGGAGAAGGTTTGGCAAAAACTCAGAGAGGGGACACAAATTTCCAAGGAGGAGGATCTGGAAGTAAGTAGAGCCACATTTCCCCACTCTACCAAAAAATGTTGGAGAACAGAAGAGTAGTTTTATGGAATCAGACCAAAGTCCCACGTAGATTCTATTTGGGCAAAGAGTTAACACACAGAGGAAGTGCAGGAACTTGCCTCCTGGCCATATGCCTGGCAGCATGTGCCTCATCAATTTTGATCCCACTACATTGAGCACAGAATCCACACAGAGAAACTTTATGCATATTGAAGTACAGTGAAGGACACGAAGTTGGTGGTATGGCCAGGAAGTCATTGGGGCTGGAGCCTACAGGATATCAGGGGTGGGGTGGGGTCAGGAGGCAAGAGAAAGTATCCATTTACAAATGCTTTATGGGGACAGGATCCTGCCCCTGAAATGGGAAGGCAGTATCTGCTATTGATTCTGTGTGTGAGAAAGATGATCTCCAAGGCTATATGCCCTGTTTGTTCCATGGTTCTGATTACATATTTGCCAAAAGAGATGGCAACAAGCAAGGGCAAAGATCTGGGCCTGACACGTCTTTGATAAGATGACTTAAATCGCTTACATCTTTCTAAATGGGAAGCTGAAGGCAGTACATAAATAGAATCCTTTGCATATTAAATAGTGAGTCAGCAAAGAGTTGGCCTCGGTGACTGTTCTTGAGCTCCAGCACTCGTTTCTCCTAAGAACAGAAAAATGTTGGCTTGTATCTTTCCGAGGTGATATAAGAACACTTGGCAGGCAACTCCATATTCCATCAGTAAATAATGCAGAGCAGCCATTGGATTTCATGGGGATGAATAGCCTATTTTTGCATGGGGGCTATTGATTTTTGCACATACTGTACGCTAGCACTTAGTGATTTGTAAATTGTGTGAGCAGGGCACTTTCCCCCACGACACCCAAACTTGCCCCTTGAACTTAGCCCAGTAGATGACATCAATGACTGTCTGACTAAAGTTCTTTTTGCTGCAGCTAAAGTGACATTTTTTCCTTCACAGAAGCTGGACTTGCAAAGCATATGACAGCTTTATTCTGTGAAGGTGAAGTCTCATGAACATGATATCTCATGGACTCAGTCAATTGGCCTCTGAGAGTCGCTCGTCACAATAAAATTACAACATAGATAACAAGCTTCTTTTGAGATAAAAATTCCTAGAATAATAAGTTCACATATATATGTATCACATTTTATTTTTGCTTTCCTGAACTGCATTCATGAAATTTAAATCCCCTAACTATTTTTATGGTAATGTCACTGAGAGCTATGAGTCATCAGCATGTATTCCTCAAAGCCTGAGAGAAATTACTCATTTATACAAATTCACCTTGACTATGGCTCTTCCACAGTACTATAATTGCTACCTGGTATGCAGTATCAGAGGGAAAACACCTTGTCAAATAAACAGCATGTTTTGTAAATAAAAGTTTGTTGCCAGACAAGGAAAAATGTAAATGCTTATGATAAAAGTGTTGGCGATCCAACCCCACATATATATTTCTTTTTTAAAAAAAGAAATATTTTTTAAGATTTTACAAAGACAAATATACAAAAACACATAATAATAAAAGAGAAAAATTAAAAAAATAAAAAGATAAATAAAACATACAGAAACAACAAGAAAAATTAAAAACAATTATTTTTCATAACATAAAACTCGTTTGCTTATTTCTTTGACTTCCTCACACCTCCCCTTCTTGTATTCCCATTTAAATAATCAAATCAGCAAATCCTTACCCTCTTTCATTTATCTTATCTCTATAACTTAACATTTTATAACTCAGTATTTTCATCCATTATCAATTCATTTTTGCATATTCTTATTAACTTTGTTGCCAATACCACTTATTTCCAATCCAACACCATTTTAGTTATTTTTTTTACCTAATTATACCCTTCTTCCTTATTCTTAAAGCATTACAGCTGGAAACCACTTAATTTCTATCCAACATCATTCTAACATTCATTAATTTTGCAATATTTCTGTAAATAGTCTTTAAATTTCTTCCAATCTTCTTCCACCGCCTCTTCTCCCTGGTCCCGGATTCTGCCAGTCATTTCTGCCAGTCCCATATAGTCCATCATCTTCATCTGCCATTCTTCCAAAGTGGGTAAATCTTGTGTCTTCCAATACTTTGCAATAAGTATTCTTGCTGCTGTTGTAGCGTACATAAAAAAAGTTCTATCCTTCTTCCCACATATATATTTCTTCCCTGTAAACTGTTTTCACTCTCTCTCAGAAATATTCCAGATATTTCCCCTTTCACATTAATTATAACTTATATATATATATAAAATAGAAAAGTGAGGGAAAACCTTGTGGGTACATCAGATGTTTTGAATAATCCTAACTGTGATCCATCTTCTCTGTGGGCAAAGGACAGGAAGCCAACAAAATGTCGGGTGAATGATGAGCAAGGGGCAATGTGCCCCTCTTGACAGATGAACAAGCACTCAAACATAAGAGATGTTGCATCCACAGTTCTTCCCCCGATCAGCTGCTGTGGTCATGCATATATAGTTCTATCAAAAAATTGAGGATATTGCCAATTGCCTGTTTTGGAGGAGGACCAGGCCAGATTCAGTCTCCCTGGCCCTTCCTCCACACTCACTGAACATCTGGCCCACATGGCTGATGGTTTTCTGACAAAGTTAAGTGCACATAGTCTTGGACACTTCACTCAAACACAGCAGAATAAGGGCTCGAGACTGCTGTTATTTAATCGAGCACATAGACTCTTATAAGGAATTCCAGCCCATTGCTTCACACAATTTGGGCGGTTTATGAATTTCTTCCCATTTGAATTCTTCCCTGGATTTATTGGTGCCGAATTATTTGTTTGCAGAGTGACTCTGATATATTAGAAAGCTGCCATGATTCTACTTTTGTTCTCCAGACTTCAGTTTTCAGTTTGTGTGTCTCCTACCCTTACATTTTATAGAAGCAATATTGCAAATTGATTGCAGACCTTGCACACACACAAAATATTGATGTGGTTGCAGGATTGCATCAGGATTCCATTTCCCAATGTTGTTTAATCGGTGCATGCAGTTGAAGATCCGATATGTTGTTTAATTGAAATGTTTGGACCCAGCGTCTCCCAAACTCAGCTTGGCTTCCAAAGACTCAAGATTAAAATAAATTATGCTCTGTACCGGTAATTATATTGATCATTGATTAAGTGATATGAGGCAAAAACCACAGAGTAACATTGCAATCCTACTCTTATTTACTCATAAGGGGCATATTCCCATGTAAGTGTACATAATATTGCATAGCAAAAGTAAGTTTTAGAAGCTGAATTGTTTGGCAAGCTCTGAACTGAAGGAATAATGCAATCTTTGGTAGGATTTATGCACCACAAGAATTTATGGTTGGCAATAAGAGGGTTAATTTTATTTCAGTCATGACAATTTGCAGATTTAAACATCCTCTTCCCTCACTTCCACATATAGCTTAGGGGTGAATATTTGGAATGAACAATGGGTATTTGCAGGGATTATAACAAAAACCCACACAGTGGTCAGAATAACCCTTTTCATCTCTCTCCAAACCTATTTGTGGTACTCAATGTTCCCTTCTGAAATTAAAAGCAAAACCTCCCATAATGTTGTTATTGCACGTGTTGTTGATTTTAAATAATAATAACAAGAAGTTAGCCCACTTTGGATTTTGCATTCTCAATGAAGAGTGACTCATTCATTCATATATATATATATATATATATATGATTTTTATATTAGTGGACAAAATGGGGGGGGGAGGACTGAAGGAATGCTGTACATTGCAAGTGGATTCAATATGGAGATATTTATCGTTACAATTTTAGAGACAAAAACCTAAACCTCCTGTCGAAACAAAATAAAAATAAAATCCTTCCAGTAGCACCTTAGAGACCAACCAAGTTTGTTATTGGTATGAGCTTTCGTGTGCATGCACACTTGTGTTCCTGATGTCAAATATAGATGGGTTGATAAATGATTATATTGTTTTAGGTTTCAGGGGCCAGAGTCTGTGGGTGCAAGTCACCCATATATCCTAGAATTAGTAAAAGTCAGAATTAACGTTTTATTAAATTGAGCCAAACACAGAAACCCCTGAATTTGGTTTATGCTAACCAGCCAGGCCAGTTTGGCAGAGCTACTTGGATGGGAGTCACTGGAAAAACAAAGGCTAATGATGGCCAGTCATTAACTCATTAAGAAAGCTATGAACAGAGACTTGCTGGGCCAGACAGAAAATGGGAAAACCCCTCCCTGGAGAGAGTGATAGTTAGCAGAGACAAATGGTCAGAGTTTCAGTGGGCGATGAGGTAAGTGAACAGGAAAAAGTGTCCCTTTTGCATCCTAGAAGGTGGAAGCAGAGCATGAGGCAGCCAGGCTGTTTTATGCTGCAGATAGGGTCAGACATCTCTTGGAATCCAAGGCTGCAGCAATGAGTGGAACAGGACCCTCTTGAGATGGGAATGCTCTGCACTCTTGTCTAGGTTCAGGTTGTAAGGTAAAGGGACCCCTGACCATTAGGTCCAGTCATGACCGACTCTGGGGTTGCGGCTCTCATCTCACTTTATTGGCCGAGGGAGCCGGTGTACAGCTTCCGGGTCATGTGGCCAGCATGACTAAGCCTCTTCTGGTGAACCAGAGCAGCGCACGGAAACGGTGTTTACCTTCCCGTCGGAGTGGTACCTATTTATCTACTTGCTCTTTGACATGCTTTTGAACTACTAGGTTAGCAGGAGCAGGGACCGAGCAACAGGAGCTCACCCTGTCGCGGGGATTCGAACTGCCGACCTTCTCATCAGCAAGTCCTAGGCTCTGTGGTTTAACCCACAGCGCCACCTGCGTCCCTAGGTTCAGGTTGTATATATGTGTAAATAAACTGTCAAGGACTGGGCAGAGGAGGAATGGTGGAGACCGCCTCCCCAGCCTGACCCTTCCAGAGAAGATGACGACGACAGTTCAGAATTATAACAGGGGTTTGAGGGAGATCACAGCTCAGAGGCAGATGAGGGGAAAAGCTGGAAAATAATGGGAGAGGAGGAAGAAGCACCAGAGACGGGACAGCTGGTGGACACCATGTCTTTAGAAAGCATTCCAGACCCCTTTTTCCCAGAGCCCAGCAAGCATTGAAAGCAGGAGAGCAAAGAGCTCAAAGGCAGAGGGCATTTTTCAGCACCCGTAGCTGTGACGCATGGGAGAGGAAGGGGGTGGAGACTCATTTGGGGCAACGCCATTATTCCAAGAAGCTGCCTTTCCAAGCCTCTCTCCATGAATATTGAATAAAAAGCAGTTGGTGAGGACTTTTCCTTGTCTTATCCATTCCTGGCAACCTGCCGCGTGGGTTGGATCCTCTGCTGCCTGACACGAACCATATCCTAAAGACACCACAGACTCCACTGTGCCTCATTGTTCCAAAAGGAAACTGTCAGGAGCCCAGGCTGCCATCTTCATAACACAGCACACAAGTTGTAATTAGCTGGAAGATTTATTGCAAAGCAAACAGCCTCTGACACTCTAGCCGAGCATCCGTGTCTTACAATTCAGTTGACCCTTCTGAAGAGTGATTCCTGCTTCTGCAGAACATCCTGAACCTATGAACTTTACGTTTCTGGGTTTGTTTTCTGTCTAATACTTTCCCCATTCATCTACCCCTGCGGCTCATGGGGTTAGCTGCCTCCTCTTCCGGTGAAGAAATACCCCCCCTTGCCTTCCGAGCCTGCCTGCGCTTCTTGATAGCATTGGCTTCTCTCTAGCCCGCCCTCTGCTAATGGCTTGTCTGCATTCCTTTCATTGTCAAGAAGGTGACTGAGAGAAATGCAAGCCTCTCTGTTGCTGACTGCATGCTGTACTTCTCTATTTTGAGCAGACTTGTTCCTGACAGAAACACTGATCCTGATAAGCATGCCTGGTACCCCTAGATTCTTACACCACTTGGAGTTTGGAATGGACTGTTACAATATCCATAGTTAAAGCTGAGGATTATATCTGAGGGGGAAATATCGATACATTATGCAATGAGAAGGAAGGGCCCCCTCAAATGGACATTTGGCTCCTGGGTCTCTCAGAATTAACACCATTGAGCATGATGGTTCAAAGAGTACCACAATATTCTTCTTTCCAACTACATATTTATTCCAGTTGAAAATGGCCTATCTGCTAAATTCACCATGAGAGTGAGCTTTGCGCTGCCCTCCCCTCTCGTGCACACACATCAAACTTCCACTGTGACAACTGTACATCAATGGGACAACCATTCATGATTGAACTTAACGGTTTATATGTTGAGGACTCTGTCAGTCATGGATCATAACAGAGAATGAATGATAGCATTTGATGCCTCAGTAGCATTTGAAAGATTGCCAGGGCTTGGGGAAAAAAGACATTCTTCAAGCTAAATAACCTGTCATTTTTTGTACAGCTTTCGCTGAAAACATAAAATTAAGGGCCTGACTACTTTACACCATTGAAGGTCAATGAAAAGGTTACAGGGCAACGCAAATAGATATTAAATCAGACCCCCCTCCATCCTCCGTATTTGGTAATCATAACATCAAAAGTGGTGGGAAATTTAGTGTGGATCAATCTGAAAATCTATAGCTATATACTACCCAGGATAGTTTATTTGGCAAATAGGGATGGGTGAAGATAGAAATATCTGTTTATCTCAGTTTGGTACTTTTTCCAATTTTAAGTTCAGGTCTTCACAGTCATTATGAAAATTCATCAGTATTTCCCTATTTCTCCTAATAGACACATTTTTTTTTGCATTTCTCTATGTTAAATTCACTAATATTTATATGCACATTGTACCCAGATATGTGCATTTCTGCACACATTACTTGGCCGTAGAACTGCATTGCAAAATTTGGAAAAGTATGAATGTTGAAAGATGCCTGTGTTTCAGTTTGCCTCTTATTTCAGCAAGTGCATATTGGTTAAGAATGTGAACTGAATCAAAATTCTGCACCATCCTGAATGACAAATAACCTCCTTCTGGTTTCAGTAAATTCACAGGGTACTGCTGCAAAAAAATAAAATGAAAATGAATGCCCATGTTTTTCATAAAGAAAAAGAAGGATTTGAGCCAGTGATTACTTAGGGATGTTTTGGTGAATTCTTATGCACAATGTTCTTTAGGTCTCTAACACGCACATCAAACTTATTTCACACTTCTCAGAATGTTGTGAAAAACTTATTGGTATTTAAGACTGCTTTGTCCCTCACTATGACTGATCATTCCAGAGCTTAATGGGAAAAAAGTTTCATTGACCCCATTCTATTCCCCCCCCTTCACTTTTGAAAGCCTATAACATAGTGAAAAATAAAGGTTTTTGCTCAGAGCATTACAAAGAGCCAAATCCCATAAATATGCATTAGGTGAGGAATTGAGGATTGTTCCACGTCTATGCTTTCCTTTTCCTGTTCCACTCTATCCTACTCTGTCCCTTCTGTGCTCGCCCTGTTGCCAAATTGAGCTTTGCATTGCAAGGGAGCTCTTAACATCACTTACATTTCTGAACCCTTGCTTCAGATGTGCTCTTTCATCTGTATACCTGCAGTTGATGTACTCTGCAACTATAATCCAGGACTCATCATGAACTCATGGGCAAGATACATGAGCAATTGCTTTTCAGATGTAAGAACAGAAGCAGAGATTGACAGTCCCAGGTGGGATGAGGTTGTAGCTCCATGGAAGCACACATTAATTGTTGTTGTTGTTGTTGTTGTTGTTGTTATGTTGCCTTATGTAGAAATCTCAGGATTGGTCTGCATGCAGAAGATCCACATGATTTGCAAGCAAAATGTCTGTAGCTCATTGCAGGCATTTCTCGTCAAAGGATCACAAGAAGCAGTGGTGGGGAAGACCGCTTCCAATCTTAGAGAGCCATTGTCAATCTGAGCAGATAATACTGGTCTAAATGGACCAATGGTTTGACTTGGTTAAGGTGACTTCACATGTGTGCGATGAGAAATTAAGTCCTTCATAAATCCCCACATCTTTCATCCTTAAATGTCAACTTTTTATGAGGACATTGTAAAAAAAGTAGGGGAAAGTCTAGCCTTACTTAAAAAACAAGGATTTGGGGAAATTATTGCCGACTAAAGATATGAATTCTTATGCAGAGGAGCCCAGTTTCCCCTTTATGATGTACTGAACTACTTATACCAGGCATGTCCAAAGTCCGTTTTGGGGGCCTAATCTGGCCTGCCGGTCAGTTTGATCTGGCCCCTTTGGCAGTTTATAGTTTATATCCTGGGGTAAAATCCTAAAAAAACCTCAACGACTTCAATCCTAAAAAAAAAGTTTAACAACTTTGGCTGGCCCTTTGGTTGGCCCTCACGGCCCTTCACTTCATCAAATCTGGCCCTCTTTGAAAAAGGTTTGGACACCACTGACTTATACACTGTTGGTCGGAATTTTATAGTGTTTGATATGGATAAGGCTTTGGCATTGCTTTGAAAAGAATCATTCCCATCCATGCTTGGGATGCTCTGTCAAAGAAGCATTAATCTCGCAAAATGGATTTTAAAAACAACAACAGCAGCAGCAGCCCAACAACATTAAAGGGGAAAACATAATCGATATGTCACTTTAGAGCTTTACTTTGATCGCATAAAAGCTTAATGGCCAAGCTACAACCCTTTAAGTAATTGTAGGATGGCAACCTTCCCTTTGGAATCCTAAAATGCACTCAGGGAAGAATCTACTTATTTAATGAGAGCAATTAATGACCCACTTCATTAAAGCAATGAATTTCTCAAACTTGTTTGGATTTCGATCTGCATGGGAGATAGGGGTCCTTCTAGAAATTAGACATAGGGGCAACAAGGATGGACCTAAAGGAAACCCTAGTAGGGTTTTGTAGGTTTGAGGAATACTTTGAGGTTTGTAGGAGTACCGGTACTCTTAAAGAAAAGCAACTTAAGGGCATAACTGGCAGCCCCTAAAACAGCCCAATGAGGACTCAGCATATTCAGTAGCCAAGGAATATTGAACATCAGTTGGATAAGAGGCTGGGACAGATGGAGTCTCTTGCAGGTGATATGGCTAGAACCCTGAACTCCTACTGGAAGATAAGGTAAAGGTAAAGGACCCCGGATGAATAAGTCCAGTCAAAGGTGACTATGGGGTTGCAGAGCTCATCTCACTTTCGGGCCAAGGGAGCCGGCGTTTGTCCACAGACAGCTTTCTGGGTCATGTAGCCAGTATGATGAAACCGCTTCTGGCACATGGAGGACCATGACAGAAGCCAGAGCACACAGAAATGCTGTTTACCTTCCCGCTGTTTACCTACTTCCCAGTGCAAGTAGATAAATAGCGGTACCTATTTATCTACTTGCACTGGGATTCGAAGCACCAGTCTTCCGATCAGCGAGCCCAAGAGGCTTGCCAGCTCCCTCAGCCTGAAAGCAAGGTGATCACCACAACCCCATAGTTGCCTTTGACTGGACTCCAAAGATCACAGGGCAGTTCACAACATGACAATACAACATGACAATACAAAATATATGAGACTCTTAATTTCAGGGTCGTGGGTTTGAGCCCCACATTGGGCAAAAGATTCCTGCATTGTAAGGGGTTGGGCTAAATGACCCTCATTGTCCCTCCCAAACTCGATTCTCTGATTCTATGAAACTCCCATGGATTTCATCTATTCTTTCACATATCACATTCGTGAACATGCAAACAACATTCTGACTCAACCACATTTGAAATCTCCCATTTACTCACACAAACATATACCATCTGACATCCAAAAAAGATGACATCTATCCTGGCTTCAATCCACAAATATCCACTGGCTTCTGTTGACTGGCTTCCAAAGGTGAACTTCCACAAATATCAGTCTGCTTTAGCCTTGTAGAATCCACCAGCTTCTGAATCCAAAAGCCACTGGCTTTCACCCACCAACATCTGCCAGCTTCTGTTAGGTCCATCATGAGACGTCCACCAGCCTCCAATCATGGATACCAGCAGCCTTCAAGCAAGCAAACTTGCCTTATTATCGCTCCCTACCATTACACTGCCAAAGGATTGCCTCCTTCCATTCACCATTTTGCCTCCTCCAAGTGGAAGAAAACTGGGCAGTGCTGAATGTCACATCCATTGCCAGGTGCATCCTGTTAGAAATAAAAAAGGGCTTTCCCCTTGGCCTGCCTTTATATCCACTCAGTTGCCAAATGCTTTTGTGACATCACAAGAAACCCACAGCCAATGGCAACAGCTGGGAAGGCATTGTCTTCATTGCTTTGAGCCTCCCAATGGCAAGTGAACCTATCAGTGATTGTGTGCTTGTTTACTCGGGATGTGGGTGGCACTGTGGTCTAAACCACTGAGCCTCCTGGCCTGCCAATCAGAAGGTCAGCAGTTTGAATCCCCTTGACAAGTTGAGCTCCCGTTGCTCTGTCCCAGCTCCTGCCCACCTAGCAGTTTGGAAGCACGTCAGTGCAAGAAGATAAATAGGTACCACTGTGGTGGGAAGGTAAACGGTGTTTCTGTGTGCTCTGGCACTCGTCGCGTTGTCCCTTTGTGCCAGTAGCAGTTTAGTCCTGCTGGCCACATGACCCGGAAAGCTATCTGTGGACAAACACCGACTCCCTCAGCCTAAAAGCGAGAAGAGCAACCCCATGGTCACCTTTGACTGGACTTAACCATCCAGGGGTCCTTTTACCTTTAGTCTGGTCATATCAACTGAGCACATGCCTTTAATATATATTCCAGAGCTCACTGCATCCTCTGGGTATGAATGTGATAGACGTTCATTGGCAGTGATGCTAATGTAGAAAGAGTGGTATGGGGTTTTTTTTTGGGGGGTGTATATATTCTTACATTTAACCTCACATTTCTTCTATCCTGGCACCCAAGATAGATCCCAAGCTGCCACCCATCCAGACACTAACATACCCAGACTTAGCTTTAACTTTGTGACCTCATCATCCTTCAGACCATACCCCAAGACTAGTAAAGGGAATTTGAAAACCACTGTGCAAACTTATCTATAATTGCTTCTTATATGAGACTGGTCCCTCTGATGCAATTACACTCACATTTCAATCACGCTTGTTTCTACACTATTTCTCAGTTATAGGATTGTGCTGATATAGCTAGCTATCAAAAGACCTTAAGGGCAGTGTGTAAGGAAGTCCATCATTAGTCCTGCCCTATTTCTGCTGTAACACTGGCTGATGGCTGTTGCCATGCAACAGCTGTCGAACTGTCACAATGTCCTGCATAACAATACCAGCTCATTGCTTCAAGATGTGGCACTGAACTGGTCCATATTTTTGCCACCACAGTACCTAATACAGTGGTACCTCTGGTTATGAACTTAATTCATTCCGGAGGTCCGTTCTTAACCTGAAACCGTTCTTAACCTGAGGTACCACTTTAGCTAATGGGGCCTTCCGCTGCTGCCGCACCACTGGCGCACGGTTTCTGTTCTCATCCTGAGGTAAAGTTCTTAACCTGAGGTACTACTTCTGGGTTAGCAGAGTCTGTAACCTGAAGTGTTTGTAACCCGAGGTACGACTGTAGTACCAGGCCACAAAGGGGTGAAATAAAATTCTGGGTGTGAAGGGCCATGTCCCTACTTTAGCCATTTTTCTCTTCTCCAAACAATTCCCAGTTCCCCTGATCTGAATAATCTTTGATTCATAACCTTGGTTGGAAAAGATTGAAGGAGGTAAACAAAGGGAATACAATATACAGATGCAGTGCCATCTTGAGGATCACAGCCAAAGAACAAAGCCTAATTCGTTAAAATCAAGAGGAATTCAGAGTGTTACCTCATCATGCAAAGATGAGGCCTGCTGGAAAGCACAAAGCTGTTGTGTGCATGCAAGCTAGCCATGCATGTCACAAAGATCTCTTACAGCATCTCCATGGAAAGACTGAGGGGTTTGGGGGTTTTTTGGTGTTCAACCAAGCTTACACAGTGGTTCCTTCATGCAGTTCCATACATATTAGAGATTGCATAGAGACAAACAGCAGGCAGGTGGAGCTAAATAGCCTGAAGACAATGCAGCAAAGAAGAAGGAAACAAACAAGACAAAATGTTGCCCAGTTCAAGTTTCAGAAATCACCTGGAACTTTTGCCAGGCTGACTCAGGGAACACCAAGCTGGAGCTTCTATACGCTTCATTCTTCAGCCTATTTTTAAACTAGAAGGTCCCGAGAATGAGCATTTCTGAGATTTATTTAGTTATTATCTTTGCCCCACGTTTTCCAGCCTTTACACCCTTCCCAGAGTGCAGGGGTCGGCAAACCTTTTCAGCAGGGGGCTGGTCCACTGTCCCTCAGATCTTGTGGGGGGCTGGACTATATTTTGGAAGGAAAAAGAAAAGAACGAATTCCTATGCCCCGCAAATAACCCAGAGATGCATTTTAAATAAAAGGACACATTCTACTCATGTAAAAACATGCTGATTCCCAGACTGTTTGAGGGCCAGATTTAGAAGGCGATTGGGCCGAATCTGGCCCCTGGGCCTTAGTTTGCCTACGCATGCCAGAGAGGCTTAGGACTCAGCTACACAGTTGCAAATAAAACGGTTTAAATGTGTTGCAAAGTGCAATATACAATTGTGACACTAGATGGCAACAACAGTGAGCTATGCCGAATTCAATGTCATTTTTCAAAACATACTTTTACAAAGCATTTCCACAGTGTTTTTTATACATGTGTAGATGCCACCTTAATTAAAACACAAAAATCAACGAAACAATTTAGAACCATTTAAAGAAAGAGACAACAGAATGAAACAGCACTAAAATCAGAAAGCTGGGCTTCCGAAAGAAAACAGACTTAGTACACAGGTGCAGCTCCTTGCAGACAGCTTCCAAAGTCATGATGCTGCAATGAAAGAGGTCCTTTATCCATCTGGATATTACCTACCACCTGTCAGATGGCAGTGCGACATAGAAAAAAGACTCATGCAGCAGAGAGCAGTCCTTAACTCATTCCTTAGCATGACAGCATATGCTCAGCCTTTGAAGGAAATGTGGTCTTGCCAGTAAAATGGTTCTGGAGTTCTGACACCAAAGAAAACTAATGCTACAAAAGTTAGTTATTGGAAGTAGCTCACCCTGAGCATTTAGTTTGCAGCTTCTCATATTGCGTGGAGTTAGAGACCATCACAGTTCAAGTGTGATTATCCTAACCAATCAATCTGGCTCCATTTAAATGATTTTTCCTCTGGCAACGAATTGACCTGAACGCCCAAGAATCTGTTCCTGTTTAAATGCATAAAGGAGAAGAAAAATAGGCTGAAGGCAGCCTTTTGTGTTTACAGACATTTACACAACCCCTTAGAGCATATTGATGGTGCCTGGCTACATTCTGTCGACTGCCATTCTTGAATTACGCTCACATCGCCACAAATTGGTGTTGCTTGCTTTCATTTACTTCATGAAGTAACCTTTTGTTTGCCACCAACTTAAAGAATGTATCTCTACAATATTGTCTACAGGACAATGATTTCTTTTAAAGAGAGTGAAGGGGAAAGGGAAATTGCAGCAGTCTTAAATCTTCTTCAAAAGAGGGGAGACTATATATAGCGAGCAAGGCAATGTCCAAATGTTAAATTTTGAAGTCGACAACACTGGACTGGATTTGCTTTTAAAAATATTGATAGTGTTACCAACAAACATTAAGTCTAAGGTTTAATGACTCAAGCACCATTGGTCAATGCTCATTCCGAAAGTTCCTGAAAGTTGCTGTTGCTAATTAACTTGAATTGGCGGTATCTATAGAAAATAAGAATGGGGCAGTCGTTCGCCGCAGGATGTGTTTCTTGCAAATGTGATTGCTGTTTCTCAAATGAAAAAAGAAGCAGCAGCAAAAATAAAGGCAGGCATTGTCCAGCACAAGCAGACCACTGGTTTTACTTCTGTGTGTCCTTGCCCAAGTCATCAGTGAATTTCTCATCACATGCTTAGTTTGCATTTCAGACCAATTTGCACAGACAAATTCATCCATATTTTCATATTCACCCTCCAAGACCCTCCAAGCGTCCCCATTTCCCAGGGACAATCCCGGTTTGATTTGATTTGATCCGATTTGATCCCGGAATGTCCCGCTTTTCCTTATGATATCCCTATTTTCATGTCCCTATGGAGTTATGCGACCCCTGAGCCAAGAAGATAAGTTACTATACAACTTTTAGAAGACATTAGAAGGCAGCCCTGCATAGGGAAGTTTTTTAAAAAAATGTTTAAGGTTTTTTTTAAAAAATGTTTTTATATATGTTGGAAGCCACACAGAGTGGCTGGGGCAACCCAGTAAGATGTGCAGGATATCATCATCATCATCATTATTAAACAGGACATTCCTATTTCCATTGGAGAAATGTTGGAGGATATGCATGCATAGTTACATAGAGGAAGACTTAGCATAAATTATGCAAACAACCATTTTCCCGATTGCAGCTAAATTAACCCCTGCCCTCCCAGACCCCAACGGCTTCAACCATAGAAATAGCTTCTGGTTTCCCAAGTGCAAGGCTGTGCAAAATATTCTGCTATTTTGGATCACCAGCACTGCATTGAGAGGGCTGAAATTAGTTGAGAAAAGCTTAATAGAGAGTTTGTTCCCTCCCACCCCCTGTCCCAATGCTCTTAGCTATTATTTGCATTTGTTATCTGTTGATGTTTCACTGGTGGGTTTTTACTGATCATGGAGTAAATGCAATACTGTCATAACACTACGCACAGTGCATATGATATTATGACAACATTGCATTCACTGCATGAATGCAATCGGATTTGGCTGCAGTTTCAACAGCACCGATGGTTAACAAGACCCAGTGGCAGAGTAAGCTGACCGGGCGCCTGTGTTAGCATTTCACTCCTCTGTTGCTGGTCCACCATCCCTCAGACCATATGGAGGGCCGGACTATATTTTTTTGGGGGAAGAAAGCATTAACACCTTTGCCAATCAAGCAAACCAAACATGTATTAAAATATTTCATTTTCTCAAACGAGACCATGATTTTCATTCTATGTTGGTGACAAAATATCAGAAAGCAGGACAATCAGCTCCTACTATTTTACTTGTTATCAGTTTACACGTGATGATTATCCGTCACTGACTGCTTGCAATTGCTCCATATGTCAGCTGCCTCTGTACTGTCTGCAAGGACAAATTTTTATGTGCAGCATCTCACTGCGGTTAAATTGGGGGATTTCCTCCTGGATTGACCATAGCCCTGGACAGTGGGATGAACATATGCGTTTCCATCTGTTTCTGTCTTAATACACCTGAGAGAGCACATTCTATTTTGTCTGGAGCCATTGTGTGAACCTGGGAAGCTGACTTCCTAGTGAGTCAGGGCTTTCATCCAGCTAACTCAGGGGTCAGCAAACTTTTTCAGCAGGGGGGCGGTCCACTGTCCCTCAGACCTGGGGGGGGGGGCAGACTATATTTTTTGGGGGGGGTGAATGAATTTCTATGCCCCACAAATAACCCACAGATGCATTTTAAATAAAAGGACACATTCTACTCATGTAAAAACAGGCTGATTCCTGGACTGCCCATGGGCCGGATTGAGAAGGTGATTGGGCCGGATGTGGCCCCCGGGCCTTAGGTTGCCTATCCTTGAACGGGTAAGGTAAAGGTAAAGTGACCCCTGACCGTTAGGTCCAGTCGTGACCGACTCTGAGGTTGCGGCACTCATCTCACTTTATTGGCCGAAGGAGCCGGCGTACAGCTTCTGGGTCATGTGCCAGCATGACTAAGCCACTTCTGGCGAACCAGAGCAGCACACGGAAATGCCGTTTACCTTCCCGCTGGAGCGGTACCTATTTATCTACTTGCACTTTGACGTGCTTTCGAACTGCTAGGTTGGCAGGAGCAGGGACCGAGCAACGGGAGCTCACCCTGTCGCGGGATTTGAACTGCCGACCTTCTGATCGGCAAGTCTTAGGCTCTGTGGTTTAGACCACAGCGCCACCCGCGTCCCTATCCTTGAACGGGAGGATGCCACAAAAGGGGGGGTCATGCACATTAAGATTTCCTGTGTTCTGATATAACTGGGGACACATTAAGCCTATGTGCTTTCTGAAAAGGCTTCTTCTGAAAGAATCACATAAAGAGGAATGCATCTGCATGAATTGCTCCTTGACGACTGACAGCTGCAGGCTTGGGGACGAAGCTTTCAAGATCTTAAAGAATAAAGGAAATTAGTTTAAAGCTAAATAAGCCACAATGCTTTAGTTATGGCCATATGCTACAGTTGTGTCGCATCCAGGTTTGTTTCTTCTTCGAAAGGGGCAGGTAAGTCGACATGCATACAGAACACGCTATTTGAAACAAACAACTCCCAGCTCTAAACATGCTTAAACATCTGGCACGAGTGCATAATTATATGGGAAATGATTATAGAGTCCTTGAAACAAAAACTCTAGCCTAGACTGTCAAAAGAGAAAATGCAACGTTAAGCTGTTCCATTACCTGCAGCGCTCTAGTTTAGAAAAGAACCTAAAATACAGGAGAGGCCAAATCAAGATTTCAAGCACAATTGGTTCACTTTGAAACCTTAAATATCCCATGCACTAAAAAGAGGGAAAGTTGCTTATAATTTTGGTGAGATATATCAGAATGGTAATAATGATTTGAAAACAAAAAACAAAACAAAAACACCAGTTATGGCATCACTGATATTAAATCACTGGTGATCTTGCTCTACAATTTTGGCTTGGATAATGTCAAGAGCATCTCTTAATATAGTGAGTGTTAAGCCAATAAATAAAGATGTAAATATTAAACACTGTTCAGTAGTAAATCTGTAGCTCTAATGAATGTCACCAATGAATGTCTGAAAACCCAGCTCCCCACGACTTGCTCTGTTTGCTTAAAATGCAGGCTGAACATTGTGACACCCAGATTTGAGCCAGGGAAGAGGTCAAGTCTTCCATCCCGGCTTCTTTTGCACATCAGGTTCAGATCTAAATGCAGAATAACTGAATTACTATTCAGTTTATTTTTCCAAGTGGAAAATACATAGATTTTCCTTGTTGGGGCATCTGCAGAGTGCCCATTCAACACACCAGCAGAATGCGCAAATGGAACAGAAAAACATCAGGCAATTGGGGTAGAGCAGTGAATGAATGAATGAATGAATGAATGAATCTTTATGTGGGTCAGCCATTGGCCATAGCAATAAAACAGCAATACAATATACAAAGAATAGAAATAAAAAGTCCATTATATAAAATAAATTTTGAATCAATAGTCAAATAGTAGACCTTATTCTGACTGCCCCAGCAAAAACCTTGCAACCTTTGCTGTCAACCTGCTCATCTTGATCTGTGGCAGTGGTTGGGTGGCCCGGAATGGACAATAAAAAAGCAGTGATAATCTCATTCCTCAAGTTTTTATAAAGAGTGCAAGCCAGAAGGGCATGTGCCACCAATTCGGGACTGCCATCTCCACAGGGACATAAGCATTTTTCATGTGGAATGTGTTGGAATTGCCCCTCAAGTACAGCCGAGGGCAATACATTCCATCTTGTGAAGGGTAGAGCAGTGGTTACCAACCTTTTTTTGGCTATGCCCCACCTAAGCATCTCTAAAATCCTGATGCCCCCACCCCGATGACATATAATTCTTATTATTCACAAAGTGAACTCCTATTCATGTGGAGGAAGCCTAAAAGGCCATTAACTTGGTCTAACTAATTCTCAAATTGCCCCCCTTAAAAATCAAATTGACCCCCATTGGGAACCACAGGGGTAGAGTCAACATTACTGACAACATAATACAGTTCCATAGCTTAGCAGTTACATACAGTTGTAGCATACAGTCTTTTTGCCGGGTTCCAATACAGATTAGGCTCTAGCCAATGGCAGTGGCCATGAGCAAACTTCCTTCAAACACAATTGCACTCATACTTTAGATCATGGGTAGGCAAACTAAGGCCCAGGGGCCAGATCTGGCCCAATTGCCTTCTAAATCTGGCCCACGGATGGTCTGGGAATCAGCCTGTTTTTACATGAGTAGAATGTGTCCTTTTATTTAAAATGCATCTGTGGGTTATTTGTGGGGCATAGGAATTAATTCATATTTTTTTCTCCAAAACATAGTCCAGCCCCCCACAAGGTCTGAGGGACAGTGGACCGACCCCCTGCTGGAAAAGTTTGCTGACCCCTGCTTTAGATTGTTCTGAGTCACTCTCACCAGAAGCCGAGCTATGCACCCGGGGGCAGGGCTAGCTGCCCGTGGTGAGTGGCGAGCATCCGAGGGGAGGCACAGAGATGTCACCCCCCCCCAGGGATGACACTCAGGGTGGACCACACGCACCACACCCCCTTCCTCCGCCACTGACTCTCACACGCTTGCTGACTCACACTTAACCATTGCAGATGCAGGACAAATGCGCCTAAAAATAACCAGCACACCAAAACCCACCTTTATTTGTCCCTTTTATCTGCATGCGTAAACCCATTGACATTGACATTCTTGACTCTGTTTCTATGTCTGCGCCTGATCAGCAAGCAGATTCGCTCCATCATATGTCCCTACAGGTCTTGGTAACTAACATCTCTATCTGCATTGTCTAGCCCTGAAAATAGCCTCAGAGTAGTATACCGTATTTTTCGCCCTATAGAACGCACTTTTTCCCCTCCAAAAATGAAGGGGAAATCCTATGGGGCGAATGCAGGCTTTCGCTGAAGCTTGGAGAGCGAGAGGGGTCGGTGCGCACCGACCCCTCTCGCTCTCCAGGCTTCAGGCAGATACCCGCAGCCTAGGGAGCCCTGCGGGAGTTCAGGGATAGCAGGGATAGCAGCCTGCCGCCCGGAGCACTTTGGGAAGATATCCGCAGCCTGTGAATAGTAGCCTGCTGCGGATAGCAGCCTGCTGCTCGGAGTGCGGGGCGCGCTGAAGCAGAACGCCCTGCGCTTCGGGCAGATATCCTTTTCTCCTCTAAAAACTATGGTAGGTGCATTTTTAAAAGCTCGGGCTTCCCCCACGGCTGGGGGAGGGAATATATTTTTTTCTTTATTTCCCCCCCCCCAAAAAAAAAATTAGGTGCGTCCTATGGGCCGGTGCATCCTATAGGGCGAAAAATACGGTACTTTGACTCCCTGGCATCTCTGCTCTGGGGTTCCTCGGGGCACTATTTTGTCCCTAGTGCTATATGAAGTCTACGTGAGCAAGTCATTAGGGGTGGATCTAGACGGGGGGGGGGCACTATAAATAAGTCAGAAATGAGATCGTTAAAGCAAAAGAAAAAAATCTCTACAGATAATCACATTTTAATTTTTTTCTGCTCTCTGGCGCCATCTGGTGTTGCATGTTTAAAGCGCATTCAAATCGCTGTTTCTTTACTCATGTCGCTGAGTCCTAGGAGTTGCAGTATTATACTTTGTGAGGCATGTACATCTATGCAAGTGCAAATACACACAGCAGCAGGATTATCCACTCAGAATTTGCATTCTCAATGTGCCGTCTAGGCCCAGGGGTTGCATTCTGAGACAGTACCTTAAGAAAAAGGTGTTGGAGATAGCATGAAAAATGCCTTATATAAGTGCATATAATGAGGTCCATTTTAAGACTTGCAACACTAGCAAATTAAGTGCTAAGGATGTGGTGAAACTGTCTGCCACTATACCAGCACAATGTCAGACAGAATTACAGTGAATTGGAATTTGTCAACACTGCAGGCAGATAAACCAAAGGAGAACATTTGGCCTTGCCTTCAGATGACCTACTCATCAGTGAACTAATAAAGGGTGAAAATGAAGGTCAGCTTTCCAACGGAAATTGAGCTTTTTATATTACAAAAAGTATTAAACACATATTCACTTTTTCTCTGTCATATGATTTGAACGGGAGTCATTTCCCAGAATATATTTGTAACCACACATTTGATTTTTAGATAATTAATTTCCTGACAGTTTAGCAAATGAGTAAATCAGAAAAAAGTCTTATCACTATGTCTTTTTCCATAAAAAACGAAACAAAAAAGGCATTTGAAGTCATTAAAAAGCGACAGTCATTTCAACTTTTCCCCTCTCTTCTTTTTTACACTAAATATAGCTTTTTTCTGGGACAAAAAATTATGGCAAGAAATATGACGCATGAAATAAAAAATAGTTCAAAATGTTAAGAGTCCTCCTGAAAATGCAAGCTGAAAATATACAGTTGCTTATAATCCAGTAATACCTGGTAAAAATCACACATGCACAGGTTCCGATCCAGGTATCCAGAAGGGCTTATCCAATTACTAATAGGGGATTCCTGTACTTTCCTCTGTAGCTCCCAGAATCCCTCTAAATTTGGCAGTTACAGCCTAAAAAGTGGGTGAAGACAAAGGAATTAAAAGATACAGAGATGAACAGGGTGGTTCATGAACTGAAAGAACCTCCAACATTTAGCGGCTACATAAAGGGGCTGAACTCAAATACAGATGAATTCATGCATGTACAACCGCTCCACATAAGGGACAATTCTGCGTAGCCTAATATCCCCCTCTGTGGAGCTCTGTGCATATGTGTGCATTTTAGGATTTCTTCACCTGATCACCAAAAACCACAGGGGAGGGTTTTTTTCGGGCAGGGAGGGTCTGGCAAACACTTTGATACTGGACCCAGCTACGCACACAGCAAAACCCTTTTGTGCATTTCCCCCCCAGTAGGTGAGCAGGGTCAAGTGAATTTCTAGGGGTGCAGTGGGGCCTAACACAGCAAAAGGAATCTGGTGAGCCAGGTCCCCTGTCCTAAATATTCCCTACAATTCTCCCCCCGCACACAGGGGCGTAGCTAGCCGCTCTGGCACCCGGAGTGGTGGGGGCAGGGCGATCCGTGCACGGGGGCGGCTCGGCAATTTGCCCATGGGGGGGGGACGCAGTGATCCGTCCATGGGGGTGGCACGGGGAGCTGCCCACAGAGTCCGTGTAGTGGACGCAAGCCCCACACTTCCATTTTGGGCAGTGCGGGGCCCTGAACCGTCGTGTCACTCCCAGGTGCCATTTTGACACCTCCTCAGGGATGACACTGTCAGGAGCTTGCCCTACACTCGAGTAGGACCCTGGCAGAGACACATTCCCGACTGGCATGTTCCCTTCCTCCTGGTCGATCGTTTGGGAACATCAAAAGCTTTCTTCTGCCCGAACATCACAGCGACTGATGCCAACAGACACTGGCACACTTAGGGATCTGCAGAGTTTATGCATCATGCATAACAGACCTCAGCAACTCAGCATTTTGGCTAATCTACTTTATTTACATATAAACACACACAGAGCACTGCAACATGGCTCCCTCTCTCTCTAGCATGAGATAGCAAAGAGAAAAAGAACAAAGGGCAATAGTCCCACTTCACGGAACACAGTAACACAAACATCCTGTCTCCATCACTTCCCACTCTGTGGAGTCAAAACGTATACCGTCATGTGATAGACAACAATCCCATGACTGCAATCACGGAGCAGGAATTTTAACATACACCTGGGGTGGCCCATCCCCACCGCACCTCCCTTTCTCTGCCATTGCCCGCACGTTCTCTTAGGTGGTGGAAAACACGGGCTTTGTGCATTTCCCCACGTTCCTTCTTTCTTCCCAACTGAAGTTACTGGCAGGAAGGTCTAGATTTAAAGAAGCTGCAGATTCTAGGGGAGGCTATTTCCCTACCAATTTCCGAGGACCAAAAGATAAGTAGCTGACCAGATTTTACCATCAAGGAACCCAAGAACTGATAGAGGCACTTTGTCAAATCCTCTCCTATATAAGGGGGAAACAACCATTGCCTGTCATCAAATGTTTCAAGGAGAAGTATTAAGATCATTAGTCAGTCCTTGGACAGAGGTTCTGAAGGTAAATTGGTTTTCCCCTGAGGGACCGTTATGCAGTTTCCTATGTCAAAAAGTTGTATGCTGATGATATACTAATTCACTGTATGCTTGTCAACAGCAGTGTCAAAAGCACTGGTTCTCTTGAGAAAAAATTCCCTTGTCTCAGAATATATTTCTGTACAGATACTTCATAATCACTGGAAACAATTAACATGAACTGAATAAAGCACTTGAATTGAAAACGCCAGTACAATACCTGCCCATAATACTTCAGAAAAGTGTTTTTTGTCCGGAAAATGATACTTCACTCTCAATGACATGATGCCTGCCTATTAGCTTAATTACTCCTAGTTTTAATTCAATAATTATGTGATATATTGTACCAGTAATTTAACTAGTTTGACTTAATGGATTCAGGTTTTAACTGTGCAGCTAATTTATGTGGGGAAATGACACCACAATTTTATTCCCAATGTAGCTAATGTTTTTCTCCTACACTTTACCCCCAAAAAAAGTTTGGATATGGAAGATACTTGGAACAATAGTTCTGTTTCAAAGCATTGTGTGAGTATTATTTCATACAATTAGTCACTGGAAGGCTGCATGCCAGTCTGCCGCAGACGTTTATTACAACGGTAAAGTTCACACAAACTCTATGGAAGATTCCTGTTGGGATTAGGGAGTTAGTTGAAAATTTACTAAGAATAGGGCACACACAACCTGTCTAATGGGTAGAGATGTTACTATAAGTCCTCAGCCCTGGGTCTGGATATGAGCTTCAGGGATTCAGAATGGGATGGGGAGAGGACTTGATTCATTGGTATTCTGCCAAATTTATTGCGAATCAACCTAATTCACACATTCTGAAATAATACAAAAACTGAAACACAGTTGTCCTTCCAGATTCACACTTCTACAAATTTTGCAGTGCAGTTTTGTAGCCGAGCAACAAGTGCAAAGGTGCATATACTGGGGGGGACCGCATGTGTTTGTGAAAACAGCATGCAAAATGCACTATATCATGGAAAATTGCTTTGCAAACATGTGTATATTGGGCAACATTGCCGATGGATTTTCATGAGGCCTTTTAAAAATCATGAACTGATGGACGATATGAAGAACTGAATGTAAGACTGGAAGAATCAGAAACCGGAATCAACAAATTTGCCCAGCCCTAGTTCGGAATGCTTTCCTAAGAAAAGAGATGATATTGCAACCTCCCCAGTTCTTCTCCAGCTTGAATTAGAATGCAAAACAGAGTATAACATTTTCTCCAGACCTCATGTCCAACTAGCTTCATACAGGCAGGAAAAAACCTGCCAGAACTTCTCCTGACTATTGCAAGCATTTGCAGCCTTGTATTATGAGAATTCAAACCCTCAGTCTCCAGATTGTAACAGCTTACTTCGGCAGAGGAAGCTGCTGGCCATGAGAAAATGTCAAAGGCAGCCAGGGATCAGGAAGTGTTTCGAGCCTCCTCCAATCTCTGGCTGCCTGCAAAATGCTTTTGCATGGCCAGGGAAGCCCCAGAGTGGCTTTTCAAAGCTGTCCAAAGGCAGCTGAGAATAGGGAAAGGCATGCCTTTGAGAGCCAGGCACTATCAGAAGAGGACCAGGCCAGACCTTTGCATATCCAAAGGATCAAGGTTGTCCTGAAGGAATTTAACACACAATTACCATTATATTTGCCACCTTTGCTCTTCCCCAACGACCATGATAATCTGTAGGCCGCTGGAAGTATTGTCCTGATAGCCACAGCTTCAGAGAGCAAGGGGATTTAGAGATGTGTTGTCTCTGGAACAAACATCTTAAAAAGCTTGAAAACTTTCCAAATGGGCTAGAAGGCTTTTCTCTGGGCAGAATTGAGTGGGATCTTTTCATGCTTATCCTGATGGCAATTTTAACACAGAGAACTGGAATCCAAAGGGGTGGCTGAAGATCAGAGAACGAACTGGGGCAGTAGAAGTTCTCTCTCTGTCTTTGCGAGTCGGGGTTCCCAGGGCCACCCCAATAACTCACAAATCACACCAATTTTTTTGTTTAAGGTTTTTGGCATAATTTTGGCCACAACTTTATTAAAATACAAACATGTGAGTGGTTGCTTAGGAATTGGTTGCGACTATCTGCCCCCACCGTGGGGGACAGACTGACATTCCACACGCCTGCGAAAGTCAGAAGTGGGGAATACACTTGGGGGTAGCGACGGAGCAGGGAACCTGCCCTCAGCCCTCCCCAAATGCAGCCAAGAGCTCTTGCAGTGGCCCGAGCCCCCTTGACAGGGTGGACAAGCAATAGTTAGCCCCCAATTCCTTTAACGGAATCCCTTGCAGCAGCAGCATTAGAGGGGCAGGCACAGCCAATCCATGCCCCTCAACCAACCAAACCATAAACCAATGCCTAACCGCAACCTTACAATTTGTGACCATTTGCTACGCAGTAGGCAAAAACCAAATGGCCCCAGCCAATCAGCCAGATGGACAAAATTCCTACCGGGCCCCTGCCCCAAGAGCAGACAACCCCATGACAGGCATAGCAAGATCAAAGCGAACAACCCTAATTCTAGGGGGGGGGGCGGGCAATCCGATGCACAGGCAAAAAGAGGAAACCCTAGCCTCGTGCAAGGAGTTTTAGCATTTCTGGCTGTCAATCAACAAATGGCAACATTAAGTTCTTCCCAACAACAGGGGAAGCCCAATCGCATCAGTGGCCAACGGTCAATTAGCCCGCCCCACAACTTTGGAGTGTCCTGGCGGCCCCCACCGCAACATGTGCTCTCCATGAAGGAGAACACGCCTTTCCTCGCTCTCCTAGTGATAGGGCACCTGCCTCAGTGGCATAGTGCAAATTGTTCATCAGTTTCATTGCAAATTGTTCATTGTTTGTCATGCGTGGGTGGGGCTGTTTTTCAGTTAATCCAACTCCCAAAGCCCACTTGGTTGCACTTGTTCTTCATATCCCGGCCAATGTTTATAAGTCTATTTTTAACTGTCTTTGGAGGGACAGTGCAAGTTATTTTTTTAAAAAAATATTATTTTGACAAATAATAAATAAACATGGATAAAATGTGCATCCCACCCCCAAGACCATTCCATTGTAACTATCCAGCTTCCAAAAATTTCAGCACCTCTTACAATGGTTTGACCCCTTTCTGTTTTAACAATACAGTGGTACTGCGTCAAATTATATTAATACCAAATAATAATACCAATTGAGATACAAATCAATTACCTAGCCAATTATAAACTTTGTATGGCTTCCCACATGCTGTACTTCAGGGTCTGATTCCCTTTAATTCTGCCTCCAGACTATTGCTCAAACCAAAGACAATCAATTGTTGATAAAATCCCTTATACCACGGCTACAACTTCTTGAGACTGTGGCAGCCGTCGCTAAAATACAGGGAGACATCCAGGAAAAGAGTAGTGTTGCATTGTATTTATACAAGGCAGAAAGAAAAGAAGGACTTGAGGGAAATTGCTCCTCAGACATAGTCAACAAAGGATGACAACAAGTTGCTGAGAAATATTCAATTATCCTAACCCTGGTATTGTTTGCTTCTAGTAAATTCTCTGTGACAGATATCACCGCGTCTTACGGCTTGCTGATTTGGCCACAGCCAGCATTGTTTTCCAAACTCATGACATTGTCATTAATTTCTGTCTCACTTAACTCATGTTCTGGATCTGCAGATTCAGCTCTTCCCCTGAAAGTATCTTTCTAAACTGAAAGGCATTTGGCACCATTAGGAGAGCAACATTTCCTCTTCCTTGTTGTTTTTAGCACTTCAACTTTCTCCCCTCCCCTTCCAATTTTAGGATGTTCATGTCAGCAATATATCCATCTGTCTATACAGTGGTACCTCGGGTTACATATGCTTCAGGTTACATATGCTTCAGGTTACAGACTCCGCTAACCCAGAAATAGTACCTTGGGTTAAGAACTTTGCTTCAGGATGAGAACAGGAATCGCATGGTGGCGGCGCAGCAGCAGCGGGAGGCCCCATTAGCTGAAGTGGTGCTTCAGGTTAAGAACAGTTTCAGGTTAAGAATGGACCTCCAGAACGAATTAAGTATGTAACCAGAGGTACCACTGTATATAATTCTGGGGCTATTCTGAGTGCTAATAACTGCACAGTGAACTATGCAATTGCCCATGGAAAAGGCTTAAGTTAGTGAGAGCAGTCAGTACAGCTCCTGAGCTACACATGGCTCTGAGGAACTTCTCTACATATGGAAGATGCATCTGATACGTAAGTCTCTAGTCCTCAAGGTTACAGGAATGAATTTGACACACAATCTTAGCATTGGGTAAAAATAAACAACCCTCTGCATGAATAAAGAATTAAAAATCCATATTTTCAACTCTAAATTTTGAAGACCATAATTTCACAATTCCATAGTGTCTGATTCAAGATTTTCCTATCAACAGGTGAGAATTTTTGAATAGGTAAAAACTGCCATCAAACAGCTAAGTCTTCATGAAAGCCAAGAAGATAATACAGTCAAACCTTAAAACTCGAACAGCTCTGTTGCCGAACGTTTCAGTTCCCAAACGCCGAAAACCCAGAAGTAAGTGTTCGGGTTTTCAACTGTTCCTTGGAACTTGAACATCCAGCACGGCTTCCGCTTGTGTGCAAGAAGCTCTTGCAACCAATCGGAAGCTGCGCCTTGGAAGTCGAACGTTTCAGAAGTCGAATGGATTCTGGAATGGATTACATTCAATTTCCAAGGTTTGACTGTACACAAATTGATCGTGGTATACGTCTAATGTGAGCCTGTATGTGAATGGAAAAATATCTGACATCTCCAATGCTGAATTTTTACTAATGGACTGAACTATTTCCTGATGTTTGGACTGTGCACTTTGGAGTTTGGACCTCGCACACTTCCTTGCTGCGAGGTAGGCCAGGGGTTAAGGACACAGGTGCCCCTTCATACCTCTGCCAAGGCATGGGTGTCTGGAGGCTGATCAGAGTGGCGGTCAGGGATAAGAGACATCCTCCTCCTTTCCTCCACACATTAACCATCAGGTGGGTGACTAATGCCTGAGAAAAGTAGAGCAAACACAACTACAAAATGGCAGGAGGTGGCAATACATACAAGACTCGGCAAGCCTAGGTCTACTTACAACATTAAAGGTAAAGGGACCCCTGACCATTAGGTCCAGTCGTGGATGACTCTGGGGTTGCAACGCTCATCTCGCTTTATTGGCCGAGGGAGCCGGTGTACAGCTTCTGGGTCATGTGGCCAGCATGGCTAAGCCGCTTCTGGTGAAACAGAGCAGCACACGGAAACGCAGTTTACCTTCCCGCCAGAGCGGTACCTATTTATCTACTTACAACATTGCATGGTTTTTATTGCAACAGAAGAAGAATCTTTATTTGCATCAGCCACTAGCCATAGCAATAAAATAAAATGTACTGAAGATAGAGGTAAAAACAAAACTATGCAAAATACATTTTGGAGGTTTACATCAACAGATCTTATTCTAACTGCCCCCACTAAAAACCTTGCAGTTTTTGCTGTCACCCAATCACTTTGATCTGCTAAAAGAAAGGACACAGTAGCAATGGTTGAGCAACCCGGCATGGACAATAGTAGTGGGGTAATAACCTCACTCCTCAAATCTTTATAAAGCGTGCAAGCCAGAAGCACATGAGCCACTGACTCCATACTGCCATCTCCACAGGGACATAACCGTTTTTCCGGCGGAGTTTTTTGAAATTGACCCTCAAGAACAGCCAAAGGTAGTATATTCAATATTTTGAAAGTGAAAACGCATTTTGCCAATAGCGTGCCAAAGTGTCAGAATGATTAGGTGGGAAATAATCAAACCATGGACAAAATTTCTTAATCGTGGCCAAATTATTCTGTCACTAGATATCATATAGGCGCTGTCTAATTAAATTATTTTATTTACTGAAGTAGTGATGTATGGAAGTGAGAGCTGGAACATAAAGATGGCTGATCGCTGAAGAATTGATGCTTTTGAATTAGGGTGCTTGAGAGTCCCAAGGACTGCAAGAAGATCAAACCTAGTCATTCTGAAGGAAATCAGCCCTGAGTGCTCACTGGAAGGACAGATCCTGAAGCTGAGACTCCAATACTTTGGCCACCTCACGAGAAGAGAAGACTCCCTGGAAAAGACCCTGATGTTGGGAAAGATGGAGGGCACAAGGAGAAGGGGACAACAGAGGACGAGATGGTTGGACAGTGTTATCGAAGCTACCAGCATGAGTTTGACCAAACTGCGGGAGGCAGTGGAAGACAGGAGTACCTGGTGTGCTCTGGTCCATGGGGTCACGAAGAGTTGGACATGACTAAACGGCTAAACAACAACAACAACAATTTATTGAAGCCCAGTGTTAATAACTGTTGTGGTGATAAACCAGAAAAGTAAAGCTTTTGGTTGACAATTTTAGTCCATGAGCTCTCATGCGATACTAAGGGTAGTAGACCGGTGGAGTTTAAATTTAGTCAAAGCCAATATGGTTCTTATTTAGTTTTGGTTTCATTCAAAGCTCCAATCAAATCATCAGGAAAGCACCAGCTTTAAAGTGGGGGGTTCCTCCACAAAACACCATGATTTTGCACCCATGTCATACCTCTTGCTTAAGTTTGCCCGAAAGGCTATTTGCTTTCATCACTACATTTGCACTGCTCAGTCTCACTTCAGATGGCAAGACCTAATCCATCTTATTGTTGGTAATTAGGAGGTTTGGTTGTTCACCAGAACAGAACACCTCCATCTCGGCATTACAGATGAACCTTTGCCATTCAGAGCTGAAAGTGCTTTGTGCAGCATGTCTGTTTACTATGCATGTGGCTACAACATAGCAAAGAACCTATTCTTCTTTCAAATTAGCACAAAGTTACAGTGAGAAGTTCTTTTGGGTTCCTTCATAATTATTTGAAATGAGATGCTACTGGAGCTGAGTCGGATTCGTTAACCCTAATCATCACCATAATGTACATTTGCGTGTGTAGGTCCCCAGGCCACCCCTCAAATAACTTCACACATAACACGTAATTTTAGTTTTGTTTTTTTGGGCACTATTTTGGCCACAACTTTATTAAAATACAAAATCAGTGAGTGGTTGTTTAGACATTGGTTATGACTATCTGTCCCCCCGCCTGGGACAGAACTGACATCCCGAGGTCCGATCGGTAGCCAGTAGAAGAGAAAGTCAAACTGGGGGTCATTTGAGCTAAGCGTCGGACCCACGCCGCTCACCCCAGCAGCTCCCCGAAAGCTTGCCAGCCCTGGTCCCATGACAGGGATTCCCATGACAGGGATTGGGCGGCCCTGGTCCCATGACGGATTGGACGAAATCGTGGCAAGCCCCAGGATTCCTTTAACGGAATTCCCTTCAGCGCAATTGGAGGGGCAGGCACAGCCTATCCTGACCCCTCCACCACCAGCATATTATAACCAATGCCTAACCGCAACCTTACAAGTTGTGACGAATTGCTGAGTAGTAGACAAAAACCAAATGGCAGAGCCAAACACCAAATGGCAAAATTCCTACTAGGCCCCTGCTCCAAAGCAGACGACCCCATGACAGGCAAAGCAAGATCAACCGGAAAAGAGGGCGGGCGGGCGGGTGATCCGATGCACTCTGCAAAGAGAAAGAGAAACCAGAGTGCACCAATATTTAAAGACTATGGTCCCACCCACCCAATTTGCAACATACAATTTGCCCCAGCAACCCGGTTACCCAATCATAGTGCCAGGCAACAACTATTAACCTGCCTGGCAACAAGAGGCCTGGCCTGGCGGCCCACACCGCAACACGTGCTCTCATTTATTGGAGAACACGCTTTGTATTATAAACATAAATTAAAAATGTAGTCGTAATAATTCTCATATTATTAAATATTCAGGTTTGTTAAGTTCAAACATTTTGCATAACTGACTGCCCATCAGCAGATATTTTCATTTGGAAAAAAATAGTAATACTCTAAGGGGCCAGTGAATAGCTCTTAACCATTTAACTTGTTATTAAGGATGGGCAATGTGATGGCTTTAGGGGTTGCTTGTGCGTAAGTTGCCGCCGCTCTGGGCTAGGTTGGCTGGTTAAACCATTTCTCGCTGGACAGCCATCCACTCCGTGGCTGTTCAGTCGCTGGCAGAATCCGTCAGTGGGCGTTTCTTAAACCTTTTCCAACATAAAAGTTGTTTGGCGCCCAGTCTCCTCCTACTCTCCCTGCGCGGAAGTCTTCTGCGCAGGGAGGGTGTGGGTAGCGGAGGACCTGTGCTCTCCCCGCTGGTGTCCAGTGAAGAGTCCCGGAGCCTGCTCTCTGCTTCCCCCATTGGCCCCCCTCTATCCCTGGTGTTGCGCTGATTTTCTTCCCCAACAGGAGACCTGCCTCTCTCCCTGCTTGGCCCCTCTCCAGCATCGCTGTGGAGCCTCGCCTCCTCCTCTAGTTCTGATGGCAGTTCCCTGACATCCATCTCCCCCCCAGAACCCCCTCCACCCCCGGCCCGACCTTTGGATCCAACTTCGTCCCTGTCGTCGGCCGACGATGCGGGCAGTCCTCGGAAGGAGCTGTCGCCATCCTCAGTGGATTCAAAACCCGCTTCCCACCTGCTCTGATCTCTCCCCGCGGGGTGGGCCTCCCAGTCTGAATCCTCCCTCTCCGACGCTTCTCCTTCCTCCTCTTCGGAGTCAGGAAAACCTACAAACTCCTCCTCGTCGTCGGTGGTGCCAAATTGCTCCTCCCAGAATCTCGCTGGTGGTTTTGGTTTGTGTGGGAACCGACTGTGGAACTCTTCCACTAGATACCCGTCATTGCCTCCGCGGGAACCCACGTGTCTTCAGACCGGGGTTCTCCCTCCCAAGCGACCAAGTACTCTACCTTGCGCCCCCGCCATCTGGAATCGAGTATTTCCATGGCTTGGTTGTGGTGTTCCCTCTCCTCTACTTGCGGGTGTGTGGTGACTTCTCCCTCCCGTCCCGGGAATTCCCGCCCCTCCCTGTACGGAGAGAGTAGGGACCTATGGAACACCGGGTGTAACTTCATGCTGTCAGGCAGCTTGAGCCTAAATGCCACGGGGTTCACCTGCTGTGTTACCTCAAAAGGTCCCAGTCGCCTCGGCTGCAACTTCTTGCACCCTCCCTTAAAGGGTAACCCTCGGGTTGACAACCACACCCGGTCCCCCACCCGTGTGGTCTCCCCTTCCCGACGGTGCTTGTCTGCCTGCCTCTTGTAAATTTCTTTGGCCCTCTCCAAATTCATCTGGAGTTGCTGGTGCAAGGCCTCCATTTCTTCCACAAACTGCTCTGCTGCAGGTACGCTCCCCCTTCCTCCCCCCTCCCCGGGAAGGCCCTGGGGTGACACCCATAATTGGCCATGAACGGGCTCATTCCCGTGGGCACGTGTTCAGCGTTATTGTATGCAAATTCAGCCAGCGCTAGTTTCTCTACCCAATCGTTCTGTCTCTCGCTGACGTAGCAGCGTAGGTATTGCTGGAGTATACTGTTCGCTCGTTCCACTTGCCCATTGGTTTCCGGGTGTCTCGCTGTCGAGAACCCCACCTCGACCTGCAGCAAGCTCATGAGCTTCCTCCAGAACCTTGAAGTAAATTGTTTCCCGCAATCTGAGTTGACCCTCGAAGGATTCCCATGCAACCTGAAGATGTGATCTACAAACAATCTGGCTGTTTCCTCTGCCGTCACCGCATGTGAGCAAGCTATGAAATGGCACATTTTTGTCAGTAGATCGACTACTACCATGACTGCTGTCTTCCCTCTTGATTTGGGCAGATCAGTCATAAAATCTATGGACACCACCTCCCAGGGTCTTCCCGGCGTGGGTAAGGGTTCCAGTAACCCTGCAGGGGCCGCCCTCTCCCCCTTTGCCCTCTGGCAGCGGTCACACCCCCGTACGTACTCCCGTATATCTTCCCTTACCCTTGGCCACCAGAACTGCCTGGTGACAAGCAGCATGGTCTTGTGCTGACCAAAGTGCCCCGCTGTTGGGTTGTCGTGGAGTTGTTTGAGTACCCTTCCCCTCAAGGTCTCCCCCGGTACGTACAGCGCTCCCTTATAGTACAGTACCCCTTCCTTTTCTTCAAACTCTCCATGGTTTTCCCTTCCTTCCCGTAGTTCCCTGATTTTAGTTTGGGCGAACTCGTCGTCCCTGGTGAGATCGGCTAGTTCTCGTTTCCCAACCAACACTCCCCCACACACCCATTTGTCCTCGGGGAACACGTGTCGGGCTTCCGGCGGTCCCTCTCCTTCCATGTACTCCGGCTTCCGGGAGAGAGCATCGGCTCTAACATTCTCCTCTCCCGGCACATACCGGATCTCGAAGGAAAACTTGGAGAACTCTTGTGCCCATCGAATCTGTCTCTGGTTGAGTACTCGCGCAGTCCTCCAGTACTCCAAGTTCTTGTGATCCGTGCAAACCTGGATTTTGTGCCGCGCCCCTATTAACAGATGTCTCCATCGGCGAAACGCTGCATAGATAGCTAGCAGTTCGCGGTCATACACCGTGTAGTTCTGCTCCGACTTGTTCAGCTTCCTCGAGAAAAAGGCGCACGGCCTCCAGTCTTGCTGGGTTCCTGGCTGCAAAAGTACGGCTCCTATGGCCTGGTCTGACGCGTCGGTCTCTAGCCTCATGGGCTTCTCCAGATCCACGTGCAGGAGCTGCTCTTCCGACGCGAACGCTTTCTTCAGGCTTTCAAAGGATTGCTGGGCCCCTTCCGTCCAGACGAACTTCTTTTTGCTACTGAGACAGTCTGTGATGGGTGCTGTTAAATGGGCGAAGTTCTTGATGAACTTCCTGTAGAAGTTGCTGAATCCTAGGAACCTCTGCACGTCCTTCCGGGTCTTGGGGGCCTTCCATTCCAGTACCGCCTGCACCTTGCTGGGGTCCATAGCTAGGCCCTTGTCTGACAACTTGTACCCCAGAAACTCGACCTCCCTTGTGTGAAATTGGCATTTTTCCAGCTTGACCCACAACTGGTGCTTCTGCAGTCTCTTTAGCACCCTCAATGAGACTGTGGCCCAGCGCAACCAGCAGCTGACTGATTTGCGGGCTGAAGTGCAGCAGCTGAAGGCCACCCCACAGAGAGAGAAGGAGGACAGTGGCAAAGTGGTGGAGGAGCTGCGGAGCTACCTGGAGGAAAGGGTAAGAGGTGGGCTGGAGGTGGGATGCTGGTGACTAGCCAGGAACAACCCAAGAGGCTCTTTGTGTGGTGGGGGTTCATGGAGGGTTCACCCCAAGCTCTTCTTCCGCTGCTCCACGAGTAGGCCAAGAGCGGAGGTCTAGCCTCTCTTCCTCTGCCCTCAGGAGAGCAACACACAGGCCCTCCAGCAGCAGCTCCTGGACAACCAGTTTGCCCTCCTGCAGTGCGCCATGAGGGAGGCTGAGCAGATGGTGCAGGATGCCCTGAACCGACTCAAGGACCCCACACATGTCAGCTGCACAAGCTCCGCAGGTCAGCCAAGCAGGCCTGGGGCCCCTCTACATGGACAACTCTACAAATTAGGTAAAGGTAAAGGGACCCCTGACCATTAGGTCCACTCGTGACCAACTCTGGGGCTGCAGTGCTCATCTCGCTTTATTGGCCGAAGGAGCCGGCGTACAGCTTCCAGGTCATGTAGCCAGCATGACTAAGCCACTTCTGGAGAACCAGAGCAGCGCACGGAAACGCCGTTTACCTTCCCTTCAGAGTGGTACCTATTTATCTACTTGCACTTTGACATGCTTTCGAACTGCTAGGTTGGCAGGAACAGGGACTGAGCAATGGGAGCTCATCACGTAGCGGGGATTCGAACCGCCGACCTTCTGATCAGCAAGTCCTAGGCTCTGGGGCTTAACCCACAGCACCACCCGCATCCCTACAAATTAGGTAGGTTCACATTAAAATGCAAAACCCGCAACAAATTTATTCCTCTCCATGCTTGTCATCTAATTCTAATGTGCCACCTGTTCACACATTACTTGCGAAATTTCATTCACTAGCTCCACTGTGCCCCCACCCCAGACACCGATAAAATCACTGGACTTCATCAAACCCCTACAGCTCCCAGCTCTTCACCATTTTCCTCCCTGGGTGCCAGTGATGGTCCTCCAAAAATACTTGTAAAATCCTCGCTCTGTCTTGCCCTATCCTTCCAAGCTAATCAGATATCCACCATTGCCTTTACACTACCAAGTCTTTTTTATTGAACCGATAAATATGTTAAGCTTCATGCTTACATTGGAAACCAGGTCTAATAATACCAATAGCAACAGTTCTTGCAAAAAGGCCTGATTTCTCCTGAACCCCATTCTTTTTCTCTTCTCCCTTTACTCTGCGAGGATAGAATATGATCCCAGTGTCAACTGAAATCACACAATAGCTGCGTATTAAAGGGTAGAAGCTATTTGTAGCTTCAACACCTAACATTGTCAGGGTTGTGTTTCTGTGTAGTTTACTTTTTTCTTTCACCAGAGCAAGAAATCTGCAGCGGGGAATGAGCGGCATACATCTCTTTATTCTCCTACCCAGTGCGTTCAGGGGATTTTACAATAGCGTGACCTCCAAGTATTATTTCTATGAGGGTAACAGACGTTCTTGCTATTGTGCAGTTCACCTCTTGGTTACATGTGTTTTGTCCTCTTATTGAGGTTCAACATGGAAAATATCATGGGCCTAGACTTCAGTTTTAAGAAGTTCAGTTTCTATATGGGCAGCTATTTCAAAGCCATCCTCCAAACAATGAGTTGGAAGTGTTCTGCTTTAGGGAAGTTTCCTCAAAATATACAGAGTTTTGAAGGCCCCATATTAGTTTATATACAGTTGAAGAATAATCTGTGGGGTTCTTTCCAATCAAATGTTCAACCCACAAAGCCCTTTTCAGACGGTCATTCTAAGCCATAGGAGCCAACTCCTGGGGGCCACGATCTCTAACCATAACCCGATAAAATATTTGAGCTGCTTCCCAAGTTGATGGACATTGCCGTTCAAACAACAGCAACATGAACAACAAATTTATTATGTATACCCCGCCCATCTGGCTGGGCTTCTCCAGATACTGTGGGCAGCTCCCAACAGAATATTAAAAATACAATAAAACATCAAACATTAAAAGCATCCCTAAACAGGGTTGCCTTCAGATGTCATCTAAAAGTCAGGTAGTTGTTTATCTCCCTGACATCTGATGAGAGGGCGTTCCCTGTAACTTCGCTTCTCACAGTGAGGGAACCACCAGAAGGCCCTCATCATTATATTTCCCACAGCTCCCTCAAGGCTGAGCTTGTATAGGTTCCCTGTGTGATCTAGAACCCATATTTCCCTGGAGTCTAAGCTGCACGGGGAGTCTTAAGAAGTTCTGCTGCAGAAGCTGAGCTGCAGAAGCTGAGCTACAGAAGCTGAGTCTTAAGAAGTTCTGCTGCAGAAGCTTCTGCTGCAGAAGCTGAGCCCCCAACATATGGAAGGCATACCCCACAAGTATCCCAGAAAAAACAAGACACCTTGTCCGTCCATTCACCCCCATGAGAGCATGGAAAAGTACATCTTTGGGCCTCCATGATCTTGGGCAGGTCACGTGACTCACGTGGGAGCACGGACAGGAAGACCCACATCCTGGTTTTGGGACTCAACATATTGGAGGGTGTGGGAGGGCTGTGGGAGCAACCACCAGCTCATAATTTTGGACCCTTCCGTTGGCATTATTTTCTTGGAATTGAGTAATTTCTCTGGAGAGACAGACATTCCTGAAGTCCACCCAGTTGTGAAAATGGCAATAGCGCCTTGAAACACTTTTCAGGTGTTATCATCTGAGGAAGATTTTCAAAACAGGATGTCATCAGAAGCCTGTCATCAGCTGTTTAGAGCATTCTTCAGTAGAATTCCTCCCCCCCTCCCCGCTCTATGGTTCTTTGTAAGCCTTCCTGAGATGTACACTTTGCCGTTGTAACAATCTTATTGCAAACATCTTGTTTTTTCTAGCCAAGCCTTCCTTTTGTGTCCTTCTTTCCACATCCTCTTCTGCTTTTCCCTTACGTAGCTATTAACTCCTAAACATTTATGAGTGCTCTATTCCAACCATTCTTCCTTTTCTCCTTGCTGTGTTGCTTTTTCTGGGATCTCTTTGTCCTCATAAATCGTAACTTTAATATTTTTTTATCGTTGCTTTTCCTCTCTTAGATCACAGCAACACACACATACAGAACAAATTGTAACCTAACAGAATCATTTTGTGCAAAGGAGACAGATTCTCTGAGCAGTCGGAGATGGCTTGTCCAGGAAACAAGATGCTAATATTTGTGGCAAGGAGGCAAACAGGGGACAGATAGGGTCATAGGAGAGACTTATCACCACCTACAGCTACTTCCTCCCTTCTATTAGCCTAGCACCTGCTGAGCCTCTTACCATTAGGCAAGCCAGCCCAAGCCACCGAGAGCATCAGTAGCCTTGGGACATCTGCAGCCAATCTACATCTCCTGGCTGCAGCACCAGCTACAAATCAGAGGCAGGGATGACACTGCTACTAAATGGTTTTAATAATTTTAACTGTTTGTTAATTAACTCATTTATTAAATTTGTATACTGCCCTTCATACGTACATGTCATAATGCCTTGTACATCCCTACATCCATTCATAACATAAAAGTACAAGAGGAAAAACACAAAAGACATAATAGTTTCTGGGCCCAATTCAAAGTTCTGGTTTTAATAATAATAATAATATAATTTTATTTATACCCCACCCTCCCCAGCCAGAGCCAGGCTCAGGGCGGCTAACACCTGTAAAATTACAATAAAAACATAATGGGGGGGGGGGGCAATTTAAAATAAGGGTTAAAATACAATTTAAAATGCAGCCTCATTTTAATAGCAGCCCATAGATCAAAACTATAAGGGGAGGGAAACATAAGGGTCAGACTGAGTCCAAACCAAAGGCCAGGCAGAACAGCTCTGTCTTGCAGGCCCTGCAGAAAGATGTCAAGTCCCGCAGGGCCCTAGTCTCTTGTGACAGAGCGTTCCACCAAGCCGGGGTCAGTATTGAAAAGGCCCTGGCCCTAGTTGAGACCAATCTAACCACCTTGCAACCTCCAAAGTGTTGTCATTTGTGGACCTTAAGGTCCTCCATGGGGCATACCAGGAGTTTTGACCTATAAAGTCTCAAACGACTAAAGACTGCAGTACCTCAAGGACCACCTCTCCCCATATGAAGCAACCTGGACCCAGAGTTCATCCTCTGAGGGCCTCCTTTGTGACGGAAACATGAGAACGGGCCTTTTCCCCAGTGGCTCCCCACTTGTATCAGGGAAGGGAGCTAACAGGTCCAGCAGGTTTGCAGCCTTTTTTTAGTGTATCTTAGGACTTCTGGGTCTCCTAGCCTGGACTACCCATGCCAACGTCATAATCAGCTAGCGTATGCTGGCAATTACAATACATAGATAGGCAACCTAGAGCCCAAGATGAATGAATGAAATAAACTTTATTGGTGTCAGCGCCATCGGCCATAGCAATAAAACAACAGTACAATATACAAATAATAGAAATAAAAAGTCCATTATATAAAATACATTTTGGGGTTTTGGGTCAATAATCAAATGGTGGATCTTATTCCGATTGCCCCAGCTAGAAACCTTGCAACCTTTGCTGTCACCTGCTCATCTTGATCTGCCAAGAGAAAGGACACTGTGGCAGTGGTTGGGCGACCTGGAATGGACAATAAAAGATGGGTGATAATCTCATTCCTCAAGTCTTTATAAAGAGTGCAAGCCAGGAGGGCAAGCGCCACTGATTCGGGACTGCCATCTCCACAGGGACATAAGCATTTTTTATGTGGAATCTGTTGGAATCGTCCCTCAAGTACAGCTGAGGGCAATACATTCAATCTTGCGAGTGTAAAAGCCCTAGATGTTCTAGTTTACAGTTCTCATCATTGTATGATGGGAATTGCAGTCCAGAGCTTCTTTTGCCTATTCCTGGCAGGAAAAGAGCTTCATTTGATGAAGCTTCGTTTCAGTGAAGAGGTTGCCCCTGCGTTGAAGCCATTGCTCTTGGCATTCTTTGACGTACAAAGAGGAATCGCACCGTATCTAATTTCAGTGATTTCCGCTTCTTCCTGGCGCAGATGGATTTCAGCTAATTCTCACTCATTTCATCCTGCTACTAAGTCACATTTCCTTCCTTTGATTTATCTCAATGGGATTTCATCCTATTAATTTCTGCCCAATTCTTTCATTTCTCAAGTTATTTTACTAAGAATATCCACCCCGCTCCCGCTCCCATGCTATACGTTCCACGTCCCAGGCACACCATTATATTTGATGCTTTTAAAAGATCTATTAAGCTTTGATGAGCTATGCGGAATTGGCCAAATTGACATATAAACTGCGGGACAAGGACAACCGTGACTTCAAGGAAGAATGGGAACTTTTTACAAATTATCTAAAAAGACAACAAAATGATTTGGACTCCTTGGTAGGTTTAAATAAACATCCACAAATTTATTAGATAAATACATGATAGATAAGGCGATATGTACAACTTTATAACATGCAGAGAGCAATATGTGTAAAGAAACCAGAGAGGGGAGCTGAGGGAAGTCCGGGGGGGGGGAATAAGAAAGAGGGGGGAAATATAATTGGTTATATTGATTGATAATTTGTTAAAATTGTTCAGTAAAATATATGTACAAAAAATAAAATAGAAAAATCGATTAAGCTAACTGGGGGGATAGTTGGGGCAGACAGGGTCCAGAATAATCGTTTAAAAATATTGTTATGAGTTATTTGGGGGGGCAGTGGAGTAGACAGTATGCTGAGACTGATCTGACCCCTGGACCAGCAAGTGTTAAACTATAAGCCAGGCTATAGTGGATCTGTGTAGATGGCAAATGGGTGGCCCCCTCCCTGAACTGACTGATAATTAGAAAGACAAAAGGCCCAAGTAGAGGGTTGCAGTGATATGAGCCAGAAGCTAGAAGCTGGAAGAAAATTTGCAAGCTGGAAAGCCAGACAGAGAAAGCCATAATTGATTTTTGTTAGAATCAAAAGCTGTGGTCAGGTGCGCCATTCCAGAAAAAATTGGGGGGGGGGCATAGCTGATGTAATGTGCAACGTCATGATGTTGCGCATGATGCCTGGACATCAAAGTGATACCCACATGCTACACTGTCTGGGCATTGCACAGCAGCTTGGTTTCTTTGGCTAGCGGCTGCTCTGCCTCCCCCTCCTGCTGCTGCTGCCGTCATGGGCTGGGGGCTGCTACCCCACTGTGGCAGGGAAAGGAGCTGCTGCTGCATTCCTGGCTTGCACAACTGCATAAAGCCCAGACGCAACAGTGCTGCACCTGGGCATTGCTCCCAATGAACATTGAGGAGGGCCAACCATTTAATGCCTGCTGAAAGCTTTCCTATTCCTTCAGGCCTATGCAGGCAATTAAGGATACAGTGGTACCTCAGGTTACAGATGCTGCTAACCCAGAAATAGTACTTCGGGTTAAGAACTTTGCTTCAGAATGAAAACAGAAATAGCATGGCGATGGCGCGGCAGCAGCGGGAGGCCCCATTAGCTAAAGTGATACGTCAGGTTAAGAACAGTTTCAGGTTAAGAACGGACATCCAGAATGAATTAAGTTCTTAACCCGAGGTACCACTGTACATCTTTCAACTGTGGCTATTTAAGAGGAGGTTTTCCGAAGGGGATGGTATCCACAATATACAAAATACTGCTCCAAAATCCCACAAACCCCCTTGACCTAATCAAAAAACCATGGCAAGACGACATAGGCTATGAGATGAACGCCACCCGATGGGCTAGAATGTGGGCTAAACCTCCCTTTGAATCCGTATCAGCGAAAAGAAAAGAACTCACTCTGAAACTCACAGATGGTACCTAACACCATGGAAACTAGTGCTGATACACCCAGGAGCCTCACCAAAATGCTGGAGAGGGTGCACCACCACATGTGGTGGGAATGCCCCAAAATCCAACTAGTCTCGACAACAACCATACGAGAAATATGCAAAATAACTAAGCAAGTTATTACAAAACAATTTCAGAAATAGACTGGAAAGAGAAGTTACAACTTATTACCAAACTTAAAACCATGGAGAGACCGGGTCTGAATAGAGACATTGAATTCTTATCTCATTATACATGATAAAGCTATTTTTGGCCCTCTCATCCCTTGCTTTTTCCTGTAAGACTAATTGCAGTCGTTAACAGTCGTCAACTGGCTTACCACACCTATCAGCCATTCCCACCACCCTTCTGAGTAATACCCATCCCCTCGCTATATATAAGGGTCTGGTGACTTCTATTTCAGTGTATTTGAAGAAGTGTGCATGCACATGAAAACTCATACCAATAACAAATTTAGTTGGTCTTTAAGGTGCTACTGGAAGGAATTTTTAAAATTTTGTTTCAACTGCAGCAGACCAACACGCCTACCTACCTTTATCTAGAACTAAGTATTAGAAGTCACCCCAAAACTGGCCCTACTAAACATCTTCCAAGATAACAACGCCTACTACATTATAAAGAGCTCATAATCCACCTACTCTCAGGAGTCAGAAACATCATAGCCAGACACTGGAGAGACCTGTCAGGAGTAAGCATGGACCAATGGTACCAAATAGTATGGGAAACAGCCTTACTAGAAAAGCTAACCAATAAACTGAAACTGACATGGGGACAAATGGAAGAAGATGCCTTCCCTCTATCACATACACAGCCTAACAAGACAACAGCAAGAACCCACCAACAGCATACAAATCAATATGGCTAACCTGATTCAAAAACACACACCGACCCCACTCACACATAATAAAAAATAATAATTTTTTTATTTATATCCCACCCTCCCCAGCCGAAGCCGGGCTCAGAGCGGCTAACAACAGTAAAATAATACAACATTCTACAATCATTTCATTATAAAATCAGTTCAAATCAAATTAATGGCAACCATTGGGCTAGAGTTCTGTGAAATGTGACATGAAAACAAATTTCACCACAGCCAATCACAAACAACCACACCCTAGGCCAACCCCAACCTCTCTCACCACCAAAGGAACACAAGTGAAGAGTAAAGAAAACCTGCACAAGCGACACTGACACAAAACCCCACACATACATTAAGTAAAATAGAAACATTGCCACCCCACCCCACCCCCACTCACTGTGCTGGGCCCAGGGGTTAACCTGAGCAATGCGGTCTGGGTCCGGTCCCAAATCCAAGGATTCCACAAGGAGTCAGTCCAACAGGGCCAAGGCAGAAAACCAGTCTAGGCCAGGCACAGGGTAACAGGCAGGTTCCAGTAAGCAGCAATGTTGCTCCCGCAATCCGGGGCGGGGTCCAGCAGCCTTTTACCTCTGACGGGGTAACGTCCAGTCCTGATCCTCTGGTGACTCACCTCCCTGTCTCGCCCGAAGGTGAGCACTCCTCCTGCAAGTACTCAGGTCTCTCCTCCTCTCAGACATGAGTCTCTGCAGCTCAGGAGACGTCGGTGGGTTACTAGACCCAGAAGCTGCCTCAGCCTCTCCTGACCAAACCAGTAGTGGAGCAGCTGCATGTGATTACCCAGCAAAGGACAACGAGGTAATCCCCGCATCTGGAGTCAGGGCAGGCTCAGGCCCCTGACTTGACCCAGCTGGTGCTTGTTGCAGAGGTACCAGTGCAGACTGGGGCTCTTCAGAATCAGACCTCAGACTCGGTTCAGATGCCACCTGAGGCAGAGGATCCGGTGTGGACGGAGACTCCACCGAGTCTGAGCCCGAGTCCCAGGCCATCACACTCACCTTTCCCCCTTTTCTTCCTAATGTAACAGTAATGCCTTAACAAATGAAACTGATCTGTAGAAAATGTAACTTGAAAAAGGAGGCATTGCGCATCCTTTTGTAAACCAAGAAATCTTTAATAAAAAAACATGTATTAAAAAAAGGATGCAGGAGGAAATGATTAATAATAGGACCCACAAAGGGGAGGTGGTAGGAATGTCCCAAAATCCAACTCTTCTGCATAATGCATGTATTTTGTAAACTAATAAATCTAACCATGGATAGAAAGACCTAGCACTGCCTTTGTCATGCTAAGGTGGTTACAGTACTGCTACCTAGTTAAAGTACCATGGAAAGGTCATAGGAGGTGGCCATAGGATGGTTGGGGATGGACCAAGCAGTGCTGTACTCAGTGACAGGCAGAAGCAGCAAAGCTGGCACATTTAGCAGAATTTGCCTAAAATTTGCACATAAAAATTCATACGTTTCTTTCCAGAAGGACTAGATATTTACTTTTAAAAAATAAAATAAAGGAAGCACAGAGTCTGATGGCTCTATTTGGAGTGCCAATGAAGGTCTAACATGGGCACCAAGTTGGTAAGCCCAGCCCTAATGGACCATCCTCCACTGACTTTGGGGACTAGGAGAAATGAAGAGTGCAAACACAACATACTAAAATCCTAGAATTCAACAATGGCAATTCTTTGTTTGTAGCCATGTTTCAAAGATATCCTCTCTGGTAAACATGTCTAGCAATAAATTGGGGGACCCTCAGACACAGAGAGCTCTAACTCTGAACATAGTGTAAAAAGGTAAAGGTAAAGGACCCCTGACCGTTAAGTCCAGTCGCGAACGACTCTGGGGTTGCGGCGCTCATCTCGCTTTACAGGCCGAGGGAGCCAACATTTGTCCACAGACAGTTTTTCCGGGTCATGTGGCCAGCAGGACTAAGCCACTTCTGGCAAAACCAGAGCAGCACACAGAAATGCCATTTACCTTCCCGCCAGAGCGGTACCTATTTATCTACTTGCACTTTTTGGCGTGCTTTCGAACTGCTAGGTTGGCAGTAGCTGGGACTGAGCAATGGGAGCTCACCCCGTTGTGGGGATACGAACCACCAACCTTCCGATCAGCAAGCCCAAGAGGCTCAGTGGTTAGACCACAGTGCCACCCGCGTCCCTTGAGCATAGTGTAAAGGTAAAGGTAAAGGGACCCCTGACCATTAGGTCCAGTCGTGACCGACTCTGGGGTTGCAGCGCTCATCTTGCTTTATTTGCCGAGGGAGCTGGTGTACAGCTTCCGGATCATGTGGCCAGCATGACTAAGCCGCTTCTGGCGAACCAGAGCAGCACACGGAAATGCCGTTTAACTTCCCGCCGGAACGGTACCTATTTATCTACTTGCACTTTGATGTGCTTTTGAACTGCTAGGTTGGCAGGAGCTGGGACCGAGCAACGGGAGCTCACCCCGTTGCGGGGATTCAAACTGCTGACCTTATGATCAGCAAGTCCTAGGCTTTGTGGTTTAACCCACAGCGCCACCCGCATCCCACTAAGCATAGTGTACACACCTATAAATCCATCACAGCACACCCAAAAGTACAGGATGGTTTGATGTGGAAATAACAGTGGGGACATTCTCCAAACATACACAAACGCACACACACAGGGAGAAAGAGAAAGAGACAGAGTTCTCTTGCATGTATCCTTTAGGATCAACAGAGTGTGCAGCTTGAGAACTGCAATCAGGATCCTGTTTTAGGGGGTACCTTACGTCCTTCACCCTAAGTGCCCCAAATGCAGACCTTCATGCTGGAAATAAAGCAATGTTCCTTTCCCATCTTCCCATCAACATTTTATCTCTCTTTAGATATAGATATATATTAAAAACTCTCCTTCAAAATCCCATTAAACTCTTCCCGATGTAAAAATGCACCCTTGTGCCCTAGTGTAGATATGACTTTTATTAACATTCTGAACTTCATTTTGAATTTTTTTCCCACTGTACAGTGAAACTTCTCAGATTTCTCTCTCTCTCTCTCGTCAGAGAAATTGGAAACAAATGCGTACGCACACACGCGCACACACACACACACACACACACACACACACACACACTGGTGAAGATTAGAGGGCAGAGGACTTCAGCAGTATTTTTCAGTGTCTCTTACAAAACATTTTTATTGAATTTTTATTTTTCACTTTCTTTTCAGACCTCATGCTTTTCAATGAAGACAGATAATTTAAACACCAGAATGCCTACAAATCTAAGGCCAGCTCTCTTTTTTATTATTCGCTCTCCAAAAATGATACAGTGGAGAAGGATTTCAAGCCATCCTTTTATGCTTACTGAAGATACTAAAGAACTCCAGAAAAGCATTAAACTACTTATGTGCCCATATAGAGATGGTAAATTGTCCCTTCCGAAGTAGGAATAAAACCAGCTTCTCTCTTTACTCTCTAAAGCACAGAAGTTAAATAGACTAATGGTGTATTTTCTATTACTATCATTACAAATCAATTAATGTGACCGTAATTTAACCCAGCTGTGCAGTTGTTTTGGCAATTTGGAAGGTATAAAATGTTTAAGTTTAAACTTTTAACCTTCCTGAGAGGTATAAAGCAAGCTGCAAGTACCGCGGAAGCCATTCAGAAGTATCTAAAGATGATTAGGTGTGTTATTTTGTTTCCAAGCTCAGCAATTCTTTAGTTTTCATTAATTTGCATATTTCACAGCACAGTGGTCAAAAAGCACATATACTACAATTAAGCATAACAGCTTTCTCAGTGTTGAATATGGAGGCTTGAGGTGGCATTTCATGGGAATGTACAGCAATGTGAATAGCACAGTCTTAGTCCTAATAGAAGGTTTCAACAAATGTGATTAACGACTAATTGCTAGCATTGGCTAATTATAATGCATTTGGCTCATTGCTAGAATGAGCCAAAAGGAGAGTAACCGCTCATTAGCAGAGGTGGTAACAAAGTTCAAAATGATTTATTTCAGAATATGAACTTGACCGGCTCAGAATCCTCACACAAAGCATTATTACAAAGTGAGCAATGTTTCTTCTGAACTTCTCCTCTAGGCTGAATCTTAATCCAGAAAGATATGTCTTTCTTTCTGGTACCCTCAGCACCATCAAGTACCATCCTAGATACTAAGAAGCCTGATAAATTTAGGCTCCTTCCGCGGTATTTATTTAAAGTAGCAACATATCACTTTAAGTAGTCATGATTCCCCCCAAACTGTTTTGGGAATATTATTTGGTAAGGGTGCTGAGAGTTAGGAACTCCTTTTCCCCAGACAGACCTGAAATTCCCAGTGTTGTTTAACAATCTGTCTGCCCAGGGAATGGTGGAAATTCATTATTTGAGTCTAAATCTGATCATTTAAATCTGAAGCTCTGTTTTCTTTCTCCTTAACTATAACAGGGAATCAACAAACTTTATTTCATTTTCACATAAATGGATAAAATTTGCAGGCCAAGGAAGCCCCTCCAAGAGTAGATGAAGACTTACAAATATGGAAAAATCCATTTTTTCTTCCTACCATTTCTTTTTCATGGAAACACCATTCATGAGAGAGAGAGAGAGAGAGAGAGAGAGAGAGAGAGAGAGAGAGAGAGAGGTGGCTTAAAAATGTTGGTTAAGGAAAAATTGAGAAAGATGCAGTCCACCCCAATACAGTGGTACCTCGGGTTACAGAAGCTTCAGGTTAGAGATGCTTCAGGTTACAGACTCTGTTAACCCAGAAATAGTACCTCGGGTTAAGAACTTTGCTTCAGGATGAGAACAGAAATTGCGCAGTGGAGGCGCGGTGGCAGCAGGAGACCCCATTAGCTAAAGTGGTACCTCAGGTTACGAACAGTTTCAGGTTAAGAATGGACCTCCAGAATGAATTAAGTTTTTAACCCAAGGTACCACTGTAGTTTAATATCAGCATTCATGCCCTGCTCTCACATCCCAAACTCTGAGAAGTATGACCCCATCATGAGTGATATATTTGCTTATTTCAACCACCCTCCCCCAAATCACTGTGATTAAAGTGCAATTGGAAAACAATGTATTGTGATTGTTAGACCTGCCTATAAAACAAAAGGTCCTCATTCCTCACTGTCCCAGGCCTTCCCTTGTGAGCTCTTGGTGGCTCCCCAGTTAGCTTCAGTTTGGTTCTGATAAAAGGGGCAGGGATGAGGTGTGTTTAACTTACTGGAAAAAAAACCAAGGCAACAGGGCAGTTGGGAAGGTGGGGGACTCCCTCATCCAATTTGAAATGTCTTCTTGGTAGCATGTTCCAATTCAGGAATGTGAGCTCATGCTCCAAATCAGCCTGTGGTGCAGTGGTTAGAGTGTTTGAACCGGGACTTGGGAGATCAGGGCTCAAGTTCACACTCAGTCTTCAAGCTCATTGGATGACCCTGGGCCAAGACCTGTCTCTCAGACTAACCTGCCTCATGGGGTTATTGTGGGAATTAAATGAGATGCGGTAGAACAATGTACGCCACATGGAGCTCCTTGGCGGAAAGAGGGGATATAAATCAAATACATGAATAAATTATTCTGGGCACCCACAGAGCTGATGTACGCCCCAATTAGGTACAATATCAGCTTGGATGAACCAGACTGATCAATAAGACCTTTTATCCAAAGTTCATGTGAATTTATTTTGAAATGCTGTGCTTTCCCTATCCCAAAGTATTCCTGTATAAAGGTAAAAGACCCCTGGACAGTTAAATCCAGTCAAAGGTGACTATGGGGTTGTGGCGCTCACCTCGCTTTCAGGCCGAGGGAGCCAGCGTTTGTCCACAGACAGCTTTCCAGGTCATGTGGACAGCATGACTAAACTGCTTCTGGTGCATTGGGACACCGTGACGGAAATCAGAGTGCATGGAAATGCCGTTTACCTTCCCACTGCAGCGGTACCCATTTATCTACTTGCACTGGCATGCTTTCAAACTGCTAGGTTGGCAGGAGCTGGGGTAGAGCAACAGGAGCTCACCCTGTTGTAGGGATTCGAACCACCGACCTTCCGATTGGCAAGCCCAAGAGGCTCAGTGGTTTAGACCATAGCGCCACCTGCTTCCTGAATAAACAAGCACACAATCACTGATAGGTCCACCTGCCTTTGTGAGGCTCAAAGCAATGAAGATGATGCCTCCCCAGCTGTTGCCATTGGCTGTGGATTTCTTGTGATGTCACCCAAAGCACTTGGCAACTGAGTGGATATAAAGGCAGACCAAGGGGAAAGCCCTTTTTTTATTTCCAGCAGGTAATGGATGTGACATTCAGCACTGCCCAGGTTTCTTTCACTTGGAGGAGGCAAAGTGATGAAGGAGGCAATCCTCTGGCAGTGGGAGGCTAGGGAGCGATAATAAGGCAAGTTTTCTTGCTTGAAGGCTGCTGGTATCTGTGATTAGAAGCTGGTGGACTTCTCATGATGGACCTAACAGTAGCTTCCGGCACAACGGAACACTGTGATGGAAACCAGAGCACACAGAAATGCCATTTACCTTCCTGCCACAGCGGTACCTATTTATCTACTTGCACAGGTGTGCTTTCCAACTTCTAGGTTGGCAGGAGCTGGGACAGAGCAACGAGAGCTCACACCATCACAGGGATTTGAAACACTGACCTTCTGATCAGCAAGTCCAAGAGGCTCAGTGGTTTAGATCACAGCACCACCCTCGTTCCCCCATTATCTATTCCTGTATAGAGAATGTTGACAAAAGAGGAAAGCAGAGGGGAAGGAATGGGGAATGGGAGCATTAATAGATGTCATGGATGTCATAGAATCGTAGAGTTGGAAGGAACCATGAGAATCATCTAGTCTAACCCCCTGCAATGCTGGAATCTTTCACCCAACACAGGGCTTGAACCCGTGACCATGACATTAAGAGTCTCATGCTCTACCAACTGAACTATTCATCTTATCCTTTCCCCTCCCCACCCATACGTTTAAGAACATTAATGTGCAGGCATGGCATCTTCATTAACTGAGGGGGACTTGTGAGGAAAATATTTCTCTTTTAGTCAGATTAGAGCCTATAACTAAATACTGGCAGATTTCTCTAGATAAGTGGGGAGGACACGGAATTATTTTATTCATGAAAATGGATGGAAACAGTTTAAGATAATTTTGCAGAACACGACAAGAAAATTGTAGAGCTTTAATGTGCATTTGCCAGGTCAGTCAAAAAGACACAAAACATTTAAATCCAATGCACACATCACAGTAGGCATTTTTTATTAGCAGAAATAATTTCCCTGCCATACTTGCCAAGAAGGATGGGGTTATATTACTAGTGGCAGTGACTGTGCCTTGAAATTCATTCCTCTTGTGCCACACATTCAATTGCTTTAATATTCTTGGCTTGACCTCTTGGACCTGTAGTATTTTTATATGCCTCTGAGTCATGGTGATTTATCTACATATTTCACAATGCAGGCCAAGAAATGGAAGCATAATGACCTTCTCTTCTAAGGTGAGTGGGTCCAACATATTTTTGATGTCCTGTCACTACAAGACCTGTTCAGTCACTTTAAAAGACTGTGCAGTTTCTTGGTTACATTTAAAGAAAAACCAGAGGGCCAAAAGAACTGGTTCGGATGGACTAATCTTTAATGTAAATTGGTTTTGGAACTAAGATTTAAATTTGCATTGTTGGTTAGCATTAATTAGATTTGCATTTTCATATTAATTAGTTTAACACCTCCAAATCAGTTTCTAAGGGACAATTGAGGCAAGGCACTGAGAGCTGTGACATAAATATAATCGGAATTAAGGCATTAAATACTTTTCAAATCCACATGATCAGAGTCCATGAAATTTGGAGGATTAATTCACAGAGTCATTGGATTCTCCAAATACTTTGAGTTTAAAACATTTTGATTTTGTGGGCCCTTTGATGGGAGCATGAAAGAAACTGAAGAGACTGACAGTTAATATATTCTCAAGTCTTCCTGCTGTTTAGTCTATGAATAAAAGGCTTTTGTTCACATGTGATAAAATGTGTTTCACCGCAAAGGTGAGGGGGGGGGGCATATTGCCATTGTTAAGCCTTTAGTCTATGCTCTCACACTCAGAGCCACAACTTATATTCAACCTAGCACAAAGGTTAAGGTTCCACCAAGACAAGGATTTTCCCATCTCTTCCCTCTGTGCACCTTCCTAAATCTGTCTTGGAAGTTCTCCCAACCCTCCAGAGCAGATATAGAGGAGGAGAGGGGGGAATTCCTGTTGCACTGATGGGAATCCCTGCTGTAGTTTCCACTAGCATGATGAGTTAGGATCCCATGCTAAGTCAAGTTACATTTATAACACAGCAAGAGCCTTTCCTGGAGTTTGGAGGTGCTGGGATGGGAACCCAGTAGGGAGCTTCAAAAACCTGACAGGCAGAGGCCAAGAAAATTCCAGCCACCCATTTCAGAGGTTGTGAGATAATCAGAGAGTGGGGTAACAAAATACAAGCGGGTCTAGGTTTGTGAAAGTAGTTCTGGTAAAGGACCTGGAAATCTCAGTGCTCTCCATGGCTAATTAATGGATACATGTGACAGGTTAGGATCCAAATAGCTGGAGTGCTTGTTGTTGTTTAGTTGTTTAGTTGTGTCCGACTCTTCATGACCCCATGGACCAGAGCACACCAAGCACTCCTGTCTTCCACTGCCTCCAGCAGTTTGGTCAAACTCAGCTTAGTAGCTTTAAGAACACTGTCCAGCCATCTCGTCCTCTGTCATCCCCTTCTCCTTGTGCCCTCCATCTTTCCCAACATCAGGGTCTTTTCCAGGGAGTCTTCTCTTCTCATGAGGTGGCCAAAGTATTGGAGCCTCAGCTTCAGGATCTGTCCTTCCAGTGAGCACTCAGGGCTGATGTCTTTCAGAATGGATAGGTTTGATCTTCTTGCAGTCCATGGGACTCTCAAGAGTCTCCTCCAGCACCATAATTCAAAAGCATCAATTCTTCCATGATCAGCTTTCCTTATGCTCCAGCTCTCACTTCCATACATCACTACTGGGAAAACCATAGCTTTAACTATGTGGACCTTTGTTGGCAAGGTGATGTCTCTGCTTTTTAAGATGCTGTCTAGGTTTGTCATTGCTTTTCTCCCAAGAAGCAGGCGTCTTTTAATTTCATGACTGCTGTCACCATCTGCAGTGATCATGGAGCCCAAAAAAGTAAAATATCTCACTGCCTCCATTTCTTCCCCTTCTATTTGCCAGGAGGTGATGGGAACAAGCTGGAGTGCAGAAGGTGATTTTTGCCAGTATCACAACTGGGAGATTGAGGCTTAAGTTCCCTCCTCTCCTGCTGCCCTTGCCCCAATCCTACTCAGTGACTATTTACTATGTGCCTGTCAGCAATGCAATATTGCAAGTTCAATATTGCATCTAATTTGGCCCTAACAGCCTTACCATGGATTCAGAGGTGTGTTTTCTGCAATTGAGCCCTTTTAGCAGCCATATAATATTTACCTATTTGTGAAGTCACTTACTTATTTCAGAGCATTCTTGGCAATGCAGTAACTGTCTTGGAAATAAACCTTAATAGATGTAGTGTTTGTTATTGAACGAGCATGCAAGTGCATCTGGATAGTCTTGTGGCAATTTATTTTAAAGTCCTACCAGCTGCTAAAATGAACCATATTAGAACAGTGTTCTTGCTAAATTGACATGCAGGTCTTGACCTGCACAATAGACTAACATATCCTTTCACAAACATCTGTTATATAGAAACTCATTATTCAGAACTTGAAATATCACAAGTAAATACTTTCGGCAAGATTATTAGTGTCATGTATATCATTTAAAAACTTCTATTGTCATTGGTGAAGTATACAAGCTGCTCAATTAAGGCAGGCATGTGGTGCAGTAAAAACAAAAGCTCTGTAAATTGACTTCATGTTCATTATAACTGACTCTATATTTTCCCCAAATAACGGTGTCAACATACTATTGTCAATTACTTTGCCAAATACCAAAATGACTCATAAAAGGAAATGCTAATCAGAACCATGGGGATGAACTGCCAGGCTTTGCTCATAAATATTATTAGTATTTTATATTTAAATATAAATGACTACATCATTTCTATAATGATTACTCCTCAATAAGATAATTGGATTGCAATGTCTTCTCAGACTACATTCATTGTTGCTGCTCCTTTGCCTTGAATGAACACCTAGACTAGGTTCTCCTCTTTCCTAGCCCCTGAGTGTATACCATTAAACTACTATAACAAAAGTTTATTTATTTCCTTTTGGATTTGGTCTTTGGTGGGAGCCAGGACCCCAGAAGAGTGAGGTGTCTACACCCTAAAGCCTTGCTTAATGGCTCCCAGCTTGGGTGAATATATGTTCTCTGATGGGAGAGTTTGGAAGAACTGCCATGTGTTGTGATAACCCACAAGAATGGTGGGTATAAAGTCCATCAAAGTAAGAGCAACTGAATTACCCCAGGTGGTAGGTGGGGCGAGGTCCTTGGGTGTTGAAGATTGAGTCTCAGACCAAATGTTCATATCCCACTTCTACTTTTTTTATTCTTTTTTCTTCTGTTTAGTTTCAGTCCTTTAATTAACCTAGCTTATTTGCATTGTTTTATGCAATGGTGTTTAGTTTAAGCTGTTAAAGTAGGTTAGTTTATTGTTTATTTATTACCCAATATTGTATGGCCTAGGACCCTCGTACTTATGGGACTGCCTCTCCCGGTATGCCCCACGGAGGACCTTAAGGTCCATAAATAGCAACACCCTAGAGGTCCTGGGCCCTAAGGAAGTCAGATTAGCCTCAGCCAGAGCCAGGGCCTTTTCAACACTGGCTCCGGCCTGGTGGAACGCTCTGCCTCATGAGACCAGGGCCCTGCGGGATCTGATTTCTTTCCTCAGGACGTGTAAGACAGAGTTGTTCCGCCTGGTCTTTGGCTTGGAATCAACTTGACCCCCCCTCCCCTCTTTCCTTTTTCCTTTCTCCTTCTGTGATGGAACTCATATTTGGGGACTTCCCTGGATTTTTTCTGGCCCATCTAGGACCAATCTGGATAGTTGGCCTTGGTGAAGATTTGACGTTTTTATCCCCAAAAAGTTTTTGATTTGAGTTTCTACTGCAACGAGGCTGCATTTTAATGTTTTAATGTTGTACTTAATCTTGTTTTTAAGTTGTATTTTAATCAACTGTTTTTACCTGGTGTTAGCCACCCTGAGCCTGGTCTTGGCTGGGGAGGGCAGGGTATATAATAATAATAATAATAATAATAATAATAATAATAATAATACTGAGTGATGTATATTTTTGGTATTCATTGATACTGTGATTTATTATTGTTTCTAATGCTTCTGAATGGTTATACTAAGAGCCAGCATGGTGTATTTATTGGTTACAGTGATGGATTAGGACCTGGGAAATCAGGGTTCAAATCCTAGCTCAGCCATGAATCTCACTGGGTGACTTTGGGCCACGCAGTCCCAGTCTCACAGCCTAACCTACTTCACAGGGTAGTTGTGAGAATAAAATTGGGAGGAATCATGCACGTCACTTTGGGCTTTCCTTAGAGGAAAGGAGAGATATAAATGCAATAAATAAATGAATACTTATTTGAAATGTTGTTACTTTGAGCACAAACAGATGGTGATACGCCCTCTTCCATTTGTCTAAGCATATAACATAGGTAAATACTTTCAGTGGCGTAGTGTGGGTTGTCAGCACCCGGGGCAAGGCAAGTAATTTGCGCCCCCTAACCCGTGAATTTGCGCCCCTAACCCTAACCCCCAGATGTTGCGCCCGGTGCGGCCGGCCCCCCCTGCACCCCCCACGCTATGCCACTGGATACTTTGACATCTCAGCTCCTGTAATCCTCTTGTGAGACCTTTGAAATACCAGGTTACCTTCTCCTAAGAAAGAAAATCCAGACTGTAAAACTCTTTTGAGACAACGAGCAGGTAAAATACGGTATTACCCATGACAAGTGTCTCTTCCTCTGTAGGCTAGTATGTTCATGGCTCACACACATGAATGTAATTTATGCATTTGTATTTTTCCACCTCCAACACTTGAAATAGTATTTGTGTAATCAATTGACCCCCAAAGGGACTCTGCTCTTTCACTATTGTAACATAGCTACATTATGCAGCACAAGGGATTTAGTAGCAATCCTATCCTCATCCAGTCAGCATTACTCAAGGACAGGAATGCACCTGGGAATTATGCTTTTGGCAATGTTATCTAAAGTAGCTGCTAAAATCTGAAGCCAAGTAACATCTTTTTTGGAATCAGAAAAGAGATTTCAAAGTTGATGAGTTGCAATAACTATTTTCATCTAGGATTTTAGCAGAGCTTCATTCGAGTTTCCCATATTTTTAGTTTGAGTTGCTGAAAATGCCCTACTGCATTCTCAACAATGTATATTGATCTTTATTGACCCACCATGCTGTACAATAGCAGGTAACTTGATGTTTATGACACAAGTTAATTGCATATAATTTTGAAGTTAATTTTCACCACAAAATAAAATGTGTGATAATGGTAACAAACAAGAAGACCCCCTTTGGAATAACCCTAATTACTTACATAACATGAGCTACAACTGTGCTATTATTTCCAGATGCATGCATCAATTAGTTCAGTGATGTGCTGATCTTAAAACACACACTTCTAAAAACTCATCTTGGGGAACTAGTTAATCTAATGAATAAAAAGACACCCACAACTTTTCCTCTATGATGACAACGTCTGTATTTCCAGTAGAGTGGAACAAATTTCCCCTTCCCATTTTGAGGGAAGCATTCTTCCTCAGTGAAAGAAGAGGAGGTGAATTCTACTCATATGGGGGAAGTGGGCAAAATATTGAAGTTTTCTTTTTCTTTTTTAAAAATATTTTTTATTTGGTTTTACAAATTTGTTCACATTCATATTCATCCATAGTAAAAAACCAAACAAAACAAATGCATAAAAAAACAAAAAAAAACTATTCACAAGATGCTTCTGAATCTCTAGATTTCTCTCCTCCCTTCCATGGGTTCTTTAAGTGACTTTTAAACTGCATATTGTAAGTGCATCCAATTTACTGTCCTCCACTGCATCCAAGAAGGGACGCGGGTGGCGCTGTAGGTTAAAGCACAGAGCCTAGGACTTGCCGATCAGAAAGTTGGTGGTTCAAATCCCCGCGACCGGGTGAGCTCCCATTGCTCAGTTCCAGCTCCTGCCCACCTAGCAGTTTGAAAGCACAAAGTGCACGTAGTACCTTCTCTGGCGGGAAGGTAAACGGCCTTTCCGTGCGCTGCTCTGGTTCACCAGAAGTGGCTTAGTCATGCTGGCCACATGACCCGGAAGCTGTACTGTATTGGCTCCCTTGGCGAATAAAGCAAGATGAGTGCCTCAACCCCAGAGTCGGTCATGACTTGACCTAATGGTCAGGGGTCCCTTTACCTTTACTTTTACTGTATCCAAAATCTATGTATCATTGCAAGAGTTATTTAAAACCTGCTAAAGAGTTCAAGTGTTTACAGTGGTCTTTCAAATATAATATAAATTTGTCCCAATCTTTATTGAAGTTTTGATCCTCCTGGTCTCTGATTTTCCCAGTTAATCTTGCCATCTCTGTATAGTCCAATTGGAAATGTTGCAGTTTTCATTGAGGGTGGGCAGGAACTGGGTTGCCGTGCCTTAAGCAAGGTGGTGAGAAGTTTTCTCTGAGCCCCTTTTAAACTGTGACAGACACTTGGCATGGCTACTCACAGCAGACACAACTCATGCTAGTACTTCCTGGCATAGGAAGCTGCCATATACAGAATCAAGCCAGCAGCACTAGGGAAGACAGGTGAATGAATGCCAGTGTACTGGAAGAAGCAAAGATCACCAGTATTGAAGCAATGATTCTTCAACATCAACTTCGTTGGACTGATCATGTTGTGCGGATGCCTGATTATCGTCTTCCAAAGCAACTACTCTATTCTGAACTTAAAAATGGAAAGCGTAATGCTGGTGGTCAACAAAAGAGGTTTAAAGACTCTCTCAAGGCAAATCTTAAAAAATGTACTATAAAGACAACTGGGAAATACTGGTCTGCGAGCGCTCCAGTTGGAGAACAGCTTTTACCAAAGGTGTCGTGGGCTTTGGAGACACTCAAACTCAGGACAAAAGGGAGAAATGTGCTAAGAGGAAGGCATGCTTGGCAAACCCTCACCATGATCAACTCCCTCCGGGAAACCTATGTCTCCACTGTGGAAGGAATTGGCCTCCACAGTCGTTTACAGTCACACCATTAAGACTGTGTTTATGGAAGACAATGTTACTCGGCTATGAGTGATCACCAGAGAAGAAGTAGTAGAATGCACCAGTGCCATGCAAGGAAAACCTTCATCTGCCACATAACTGTGTGCCATGGAGCTTAGAATGGTCTAGAACAGTGTTTCTCAATCTTTTCCCAACCATGGCCCCCTTCCAACCTTGTTTCCTTCATGTGCCTTCATCCTACCAGTAGAAAGGTAGCTATTTTGTTTGTAAACAGAACATGAATTTTATTTATGATTTTTATAATCATATAATTGTGCCTGTGGCCTCCTTGGAATATCCTGGGGCTCCCTGCCCCCCAAAAAACCACTGGTCTAGAAGAAGTAGACTAATAACACCACGGAGCCTCCTAGTTGCTCCTACTAGTCATGAGGTAGGCTTGTTCCTACCTGGAATTTAACCTGGCGCCTTCTGCTTGCAAGGCAGACATGCACCTTATCTCTGACTCTAACCCCAACATCCATATACGGACCTCCAGAAGAAATTAAGTTCTTAACCCGAGGTACCACTGTATGCCATATATGGTTGGTAGACTTAGGTGTCTTTCTGAGAATGTTGCCAGTCTTAAATTTTGAAGTTATTTATTTATTGCACTTGTTGCAAAGCCTTTTCTTATACTCGTATTGCATTTCCTTATTGCCGTAAAGCGGCAGGTACAATCCCTGGGGCAGCAGTTAGCAAACCTACCCCCTTTTCAGCCAGTGCACCTGTTAATACTTGTCCAGCAGCATTTTTCCTGAATGAAATAAAACAACACTTTCCTCCACGCTTGCAAACCCTAAAGGAAGGGCTTGTGTCCCCAAATTGTCCCAACTGTGTGGAGAATCCACACAAATGGTTTATTACTCAATTCTGTGAGTTAGATGGAGTAATGATTTAAAGTGGCTTTCGTGAGCAGATATAATTGCAAATGTTTCAGCGTTTCTATAGTTAATAGATTTTAGTTTTCTGCTGTTACAGGAAAGTTTCTCTTCTGACAATTGTCATGACTTTGAGGTAATTTGGCATCACTCCACATGTTCATCTCATGCTTCTTGGTTCTTTTTATCTATTTATTACATTTGTTTAATATGCAACCCATTCTTCCAAGGAGCTCAGAATGATGTACAGTGGTACCTCGGGTTACAGACGCTTCAGGTTACAGACTCTGCTAATCCAGAATTAGTACCTCGGGTTAAGAACTTTACCTCAGGATGAGAAGAGATATCATGTGGCAGCGGTGTGGCGGCAATGGGAGGCCCCATTAGCTAAAGTGGTACCTCAGGTTAAGAACAGTTGCAGATTAAGAACGGACCTCCAGAACGAATTAAGTTCTTAACTCGAGGTACCACTGTATTAGGTGTGGATGTCTTAAAAAAGAAAAAAGCCCATGAGATCCATCAACACTAGCTCAGTATTGTCCACACCAGGAGTGGGGAAGTGGATCTGTCCAGCAGGCCACAACATTATCTCCCACTCACCCCATGGGCCAGATTTGTTAGGCTGCCCACATGTCAAACCAGCTAACATCACAATGATGTCGGGGGGACCTCTCTGTCTGCACAGTTCAAAATCAAACTATGCGAGTAAATATAAAGTGCTGACAACCTTGCAGAGTTTTTATTTTTTATTCTAACTTGCTGTTGGCACACTTTACATATTACTGTTGTAAGTAGTATTGCTACTTTGCCACCGCAAACCTCCAGCTCAAAATGAGCACCTGACAGCGACGTACAGAGGGACACATTCTATTTTATATGCATAGCTACAACATAGTAATAATGTATTCAGTACTGTAACAACTAATTCCATTTCCCAGGACTGCAAATGAGATTTGAAAGCTTATCAGATTTTAAACTTGGATATCCAACTTCAAATAGAACTAAATATTTTGTAATTAGATGAGCATTGGTTTCTGAGCAGATGTAGAATTTGGATAACAGTTGAATTGGGAGCATTCACTGGTGGGGTTCTTTCGGACCAAGTAATTAACTTTTGTTTTCTGAGTCTGTCCTGAACTTTTGGTATAGAGAAGGTTGATACACTGTGGAAAAACTTTTTAAGAGCATCTGTGTTCAAGGGCTTGGTACAATGTTTGTCCTTTGTCTCGGGGAAAGAAAGGAAATGGTGGACTAATCTCTCTCTCTCTCAAAAGTGCAGAACAGATTGGCAACCCAGTCCTATGTCATAAGGGACTCTAGCGATAAAGGAGGCTGCCTGGGAAGAGGGAGGTAAAAGCACATGGATCCTCAGGATTTTTGCATTGGGTCACCCCAAATTCACCATCAGATCACATAGCATGTCCATGGCTACAGCCTGCACCAAAAAAATCACGCACCCATTGTTTCCTGGAGTGGTTGGGGTGTGGTTGTCTTTGGTTGGCTGTAGTGAGATTTGTTTTTGTGTGAGAGTGGGGTATGTGTGTGTGTGTGTTTTGGATCCAACTCTTTAAGACATCAATCATAGAAGAAATATGCAAAATAACTAAGCAAGTATTAGAAGTCTCCTCAGAACTGGCCCTACTAAACATCTTTAGGGAAGTTTTTTAATGACTGATGTTTTAATGTATTTTTAATCACCTGTTGGAAGCCACCCAGAGTGGCTGGGGAGGTCCAGCCAGATGGGCAGGGTATAAGTAATAAATTGTTGTTGTTTGTTGTTGTTGTTGTTGTTGTCTTCTAAGATAATAATGCCCACTCACATCATAAAGAGCTAATAACCCACCTACCCTCAGCAGCCAGAAGCATCATAGCCAGACACTGGAGAGACCTGTCAGGAGTGAACATGGACCAATGGCATCAAATAGTATGGGAAACAGCCTTATTTTTTTTTTAAAAAAACTAACCAATAAACTGAAACTGACATGGGGACAAATAGAAGACGCCTTCACTCTGGTATGGTTTCCCTTTATTACATACATAGCCCAACAAGACAACAACAAGAATCTGCTGACAGCAAACGAATCAGTCTGGCTGACCTGATCCAAAGGTTATAGTTCTGAACTACAGCCTTTCCCTAAAGCTGTGACTTTCCCCGGGAGCTATGGAGATTCCCCAAGGAATCTAGCTCAGTGTGGCCCTATTTAATTTTTATATTTGTGTGACGTCTACACTCCTGTTCTGATGCTAAAGCATATGCATATTGCCACCCTGGGCTCCTTTGGAGGAAAGGGCAGGGTATAAGAGGAATAAATTCAATAAAACATATTATAGCCTTTAAAAAGAGATAGTGAAGTTCTTCTTACACTGTAAGCAATTTCACGGGAAAGAGCCATTTATCTCAAACTATGCCCACAAAACTATAGTTTCTCTGACATGGGCATTTTTGAATGTGAGTTATTTAAACATGAAAGTTGGCCTTAGATTCTGTGGCAGTCCAGTCTCTGCCCAGTCAATGCAATTTGCTTGGGTGTTTCATAATGAAATGATTATCCTTAAAATTGCAAACATTGGCCGGGTGTCGGGGGTGGGTTGGAGAGAGACTGGCTATCTGAAATGAGCTTTATTTCCATTCTCTTATTTTCAGCATATTAAAGGCACCAATTACCGTAGTTCCGTAAGTGGCTATTCAGAGCTTTTTAAAAATTGTGTGAAATGAAACATTTAACTAGTTTAACTGTAGTGGTATTTTATAAATTACTTTTAAGTATTAGATAAAATGTAGGGTTCTCTCTCTCTCACACACACACACACACACACGTCTCTTCATCTTTTTTGGATATTTAGGGAATACTCACCACCTTAGCAACCAAATACAATCTAAAATGAAGGCAAGCATATGAGGCACAGCTCATGTGTCAGCGTAATTTCCACTGATGTGCTATTCGTGCACTTGCAAATCTGTAGGAGCAAATGTGTATGTTCTCTGCTTGACGACAGCGACCTTTGCTGCAAAACGCAGAGAAACATCCTACGCAGGGAGGAAAAAGTATTATTTTTAATGCATAGCAATATATAGCTAAGCTCGTTTAAAACCCATCACTTTCAAAGGGAATTAACTGTGCATAACCGAGTGCAGGATAGTGACCTGTGCAAATTATCTGTCAGAGAAAGGTTACCATCTTCTTCCTAGCAAAAGTGTGGAAAAACAAATCATCTCTCACCTTATTATTCTTTACCCACCCAGTTCCTATATATAAACCACTCTCTACTTTTGAGCTATAGCACAATCCACATCTCTTATCCATCTATAGAAATTATGCGTGACTGCAAGCAGATGTATCTGTGTGTTGACATTCTCTGCTCGACACACGTTAGCCGCTGGAGCAGAAGATGTCCTGTCTGAAAGCTCAAATGCAGTGGAATATAATAGGCTATTTAGTCCCTCTATGCCCTATCACCTCCAAGAAAACTCCCTCCCAAGTTGCCTTTGCCCACACAAATCAAAGAAAGAAAACAGAAAACTGCCTCAGGTTCTAGGCTTCAGGATCTTTGAGACATTGTTATAAGAAGTCTAAGGTCTCAAATATAGAATAAATATCCATAAATGCACACATATCTAAATATATAAACCATGTGTCTGAAATAGTACAGGAGAGCAACCCTGAAGCCATTTTGATTCTCCCAATGACCTCAAATATTCCTCTGCATTAAGGGAGGCAAATGGGGAAAGCCTTCCTATTGTCTTTTCGTCCTGTCTTAAGGGCGTGTTGTTGTTGTTGTTGTTTAGTCGTTTAGTCGTGTCCGACTCTTCGTGACCCCATGGACCAGAGCACGCCAGGCACTCCTGTCTTCCACCGCCTCCCGCAGTTTGGTCAGGCTCATGTTTGTAGCTTCAAGAACACTGTCCAACCATCTTGTCCTCTGTCGTCCCCTTCTCCTTGGGCCCTCCATCTTTCCCAACATCAGGGTCTTTTCCAGGTATTAAGGGTGTATCGGTGTATAAATAGGGTGAGCCTGTGACCTGGCTTCAGGAACTAAAGTATTAACCATCACAAAATACATCTGTCTTTATACACCTGTCTTAAGGGCGTATCGGTGTATAAATAGGGTGAGCCTGTGACCTGGCTTCAGGAACTAAAGTATTAACCATCACAAAAGAATGGCCAGGGCTGCCTAGTTAATGCAATCAGTGACCATTATCAGGTGTCCTGGCAGACAGGCTTTCTGCTGCAGACCATCTCCTATGATGTATGTATGACGATTTTGGGGTGGTCTTTGGCTAAGAGGGTTGGGCAATGTCAAAAATCTTTAAAGGTTCCTGCACACTTTTGGTCTCTCCCTCCTTGGAAGGAGAGGAGGAAACTCAGATGCAACAGAAAAATAAAGATCTGCCTTGCTTTCCACTGGATCCTTCCTCCACCCATTCTTCTCTGACTGATCATGGACTTAGGGGACCCAGAGTCCCATGGGGAGTTGGGCAGCAAAAGCCAAACCCCAAATTTTCACACCAACATCACTGGCCAATCTGACAATCACAGCTCCAGTTATTTATTTGTATTTAATTATTACTATTTTTAAGTTTACCTGCCTACCTAAAATGGCACTCAAGCTGTTTCCTATTAAAAAATACAGTAAGTTCCATATCTTACCGCACTGGCATACTGCTTGTTCACACTGAACCATGGTTTGAATTCAACTATGGTTTAATATAGGGGTGAGGAACATCCAATCTTCATATATATTCGGAGTCGAGAGTGGATTTCATGCTCTTTATTCAGCTCATAGTGGTGAGGAGGAATGGAAGTTCCCCCAGAATGTCTGCTTTATATAAATTATTTGCACAATGGGCCCCACATGACTGGCTAATTCCGGGATTCACCTGTAGGCCAATCAGGTTGCGGATTCACTTCCACCTGGAGCTGGATTGGGTAGCTCCTGTGGACCAATCAGACTGCTGCATTCTGAATCCTATTGTTCTAGGACCAATCAGACTGCTGCTTTTTGGATCCTATTCAACTCAGTACATAACAAATCTACAGACCAATCTTGGCCCGCGAAGCCATTTCCCCAAAACCGCTAATCTGTCCTTCACTTCACATTACTGGTGATGTCAGCTGACGACAGGAGCACAAGGTTTAACCCTGCATTGGCTGCATGTCCTGTTCCCAGCATGGGACAGGATTGCACATCCAAGACAACAAAATTTAAGCTCTGATCAGCATCCCCTCGCAGGAGAAGCAGCCCTTTGGAGAAGCGCTTTAAAACTGAAAATGGGACTATGGGGTCTGTCTTAAAGTGTTGTTTGAAGCACCTGACTCCTTCTCCTTTATGAAGGGGAGGTGCTTTAAAAAATGCCTTTAAAGTGCTTTAAGGCAGCCTCCATGGTCCCGTTTCAGCTGAAACGGGGCTGGGGGCTGCCTTAAAAGCACTGCGTGAATCAACTTGTGTGCTTCTCCTGCAACCAGGCGGGTGGCTTAAAGATTGGAGCAAGATCTGGCACTTAAAAAGAGAAGTCATCTTTTGTTGTCACTAAAGGAAAGCTTCATTTTTGCAGGCCAGTCACTATTTTGTTTTCTTCATGAGGTTCTAGACATAGTACAATTTCAGAACATTATGGTGGATTTGAGGCCACTGGTAATGGCATCGGGGAATTATGGGGGGGGGGGGAACCAGACATTTAAAGACTTCCCTATTTATGCATAGATGCAGTGGCGTAGCGTGGGTTGTCAGCACCCGGGGCAAGGCAAGTAATTTGCGCCCCCCTAACCTGTGGATTTGCGCCCCCTAACCCGTGGATTTGCGCCCCCTAACCCATGGATTTGCCCTAACCCCAGATGTTGCGCCCGGTGCGGCCGGGCCCCCCTGCACCCCCCACGCTACGCCACTGCATAGATGGATGGATGTAGACCCATTTCAGGCAATGAGAATTCTGAGTTCAAATTAGTTATCCCCCTTTATTCCACCTGAAATGGCTAAAATAGATTTGCAGCATTCTTTAATGATTGCTTTCCATGCACTGCCATCCTAAGGTTGTTCACTTTGAAGTGACTCTCACTGAATACATTGGGACTTACTAGTATGCATTCATAGGAGTCTCAGCCTTCAGTCAATTGAATTTAGGCTTCACATCCTTTCACCTACATACAGTGGTACCTCGGTTCTAAAACTTAATCTGTTCCGGAAGTCTGTTCCAAAACCAAAGCATTCCAAAACCAAGGCATGCTTTCCCATAGAAAGTAATGCAAAACAAATCAATCCGTTCCAGATTTTTTAAAAACAACCCCTAAAACAGCAATTTAATGTGAATTCTGCTATCTAATGAGACCATTGATCCAGAAAATGAAAGCAATAATCAATGTACTATACTATAAAATAAATAAAACAGTATTGTAGATGATAAAAATTAAAATTATTTTTTTTCCTTACCTGCACTGATGATAGTCATTGTTTGCATGGGGGGCTTTTATCCATTTCCACAGTCATACAGTCAATCAATCAATCAATCAATCAGTAGCTGAACTGGGATCCACATAGTCACAAAAACAAATTAACTGAAAAAGCCTCAAAACAATAATCGCAAAATAAATAGCAAAAACAAAGCACCAAATATAAGCTCCAAATATCACCTTAGAACACTGCAATCAGAAACAGAAGGCTTGAATTATGATTGGGGGGGGGGGGAATTAGCAGCGCAACAGGAAACACAGAAACAGAAGGCTTGAATTACAATGGGGGGATGCAAATTAGCAGCGGAACAGGAAACACAGGGGGACACAAAACGGAGCATGTTCGGCTTCCAAAAAAAAGTTTGAAAACCTACTTTACTTGTGGTTTTGCAGCGTTCAGGTTCCAAGTTGTTCGTGAACTAAGCTGTTCGAAAACCGAGCTACCACTTTACTTCTTATGTTATTGATTTTATATGAAACTATTGTGCAAGTGCTATAAATAAATGTTTCCGAGCACAATTCAAAGTGTTGGTGCTGACCTTTAAAGCCCTAAACAGAGTGTCTCCACCCCCATCATCCAGCCCGGACACTGAGGTCCAGCTCTGAGGGCATTCTGCCTGTTCCCTCACTGTGAAAAGTGAGGTTACAGGGAACCAGGCAGAGGGACTTCTCGGTGGTGGTGCCTGCCCTGTGGAACACCCTCCCAGCAGATGTCAAAGAGATAAACAACTATTTTACTTTTAAAAGACAACTGAAGGCAGCCCTGTTTAGGGAAGTTTTTAATGTCTGATGCTGTATTGTTTTTAATATTCGGTTGGAAGCCGCCCAGAGTGGCTGGGGAAACCCAGCCAGATGGGCGGGGTATAAATTCTTCTTCTTCTTCTTCTTCTTCTTCTTCTTCTTCTTCTTCTTCTTCTTCTTCTTCTTCTTCTTCTTCTATTTAGTGGGGGGAGGTTCTAGAAAAATATGTGCCGGTACTCACCCTGAAGTTGTTACAGTAAGTGCCACAATTTGTAACAACATCAAAAAGAGGTGCCTGTGCTGCCTCCCCTTGAGTACCCCCTGAAAAAAGCACTGATCTAATTGTTCTTCCCCTTGATTTTCTACCTATTTGCTCAACCTATTTTCTACCTATTTGTTATAGGTGCACACCTGTAGTTAAAAAAAAATGGTGGGGGAAGTATTTTAGATGTGAAAGAGAGAATTGTGTATAAAATAAAAGTGATGAAGGTCACGTGATATAGGCTTCATGTTATAGGGCCTTACATCCCAAACAATGTAAAATCGGTCAGAAATAAAAGAGAAGGACAACTTTCCTCATCCTTGTTCAGGAGTTTTATCGTCTTTGGCTGTGAGTGAATCTCTCAAATACATCCATTGGTGCGCAAAGCTCATTTGCTTTAACTGACCTTGTATTCAATGCAGCACTTTGAGGATTGGACGTATCTGTCTCCAACAGCCCAGCAATAAACTGAAGTATAAAGAACAGAAAGAGGGCGAGAGAGACTATGATTCCTCATAAAGGGCAGTCTGAGTGAAATCCAAATGTCGGACATAAAATGGATGGCATTCTGAAACAGGGTTATAATGTGAGAAAGAGAGCTGATTCCAAACGAATAAGTTTGAAAGATATATAGCTGCGTATGAAGCCATCCTCAAGAATCTTTTACACATATATTTAAAAAGTAGCATGAAGAACAAGTGAAGCTGACCCAGTTGGTTATATTCTGCAAGCAAGTCTTTCCATTATTTCGTATGGCCACTGCCAACACAGATGCTTTCTAGCTGGGCCTGCCAGAACTCTCCATGTATTCTGGAATACTTTAAATGTCAAAGCAGAACTGTTGCTTCATGAGTACATTGTTTCTGAACTGCTCTTTAAAGCTCATTCCAACATTGTATGGTTGGAAATCTATTTGTGCAATAGGACTCCCTCTTTCTCTCTGCCCCTTCCCCAACAAATCTGTCCCAGAGGGTTCCCCAACAATCCAGTAAGATAAAGGGGAAATTTGTTTGGTCCACTTTTCTCAGCAGACTGATCTGCTCTGACAATTCCAAACTTGCTTGCTGATCAGAACTCAACACACAGCTGGATGGTGAACATATTTGGATTTTGCTACGCACCAAAAACACGTGTATTTTTTAATTAAAAGATGCACATGAAGTGCATATTTGATGTATGAATTGACTGAAAAGTTCATTCAGTTGTACTTTAAAGAATGCATGTTATGTTAAAAGTAAAATTATAATGTGCATTAAAGGTGGACTTTTTCCAAAGAACCTGCACAAAATGGAGTGCAACAGACGTATGATTGAGTACCAGCAAGATTGAAATGGGATGAAATTAGGCTCTGGAGCAGATTGGAGGGCACATAGGTGAGAAGGGAGAAACGGGAAGTCTTGTTTCGGTCCCAGTTCCATTGATGTTAACTGCTTAAGTTCACCATGGACACAGTGAAATGAAAATAAAGAAATAACTGCATCAGAAATTTGGAAGAGAGAAATAAGTTAGAAAATTGGGACTCCCCCCACTCACTGCCTTGCATAGCTAGCTAGTAAGAATGTGACAATTTCTGTTCAGACCCATGATCGTTACATGCAGTGCTGTTTCCATTCTTACAAGTATTTTATTTTTTTGTATAATTTATTTTATTTTTATTTATTAAAATTATACACCTCCCACCTACAATCTCAGGGCAGTTCACAGAATAAAAGATAAAAACACAAGTAGATAATGTTAAATTGTTATTCACCTTGCTGCCTGTGGAATTTTTCACAATTATGTAATTAATTGTGTGATTATTATGTTATCTCACAAAATTCATTTCACTGCAACTCACATTTTTTTAATGCAAAAGAATTGCAATGCAAACGGGGGGAACGTGATCAATTGTTGTGTCATTTGCAGACTGAAAACCGCCGTAGATACTGACTTTATTTGCTAGATTGATTTCTGTTCTGAGCATAGGAAAAATACACTAATATCAGTGATTTCTGCCCCTATTTCCATTTCTATGAGAATTGTCTGACATCTCTTCTACTTAGTTGGCAGCCTGGGTTCTGATATACAGGATAGGTTGGGCTACATTATATCAAAAAACTCCCACTGTTTTGGCTCAATAAAGGTGTATTTCTGCCATTTGAATAGCAGAAATACAATGCTGATTAGGTCACACATTTATATCAGTTCAGCAATAATTAACTGGAGGATTCATTAGAGGCCTCTTGTGTGATCATTGTTGCATCATTATAGATAAAATTATTTCCCCGTTGATATATGAATGATGAATTTTTACAATCAGAGTGATAAGAAAGACACCCTCTCTCCACTAAAAACTCATTCAAGATAATTATTTAAAATATGCATTTTCTTTTTGGAGACAGGTGAACTCTATAATAGAGTTCTTACATACTTAGCGTGATCAAATCACATTTGAATGTCTTCCCCATAAGAAAAGTATGCAGGCTGGACATTGGTCTTGATACGTCATTTAAAGGAGAAGTAGGCTCAGGGCTTGAAGAAACCACAGGAAATAGCTTAATGAACAAATAAAAATATAGGAAAGACATTCCAACCAAATAAACAGGCATGATCATGGGTCTTAGGAAAGAAAACAAGAGAAGTCAAGAGCTATATAGCCCATGATTACATTAGCTTTAGCACTGTTGAGTATTGGAACATGAAACAGATTGCATGCCCTTCCCAGAGCACAAGTAACCTTGAAACCTGGGAACACAATTAAGGTCCTTGGGAGGGAGTAAAGGTAAAGGACCCCTGGACAGTCCACTCAAAGGCAACTATGGGCTCATCTCACTTTCAGGCCAAGGAAGCCATCGTTTGTCCACAGACAGCTTTCCGGGTCATGTGGCCAGTATGACTGAACCACTTCTAGCACAATGGGACACTGTGACGAGTGCCAGAGTGCACAGAAACACCATTTACCTTCCTGCTGCAGTGTTACCTATTTATCCACTTGCACTGGCGTGCCTTCGAACTGCTAGGTTGGCAGAAGCTGGAACACAGCAACGGGAGCTTACCATGTCACGGGAATTCAAACCGCCAACCTCCCGATTGGCAAGCCCAAGAGGCTCAGTGGTTTAGACCACAGCTCCACCCGTGTCCCGAATAAACAAGCACACAATCACTGATAGGCCCACCCACCATTGTGAGGCTCAAAGCAATGAAGATGATGCCTCCCCAGCTGTTGCCATTGGCTGTGGGTTCCTTGTGATGTCACAAAAGGACTTGGCAACTGAGTGGATATAAAGGCAGGCCAAGGGGAAAGCCCTTTTCTATTTCCAGCAGGACACACCTGGCAATGGATGAGACATTCAGCACTGCCCAGGTTTCTTCCACTTGGAGGAGGCAAACTGGTGAATGGAAGGAATTAATCCTCTGGCACTGGGATGCTAATAAGGCAAATTTGCTTGCGTGAAGGCTGCTAGTATCTGTGACTGCAAGTTGGCAGATGTCTCATGATGGACCTAACAGTAGCTTTTGGCACAATGGGATCAGCAAGCCCAAGGGGCTCGGTGGCTTAGGAGGGTGTAGAAGTACAGTGATCAATGAGACTCACGGGTCACTATGATTGTAGCAGAGGTAGAAACTTTAATTCAATGGTTTCTTGCTGGAGACCTTGAAGATCTTCCCTTCTCTCAGAATAAATACTTTTCAGTGACTGATGGGTCTCTTGAGAGATGCACTCCACAAAACCACAGACTGTGCAGGGATTAAGAATGAGGCACTTGTATAAAACAGATCACAGCCATGTTATCTTTTCTTGCTTAGGAGAGGTTCCCCAGTTATAATCGCATGACTGTGAGCACAACTCCAACTTGATCTGCTGCTGTCCAGCTAAGGCTAGCTTTCAGCCTGCAGAAGCTGAGGCAGCTTGCTAGAACAGCACTACAGCTACATTTGCTTCCCTGGGCTGTTTCTATTTGCATTTGTTGTTTTGTTAAGATCTAAGGTGAGGCAGGGGACGCGGGTGGCGCTGTGGGTAAAACCTCAGCACCTAGGACTTGCAGATCGCATGGTCGGCGGTTCGAATCCCCACGGCGGGGTGAGCTCCCGTCGTTCGGTCCCAGCTCCTGCCCACCTAGCAGTTCGAAAGCACCCTTAAGTGCAAGTAGATAAATAGGTACCGCTTTATAGTGGGAAGGTAAATGGCGTTCCGTGTGCTTCTCTGGTGCCGGTTCGCCAGAGCAGCTTCGTCACGCTGGCCACGTGGCCCGGAAGTGTCTGCGGACAGTGCTGGCTCCCGGCCTCTAGAGTGAGATGAGCGCACAACCCTAGAGTCTGTCAAGACTGGCCCGTACGGGCAGGGGTACCTTTACCTTTACCTTTAAGGTGAGGCAGAGAGTTCTTGAGATTACCTAGCAGTGAAAAAGCCACCATGCCAGAGGAGAGATCTTACCATTTTCCATCTAGACCAGAGGTGTCTCACTCTGCCCTGGCAGTACCTGGGTTTCAGGGCTGGTTCTGTCCTTCAAAACCACGGGTGGCCAACCTAGCAGTTTGAAAGCACACTGGTGCAAGTAGATAAATAGGTACTGCTCCGTTTGCATGCTCTGGTTTCCATCACAGTGTCCCGTTGCACCATAAGTGGTTTAGTCATGCTGGCCGCATGACCTGGAAATATGTCTGTGGACAAACACCGGGTCCATCGGCCTGGGAAGCGAAATGAGTGCTGCAACGCCATAGTCACTTTTGACTGGACTTAACTATCCAGGTGTCCTTTAGCTTTTTTTACTTCTGTCCTTCAAAAGGGCCTCCTAAGTCATTCTCTTTCAGTTTAGTAATCAAATGTGAACACATACAGCTGTTCTTTTAATCAGGTATTTATTATGAAACTGTTGCAAATTGGAATGGGTTATGCTCCCTTTAAAGGAGCAGGGACTCAGCTTGCAGGTACTTCTGGGACTACTACTGTCATTCAAGGCTCAAGTGACCTTGGTGGCATGGAGGGTCTTCCATCAGCTCTCACTGGTGGTTCAGCAGCAGCCCTATCCAGGACAGGGAAAGTCTAACTTCTGTTGTTTATGGTCCGGGAACATCTAAGTTGGACTATTGCAGTGCAATATACATTAGGCTGCTTTGCAGACAGTTTACAAACTGCAAATGGTGCAGAATTCAGTGGCCATTCATCATCACAGGAAAAGTGTTACAGTCATACCTTGGGTTACAGATGCTTTAGGTTGCGCATTTTCGGGTTACGGATGTGTCGAAACTCAGAAGTACTGGAACGGATTACTTCCTGGTTTTGGCGCTTGTGCATGCACAGAAGCATTAAATCACACTTTGTGCATGCGCATAGGTGCCGAATCGCAACCCGCACGTGCACAGACGCGGTGCTGCGGGTTGGGGATGCTGCAGGTTGCGAATGTGCCTCCTGCACGGATCACGTTCGCAACCTGAGCGTCCACTGTACTTGCCAAACTTTTCCTTACAGCAATAGCTTCTCTTGCATCCAGAGGTTTCTCTCTGTCGATAGAAGGAATCATTGGAGCAGGTAATGGTGGTAATTTGTGGTGATTTTAGTGATTGGTGAATATCTTAATTTGGGCCGGGGGGGTGCCCCAACAATGAAAGGAGATTTTTGGGAGAATGGGACTACGGGGAGGAGGGAGAAACCTTCCTCCCTCTCCTGCTGTTGATAGATGCCTTCTATCAGCAGATGGGACGCAACCTTAGGAGTGGAACTGCAAGTGAGGTTTTAAGAACTAAAGAAATAATCACACAAATTGTATTTCTGTCCTGAGGAAACTTCATTAAAATACTAGATCAGGCTGCTCACTGCTGAACAACCTGCCCAGTTGCTAAAGATTCTGTGGTTAGCATGAATGGAAAGACGAACCATGTTACATTGTTACATGCATTGAAAAATCAACTGGCTTTGAAGAATTTCTGGGCATTCTCTTAAGTTCTAATTAGATGTTTCCAACTAACAAATGCCACTGAATTCCACCCAACTTTGAGCTTTAATCTTAAAAACATTGTCCGCCAGACCTGAAACAGGAATCAGAAGTATAGAATACTAACCCTGTTTGAAACTCATTGCGTTAGATGTTTTGAATGGTGCGATAGAAGCACAAAGCAGTTGTAGGTGTGTGTGTTTCTCTTTCTTCCATATGATATTGCTTATTGTTTTCTGCTCTAAAAATATTAAGGAGAAACCACACACACAAGCAGGAATTGGCCACATTGAAGAAACCCTTTTCTTTCTCTCTCTCTCCCCCATGGCTTTGAAACAAACACCTCATTTGATTTGTGGATCTGGAGCGAAGACAGCTGTGACAAATTCCAGTGACAGATTATAATTAAACTCCACAGAAAAGGGGCTCAGTAACAAAAAGAAAAAAAGGATCATAGAAGCCTACTGTCAACATATATTTTTCCTCATACTGATATTAAAATAACAAAATGTACTGACAAAAGGAGCTGTGGCAATGCCATGTGGGCGGCATGTTGCATCCAATGTGTTAAGACAGGATTTTAACGGTTTGCTCACACAAGTTGCTTGGTATAAGAACTCAAGCTTTTCTATTGCAGTTCCCATCAGAAAATGATGTACACAACCTGATTCAGCCTCAGTTTGTATAACAGTGGGCAGGAGCAGGTTCATGTCTCCATTGCGCAAATGCACATAGGCAGCTTTCCATGAAGTTGGGAAACCAGCTTTTTCAACTGTGATGACCTCTGTGTACAGATAAAGGTGTAAAGCGGGGATGTGGGTGGCTCTGTGGTCTAAACCACTGAGCCTCTTGGGCTTGCCGATTAGAAGGTTGGCGGTTTGAATCCACACAACAGGGTGAGCTTCTGTTTCTCTGTCCCAGCTCCTGCCAACCTAGCAGTTTGAAAGCACACCAGTGCAAGTAGATAAATAGGTACCGCTGTGGTGGGAAGGTAAATGGCGTTTCCGTGCACTCTGGTTTCTGTCACAGTGTTCCGTTGCACCAGGAGCGGTTTAGTCATGTGGCCACATGACCCCAGAAAGCTGTCTGTGGAAAACTGCCGACTCCCTCGGTCTGAAAGCGAGGTGAGCACCACAACCCCATAGTTGCCTTTGACTGGACTTAACTGTCCAGGGGTCCTTTACCTTTACCTTAAAAGGTATGTTGCAGACTTGCCCACAAAATAATGCACAAACAGCAGGATACAGAGCCTGTTGCCTCTTGTCGTACAAGCAATTATGTGAACTGGGCTACTGTTGATGTCAGGGGTTTCTTTGGCAAAAGGTTTATTAGCTGTGGTCTTGTTATCCTCATCAGAATGAAACTCCATTCATTACTTGGCAAGCCCAATTGCTGTATAGTGCCCACATCACAGAAGCATTTGTAAACATCAATGTACATGCATCTGAAACTCCAAATGGACCAGAGGTCTCAGACATATATACATACATGGATGTTTCAAGTCATACGCAGGATGTTCGTTCTTTACATGTTTGCTGCATGAGACACAAACCAGTATATCTTCAGTGTAAAGTGTGGGACTGCTGATCCTTGCAGATCTTTGGGGGCTCTCCATTTGAACTATTATTTTGAAGTTAATTAATGACATGGTATACCGCAGAAACCCCAAATAGATTGTAGTATTACCATAAAGATTTGGTCGATGGCACTGACCTTGACGTTATTGTTAATGCAGCTAACAGCTTCCAAAATGTAAGTTGCAGCCAGCTGGAGAATGTCAACTGCTCATTTCTGAATGCTATGCCAGAGGGTGGAACTCTGCAATCTTTTCAAAATGGACCTACCATAGAAGATCAGCCAATGGACAACAGGCAGACATATTCACAGACAGGTGGGCTTTATTTGCAATAGTTTGGAGCAGCAAACATAAGGAAGAGAGTTAACAGTACTTTCTTTTCCTTACTTGCAGTGCATTTCTATCTGATTCTATCATGTAAGGCAGGGGTCAGCAAACTTTTTCAGCAGGGGGCAGGTCCACTGTCCCTCAGACCTTGTGGGGGGTCAGACTATATTTTGGAAGGGGAAAAAAGAACGAATTCCTATGCCCCACAAATAACCCAGAGATGCATTTTAAATAAAAGCACACATTCTAATCATGTAAAAACACCAGGCAGGCCCCACAAATAACCCAGAGAGATGCATTTTAAAAAGGATACATTCTACTCATGTAAAAACAGGCTGATTCCTGGACCGTCTGCGGGCCGGGTTTAGAAGGCGATTGGGCTGGATCCGGCCCCCGGGCCTTAGTTTGCCTACCCATGATGTAAGGCATCTTGAATGGGTTTTCTACAGGAAACCTCTACATATTTTAAATAAATAAACAGATAAATAAAAAGTTTCCCTTTTAGTCTTTTTTTTTGGGGGGGGGACACCTCTCTTTGTGTGTGTGTTTGTGTGTCCTTAGCCCTGTCCATAAAGTCACATAGTTCCTCTCTCCCTTGCTGCTACTGTTCTGGGGAGAACCTCTAAGGCGTCAGACCTCTGTATATGGATATTAACTTGCACAATCTAGTACCCTGACCACCCTGTGGATCAAGGCACTTTCACCGTTGCATTGACTTTCTTTCCTATTTCAAGGAAAAGTCTGTCATGAACCTGTGGTCAGACTCCCCTTAGAGGATGAGGCTGGGGATTGAGAATGAGAAAGGGAATATCCCTCAGATGCAGATACTGAACCAGAAGCACTTGCCCCAAAGGCGCCCATTTTGGCAGGACCTTTCTGATCCAAAGACTCCAGCTCAGAAGGCCTTAGGCAATCACAATCTTTCCTGCTCATTCAGAGTCAGTGATTGCTAATGTATGCTGGGTCCCTTTAATTGAAAGCAGTCCTCTCATGGAAAGTGGAATGAGCTGTGAAACAGAGGTGCGGCACCTATTTAAAGCTCAGTTCCAGGATGACTGCTGCTGAAATAACATTTGAGCTCAAGTCTTATGGAGTTGCATGCCAGAGCTCTGCATGGAGAAGCCTTGCTGCTGCTGCTGCTGAACCCATTGCTCAAAATAGAACATAACCCTAATTTGCATTTCCTTGCCTTTGCAGTAGCACAGGCATGTCCAACAGGTAGATTGTAAGCTCCCCTAAGAAAAGCTCAACAACTTTGGCCTGAATCCTAGGGCTAGATCACTGCCAGACCTTAAGTCTGTGAGTAGATCACAGTCTCTTGGGAGTTGGCCGCCCCTGAGCTAGCAGAACCAGTCATCAAAATCCATTGAGGATGCAATGGCATGGTCCCTGGGAGATGGACCCAGAGGCCATTAGATGTGGGCTGTCCTCTGAGAGGGAGGTCTCACAAGGCCTCTGCCAGCTGTTGTGGAAACCTCAACAACCCCTGCTTTACTAATGTCAGATCTGTATCATTGGTTAGTAGTGATAGATCAGGGGATCACTTGAGTCAGAAGGATCTGCAGCCTTCCTGTTTCCTCAACATACCCTGAACCACGAGGTGGAGACCTAAAGGAATGTCTCCACCCCCCATTGTTCAGCCCGGACACTGAGGTCCAGCTCCAAGAGCCTTCTGGCGGTTCCCTCACTGCGAGAAGTGAGGTTACAGGGAACCAGGCAGAGGACCTTCTCAGCAGCGGCGCCCGACCTGTGGAACACCTTCCCATCAGATGTCAAGGAAATAAACAACTATCTGACTTTTAGAAGACATCCGAAGGCAACCCTGCTTAGGGAAGTTTTTAATGTTTGATGTTTTATCGTGTTTTTAATATTCTGCTGGCAGACGCACAGAGTGGGCAGGGCATAAGTAATAAATTATATTCTTATTATTCTTATTCTTATTATGCATTCTCTCTCTTCTTAGAAACCATGTAATGAAAATTGTAAAACGAAAAAGAAAATCCCAGAAAGGGAAAGAGAGAATGAATTTTCTCTCCACTTAACCATCCTGCTGCATGTCTGGAAGGCTTTGTAAGTTTTGGATTCTCTACCCCTGCCCACCCCAGCACACATATTCCTGGTAGGATTGCTCTGCCTGGAAGCTTTCTACAAACAAAGTAAGCATCCGTTTTTGTCATGTAATGATTTTATTGCCAGTGACTTTGGAGACGGTTAAAAAACACACACACTCCCTAGGAAAAAATCACCCTTAAGATCAGCCTGGGCAACCCTAGTGGAATTTAGTGCACCAGGATATAATAGATCACCTTCCTGGCTGAATTAAGTGCATTGACAGATCCTTGGTTATCTTTCTACCTTCCCCAAATCTCATGTTAACAGCTTGTATATGAACCTTTTTATGAATAACTAAAGGCTTTGAAGGTTTACAAACAAATCTTCATGTTTAAATGAATTGACCCAAATGAATAGCCTATCCACAGCTTGAAGAGTCCATCTAACAATGCATATTCTATACTTACAAACTGGCCGAAATCTCTGCTGCTAGGCTTGGGGGCTTTGGCACAAGAGAACAGGCAACTGTTTAGCAAAGCTGAAATCTTTGCTGATGTACAATTTTTAAGAAGAAACTGCAATGCAGATAAGAGCCTTGCCATGTAAACTGCAGGGCACTGGGCCGTGTGTTGATTGAGTGAGTGCAGAAAATCTAATTTAAACCAAGTGGGCAATTATAGTCCCACAATTGGTGATTACCTGTTCCACATTTGTCTTTAGTGATATTTATCCCTCTCTTTCCCTCTCTTAAGTTTCCATCATAGCACAGACTGCTTTTCTCTTTAAGATACTTTACAGACTTAGCATTTTACTGGTGGCAAATATGAACTGCTCAATGTGGACACAAATTGGCTCCAGCTGCCATCAAACAAAACAGCTTTGAGAATCAAATCTACTACAGCATCCCCTGTAGGAAACCATTTATTCGAAGGCTTCTATTATTTTAATTGGAAATTCTCTCTGTTTATGCTGCCAAGGATTTGAGACAGTAAAGATTGGCTCCAAAGTGCATTGCGTGGAATTTTAGCATGCTTGCTGAATGTTTCCTCCATCCCCTTTCTCTCTCTCTTTTTAAAAACCACAGTATATGATATGTAGGCTTCAATCTTGCGCACAGACTGCCTAAATCTTTGGGGCTGGCATAGATGTGATCATGCTCCCCTCTGTAGAAGTGCCATGGTCTGATCACTATGCTCTGAAAGCCAAGATTGACTTCCCGCTCCTCCCCGGCTCGGGTGGCGAACCTATTTGGGCTTGTCCGCGAAAACTGATGGATCCTGATAGATTCCGACAAGCCTTGCGGAACCCTGCTCCTCCTGGTGACTCATTAGATGACCTTGTTGAGGACTGGAATAACCGGCTCTTGGCAGCCATTGATGAGATCGCGCCTATGCACCCTCTGCGACCCCGTCGAAACCGGGCCCCTTGGTTTACTGAGGAGCTCCGGAAAATGAAGCGGGATCTCAGACGGCTAGAGCGAGTATGGCGACGGACTCGTGACGGAGCCTCAAGAACATCTTATAGGACACTTATGAAAGCCTATGAGATGGCTATGAAAGCTGCTAAGAAATCTTACTTTGCAGCCTCCATTGCATCCGCTAGCTCTCGCCCGGCACAACTTTTTACAATAATTAGGTCAATAACGTCCTTAGGAGGACAACCAAATTTAAGCACAAATTCGACCCACAGCTGTGAGGCATTCACAAGCTTTTTTGCGGAGAAACTCCTGTTGCTCCGCCGTGACCTCCCTGCCAATTTAGATACAGTGACTGAACTGGAGGCCCCTCGACTGACTTCAGGTCCAGTGTTGGACCATTTCGATTGGATACTCCCTACTGATGTGGATAGATTCCTCCAAGTTGGTAGGCCCACCACCTGCCTCCTTGATCCGTGCCCGTCTTGGCTGATTAGGGAGTATCCAGATGTTGCGCGGACCCCCCTCGTTGAAATTATCAATTTGTCCCTTGACACGGGGACATTCCCAGGGGAACTGAAGGAAGCAGTGGTGTGTCCACTCTTAAAGAAAGCTTCATTAGATCCCTTAGACCTATCCAATTACCGCCAAGTTTCAAATCTTCCATACCTGGGTAAGGTAATTGAGAGAGCGGTTGCTGAACAGCTTGGTAGGTTTCTGGAGGAAACATCGGCATTAGATCCATTTCAGTCCGGTTTCCGTCCTGGTTTTGGGACGGAGACGGCTCTGGTTGCCCTAACAGATGATCTCCGTAGACAACTGGACAACTGAAGTCAATTGGATTAAAACAGAATTGCAGCTGTAATGTGTAGCTTGTGTTTACTAGTCAAACGGTGGAGAGAGGTAAAGCTTGTGTTTCCAGCTCTGATCTCAAGTCCCCTTTCATTGATTTTTTTTAAAGCATGTCCCCTCTGACCTCTTGCTTCCTTTTCCATCTCAGTCTTCTTCACTAGCTAAGCCATGACTTTGCACCTGGTGCGAAGAGAAGGACTAAATGCAAAAAGAAGAGGCGGGACTTGTTGATGCTTGAGAAGAAGCCAGTGGAAGGTTTTCACATCTTCTATATCCCTCCCCTCCAATTTGGGTGAATAGGTATGAATGGGAAACATTGCAAGCTTCTCTGTGGAATCACCCTATGACACTATGGTAACATTTAAAGGCCTGCATTCATATGGGCAACACCAAACACATACCTATATACAAGAAAGTCACCTAGTTGGGATTGACCAAACCTCTTTCTTGCCCCCTGCAGGAATGAATCACAATATAGCATTGTTCTCATGGGCTATTCTTTTCCAAGGATATAGATGTGCTGCTGAGAGCAGCTTGAAACAGTGTCAAAGGCTTCTATCTTTTTGTAGAAGTGAGTGAGAAAGAGGGAAAGAGACTCAGTAATATCATATTTAAAAGGACAAAAATCCTTAACATTCACGCATTCCCCTGAAAATTAATCTAATTTACAGGAATTTCTGGGTCAAATACTTCAGTCTAGCACTAGTTGCAATTATTGTGGCATGAAGATACTTTCTGAATAAGATGTTTAATTGCCAAGGCATAAGGCCAAAGTGAATGAATCTTATTCAACTAGAGAAGTTTAAAGACTGAAAGGAAAGAGAGAGAAGACAGAGAACTGTGCTATCAACCCACACACGTCTGAGCAGATACCCACTTATACTTCTTGAGAATGTATTCCATCTGTAGAGCAACAGTAGGTGGCTGGAAGCAGTCTTGAAAATTCATTTGTAGTTTAAGAAATGGCAACAAAAACTTAAGGATACGTACTTTAAATGTAACAGTCACATATAAGAAGTCTAACCACCAAGAGATGCTATTGTCAAAACACAAAATTCAAATTATCAGTCTAAACACAATTATTTTGAAGTAAGTGCTATTGACCCATAGGAACCACTCCCAAATAAATCTGTGTGGAGTTACAGTTGAAAATAAGTTTTATGCACATTGAAAACCTGGCAACATTTCACAATTTTTAATGTTCATTTTTTAAGTAACACAAAAACCCACCACCACAGACATCTTAAATTTTGATGCTTGCTGATGACATTCAACAGTTAATTGAAACATTTTTTCTTCCCTAGTAGCTCCGGAACCTAATGTCAGCATTTCAACCCATTAAGGAAGTCTTTCAGAGAAAGTTAGCACAAATTTAAACATATGCAAAGTCAGTTCAGATCATTGAGGGAGCTGGCATTTGTCCACAGACAGCTTTCCAGGTTATGTGGGCAGCAGGACTAAACTGCTTCTGGCACAATTGGACACTGTGACAAGTGCCAGAGCGCATGGAAACACCGTTTACCTTCCCCCTACAGCAGTATCTATTTACCTACTCACACTGGTATGCTTTTGAACTGCTAGTTTGGCAGGAGCTGGGACAGAGCAACGGGAGCTCATCCCATCATGGGGATTCGAACCACCGACCTTCTGATTGGCAAGCCCGAGAGGCTCAGTGGTTTGGACCACAGCGCCACCCCTGCCCCAGTCTTTACCAGTCTGTGTGCAAGTACTTCCCACAGCCTTCCTCAGGAAAACACTCTCTTGATGCTGAATTGGAACCAACAGCATTTTGAGTTTTCTGCAGAATTGTTTCCAATGGGTTTTCATGGGGAAAGTGCTGGAGGTAAAAAATAATAATAGCAGCACTCTGACACAGAGCTTTAAAGCATGAACCTGTTTCCAGAAATGCGGCACACAAGGAAGTTCCGATGTGCCCTTAATTTATGGCAGATCCAGCACTGTGTACTTGAAACTACTCTTCTACCCATCTCATAATGACCTCTATGATTTAAACTAGACTTTTTATTATGTATTTTACAACTAAAGGAGATGTAAGAGGGGCGCATAGAGGGGAAAAGTTAAGGCTCTGCTTATAGTCCCATCATTTGAATTGATAGGACACAAAGAGAAAGGAAATTAATCGTAGAAATTGTGTCTTATTTTACAAAAGGAAGAAAGATGGGGAGATGAAGACGGAAACTGATTGGTACAGAAGTGTGATTCCATTGGATCCAAAGTGTTGGATATGGGTGCATTTTTTTTAAAAAAAATATTAAAGGTTTTCTTTTGTAAAGTACACGCATTGTCTCTTTTTCAGGTTGAGTTTTCTATAGATCATTTATATTTGTTCCAAGACATTGGTGTTGTATGCAGTATAAGATTGGGGAGAGAAAAAGGGTGGTGGGGTGGTGGCAAATAATATAAATTCTTCTACTTAGTTTGTGTGGGGGTTTTTTTGTGTCAGCATCAACTGGATAGGTTTTCTTTTTATTCGCTTGTTACAGGACCTTGGTAGTGAGAGAGATTGGGAGGGCAGCGTGTGGTTGGTTTTCTGTGGCTGGATGCACTGCGGTTTCTTTGCAATTGTGATGGGAGGAAGGCTTAAAAAGCCAAAAGTATTTGGATGCTGTCGGTGGGTTCTTGTTGTCGTCTTGTTGGGCTGTGTATGTGATAAAGGGGAGCCATACTGGGGTGAAGGCGTCCTCTTCTATTTGTCCCTGTATCAGTTTCAGTTTGCTCGCTTTCAGGTCGAGGGAGCCAGCGTTTGTCCACAGACAACTTTCTGGGTCATGTGGCCAGCATGACTAAACTGCTTCTGGTGCAATGGAACACCGTGACGGAAAACAGAGTCCATAGAAACACCATTTACCTTCCCGTTGCAGTGGTACTTATTTATCTACTTGCACTGGCGTGTTTTCGAACTGCTTGATTGGCAGGAGCTGGAACAGAGCAACCAGAGCTCATCTCATCATGGGGATTCGAACCGCCAAACATCTGATTGGCAAACCCAAGAGACTCAGTGGTTTAGACCACAGCATCAGGTTTTTTGTATTGTTCTATAGAGTACTGTTTAGTTTAAGCTGCTGAATTAGTTTAAGGCATTTGTATTGTTTTATATAATGTTGCGGGATGCGGGTGGCGCTGTGGGTTAAACCACAGAGCCTAAGACTTGCCAATCAGAAGGTTGGCAGTTCGAATCCCCGCAACGGGGTGAGCTCCCATTGCTCGGTCCCTGCTCTTGCCAACCTAGCAGTTCGAAAGCACGTCAAAGTGCAAGTAGATAAAAAGGTACCGCTCAGATGGGAAGGTAAACTGCGTTTCCGTGCACTGTTCTGGTTCACCAGAAGCGGCTTAGTCATGCTGGCCACATGACCCAAAAGCTGTACGCCGGCTCCCTAGGCCAATAAAGCGAGATGAGCGCCGCAATCCCAGAGTCGGTCACGACTGGACCTAATGGTCAGGGGTCCTTTTACCAGTGTGGTGTAGTGGTTAAGAGCGGTAGTCTCCTAATCTGGGGAACTGGGTTCGCGTCTCCGCTCCTCCACATGCAGCTGCTGGGTGACCTTGGGCCAGTCACATTTCTTTGAAGTCTCTCAGCCCCACTCACCTCACAGAGTGTTTGTTGTGGGGGAGGAAGGAAAAGGAGAATGTTAGCCGCTTTGAGACTCCTGAAGGGGAATGAAAGGTGGGATATCAAATCCAAACTCCTCTTCTTCTTCTTCTTCTTTACTATATAATGTTGCACATAGATTTTTATTCTTTCGTTTTTACTTATGGTTATTTCTAATCGTTTCTACCATGTTTTTTTGAACTGTTGCTGTTGATTTGATATGTTATGGGCCTCTACAGGGATGATTTGATGGGAAGGAGATGCGGAAGGCATCAGACCCTGCAACACTCAGACTCCATTTGGCTCATAATTTGGCTCAGGAAATGTAGATGCTACTGCCTCCCATAACTCAGGAGGAGCTCGCTGAGTGCTAATCAAAGACTACCATGATCTATTGCTTTTGCAGTTGCCAATTTCAGCTATTATTTCTCTCGTCTTATTATTTTAGGAGGAGCACTTCTTTTGAATGGATCAAGACATGCATATGTATTACCTGAAAGGTGAAGCAGGGATAACTGCAGAGCCTTAAGGGTTAGTCATAAAAATGACAAAGCAGAAGGCGAAAATACCAAAGATGGAATTCTTACTTATCTATGTACCATGATGGTATCTCTGCTGTTTCCAGTAGGCACAAAGAAAGAACATCATGTACCTAGACAAGGGAGGTTGTTAAGGGCGCATAATCATAATAGTAATAATATATATATATATCCAAAAAGGGATGATAATTCTCTGACAGTTGCAGTCACACAATTACTTGCAATTTAATCGAAAATAGTACTCTTGTCATTTTCAGCCACTTGCAGAGAATGACAGATGGTAGTTCTGATCTAGTCAGTTCATAAAAAGATACCAACATAATGTGAAGATTATTAGAACTTATAACAATGCTCACAGACCAGGGGAAGTGATTTGCTCCATGTGAATAAAGCAGCAGTAAAAGTAACAAGTATATGATTGTTGATTTCATTTAGAAATATTAGTGGGGAAATTGCTACCACAAGGCAGTAACATATTGATAAATCCAATTTAACTCAGGAGGGCTTGCATCTGATTAACCATGCACAGGATAGCACTGGAAGGTCCCAATTCATGTTAATCACTTTTACCAAGAGAGCATATTTTGTGTTTTTCCCCAGAACCTTTTCCCATTTTGCCTGAAAATTTATTCAGATGCTGTTGGTGGGTTCTTGTTGTTGTGGTGGTGTTGTTCTGTGTATGTGATAAAGGGGAGCCATACTGGGATGAAGGCGTCCTCTTCTATTTGTCCCTGTATCAGTTTCCAAACTGAATGTTGGAAGATTCAGGACAGATTTCGAAAAGTAGTCATGTAGTCTATAGTGAAACTATGAAACACAGTTCCAATGGAGGTAGTGATGGCTGCCATTTTGAATGGCTTTCATAGGCGCCAACTCTATGGGGCTGAGGGCAGTTCAGCTCCCCACCCCACGCCAGTATGCAGTGATGAGGCTGAGCCCCTCAATCTTGAAGGGCTGGCCCCATTGGGCCTACCCATTGCAGTGGAAGGCCTCAGCAGGCTTACACACAGTGGCGGAGGGCCTTGCTGGGCCCTGTGGCCTCTTCCCAATGCACCTCTGATAGCTTTAAAAGAGAACTGGAAAAAAACATGCAAGATAAGGCAATCAATGGCTACCAGCGATGATGGCTATTGCCCTGTCTCCATGGTTGGAGGCAGTAATGCTTTTGAATATCACTTGTGTAGCCTTATTGGAATTCACCGATTGGGTCAGCGTTGCTCTGGGACAGGAGGAAAGAAGTCAAACGACACCTGAGGTTGATTCAAAGAAAGAGTTTATTCTGCTCTCCGGATAGCAGAAGGCACTTGTGTGATCAAGTCCACAGCAAGTCCAAAGAAATGACAGGTTTCATGCAGTATATATATCCTCCAGGCACCCTCTCACTCCTCCCCTAGGAGCCCAACCACGTCGGCCTACGTACACAGGTTGACATCACATATGTTCCTGCTCTGGTACGCTCAACCATAAAAGGATCTTCCTTCCTGTACTTCTGACCATAAAAGGATCTTCCTCTTCCTACTCTTATCTGGGAAGACGTCATAATCTCCGGGAACACACTTTTGGCGTTTTTCCCGGACATTGGTCTTGTGCGTATTTTGTGGTCGGCACATAAGATAAAGTTCTGACGTGTTTTCGTTGCTCCCCTGGGGAGCCAAGGCCATCCCTTGCCTGTCCTGATAAAGGACAGAACTGTTTATGCAGTTGTGTCCTTATTGTGGTTTTGCTCAACAGTTGAAGTTTTACGCATTTAAAAGTGCTCTCTTTTGAAAGAACAAAAGGGGGGGTTGAGCCAGTTTTTAAACTTACTACACAGAAACCCATTCCTTCAGTTGATGAAACCCGCAGGAGGGGCAAGTGCTTATGTGCTTAAACCTTGTTTTCTCCCTGCCAGGCTTAGGCAGAACAGCAGCAGGCCTATTCAGTGGCATAGCAAGGTCAGGTGGTATCCGGTGTGGAAAATCTATTGTCACACATCCCCCCACATTGAAATCTAGTTGGACTCCCAAGAGACTGTGATCTACTCACAGTATAAAAATACTGACTGTGATTTACACATTGTCATTGTTGAGCTTTTTTAAGGGGAGGGTCGGCCAAAGTTGTTGAGCTTTTTTGGGGGGTTACAAGGTTTGGGTCTTAACTTGAGGGAGCTTCTGCTTCTCTCTTTCCACCCACCCTCTGCTTGTTTACTTGCCAGCCTCCTTCCCACCATCTCCCTCCCTGCCTGCCTGCCTCCTCCTGCAGCCCAGGAACGCAGGGCTGTCAAAACGAAGGGGGAAGACAGCCAGCAAAGCGGTGCAACTCCCCCCTTCCCCCCCGACGGCTCGGGGCAGGCAGGAGTCGTGGGTGGGCAGTACACCAAATGTCACCCTCCTCGGTGATGACATCCAGGGCAGTCCACCCCCACTGCCCCCACCTTGCTCCACCCCGGGCCCTATTGCTTTATGAGGTTTAGATCTGGTATAACTTTGTGCTGACTTCACATACGCCAGCTTCTTGGGCATAGGATTTCTCCCTTTATCAAAAGCTTGGGAAGGCTACATTAATGACTGTTTGAGTTTATGAAATAAATAAATAAATAAATCTCCTACTATCCTTCTGAGAAAAAACCCCATCCCACCCTTGGGTTGGGTCATACCTTGGGTTACAAATGCTTCAGGTTGCGTTTTTTCAGGTTATGGACCACTGAAACCTGGAAGTACTGGAACGGGTTACTTCCAGGTTTCAGCGGTCGTGCATGCGCAGAAGTGCCAAATCACAACCCATGCATGCGCAGACACAGCGCTGTGAGTTGCGAACGTGCATTCCGCACGGATCATGTTCGCAACCCGAGCGTCCACTGTATAAGGGTCTGGTGACTTCTGTTTCAGTATAGCTGAAGAAGTGTGCATGCATGTGAAAGCTTATACCCAGAACAAACTTAGTTGGTCTCTAAGGTGCTACTGAACAATATTATTATTATTATTATTATTATTATTATTATTATTTATTTCGACTGTGTCAGACCAACACGCCTACCTACCTGAGCTTCTGAAGTTTCAGTATGTAGTATATTCACTGACCTTAAAGAAAATTCTAAAGGATTCTTCAAAGACAAAAGTGCTTAGAGAGGGTGGGGAAATAAAGAGAAATCCTACAAATGTTTCCCTCAGAATCATTTGAGGTCTGGGATTCCCTCAACATGCAAAATGGAAAGCGTAACTATAATGAGCAAGAAGCAGAGCTTTAAATAAAAGGCGACAGGGATGGGCTTCTTACAATGCCCTGCCTGTTCCACAAGAACAGTTACAGTAATTTGGGGATATTAATTTTCATTCTTACCAGCCTCTAATGGCAGAGGGGGTGGAGGGTAAGAAGCAACAGGTTATTTAATTTAAATTTAAATGACTCTGTTACTCAAAATAGAGTTTACAGGAAAGCCTTTTGGAAAACTCCCATGGAATTTTTAATAGCACATTATACCAAATACAGTTATGAAGCCTGAAAAGCTAATCAATGAATCTATCCACATTTTCCTCTTGGGCAAAAAATAAATAAAAAATGTGGGCATGCATTGGATTCTAAATAAATGATGATGGGGACAGCGAAAGTTCCTGAAAAACAAAAAAGACCAATTCAAACAAAAAAATGTAAAGGGGAAAGTGTCACAGGCATTCACCTGAACACTTGCGTGCAGAAGGCTGTATGTTTGTTGCTAACCTTTGTTCTTATTTCCTGGTCTCCACAGGGAGATGCATATGCGTCTGTATCAATATCTGTGGGGTTACTCTTTTCAGTAGCATACCCATCTCTTTCTCTGCAATCCCCAAAGCGATGACATTGTAATTCAAGTTTCTCTGCCTGCCCTCTGTGACGAAAAGTTGGTTTTGCTGGATCAGTTGGATCAAAAAACAAAACAAAGTTCCTTCTTTCCCTGCCAGCAAATGGTTAATGAACGGCAGCCTCTGATTGGCTGTGGTTCCAGGAGAGAGTTTAAAAGGAGAGGATTTGAGAGACAGCAAAGTTAGAGGTTGAAGATGTCGGGAGACAGGTAGGGAGACAGGTTGAGGTAGAAAGAGTGAAAGTGAGAAAGAGTTGGTTCTGGGAAGAAGAAGAAGAAGAAGAAGAAGAAGAAGAAGAAGAAGAAGAAGAAGAAGAAGAAGAAGAAAAGGAATTATTATTTATAATAAATTGCTATTTGTACTTCCCCAGCCACTCTGGGCGGCTTCCAAAAAAATATTAAAATACTGTAATACATCAAACATTAAAAGCTTCCCTAAAAATTAGAAGAAGAAGAAGAAGAAGAAGAAGAAGAAGAAGAAGAAGAAGAAGAAGAAGAAACTTCCATTGTGAAGGACAGAGTGTGGTGTCCTATAGGAGGAATAGATCAGAAATTTTACTGGGAGACAGAGGTTGAGCCAGGAGAAGTAGGAGCTGGAAAGGAACAGCCTACTTGGGACTCAAATCTAGTCTGGAGGGGAGATCTTCTAAGGAAAAGAAGAAACTCCCAAAGCCAGTGAAGGGAGGGGTGTGTGGAAAGCCCTTGGGTCTATTGCTTAAGGTACCTCAGGAGCAGGATTGCTAAAGTGGGTGGATAACTGAAAGAAAGTATCACCGTATAAAGGAACCAACCCTATAATGCAAAAACAACTAAGGACGAATTAAAATGTAATCGTACTGTATGCCTGAAGTAACCTAAGTTTAATCCATTTGTGTTATATACTATCTTGCCTTAAATAAATCTTTATTGTTTATTTAAAGAAAACCTGAGACTACAACTTGCTAAATACCCCCTCACAAAGGTCGCCCGCAGGATACTCTGGGCTAGAATTATAAGAGGAAAGGAAAAGAAACCTTCAGGTAAAGGGTTGTTCAGTGAGGTGGGGGCAATTTATCTGAGGGAGAGCGGGCCCAACAGCGTGAGAGGAAAAAGTGCTGTCACACCCGTCACACACTCTATTTCCCTAGCAGCTGCTTGTGGAACTACATTGCATATTGCATTTTTTACTTATGAAACATTAGCTGAGGGAGAGGAGAGTAAAAGATATGAGACTGCTCTTTTTTCATGGGAGTCACAGCTCTCCAGTGATTTTAACTTCTTCCTTCTGTTGATATAGTCCATTGAGGGATGTAATATATTACCATGTACTAGTCAGAGTTTGAAGGAACACTGAGGTCTAACTAAAACCCTGGCAGAGTTTAACAAAGCAAGGTTTGACCACCCTATCTAGGTAAAAAAAAAAGGTAAAGGAGCTCTGGGCGGTTAAGTCCAGTCAAAGGCGACTATGGGGTTGCGGCACTCATCTCACTTTCAGGCCGAGGGAGCTGGCGTTTGTCCATAGACAGCTTTCCGGGTCATGTGGCCAGCAGGACTGAACCGCTTCTGGCACAATGGAACACCATGACGGAAACCAGAGTGCACGGAAATGCCATTTACCTTTCCGCTGTAGTGGTACCTATTTATCTACTTGCACTGCCTTGCATTCAAACTGCTAAGTTGGCAGGAGCTGGGAGCTCACCCTGTCGTGCAGATTCAAACCGCTGACCTTCTGATCGGCAAGCCCAAGAGGTTCAGTAGTTTAGACCACAGTGCCACCCGCATCCCAAATAAACAAGCACACAATCCTGATAGGTCCACCTGCTATTGTGAGGCTCAAAGCAATGAAGATGATGCCTCCCCAGCTGTTGCCATTGGCTGTGGGTTTCTTGTAATGTCACAAAAGCACTTGGCAACTGAGTGGATATAAAGGCAGGCCAAGGGGAAAGCCCTTTTCTGTTTCCAGCAGGATACACCTGGCAATGGATGTGATATTCAGCACTGCCCAGGTTTCTTCCACTTGGAGGAGGCAAACTGGTGAATGGAAGGAGGCAATCCTCTGGCAGTGGGATGCTAAGGAGTGATAATAAAGCAAGTTTGCTTGCTTGAAGGCTGCTGGTATCTGTGATTAGAAGCTGGTGGATGTCTCATGAAGGACCTAACAGTAGCTTCTGGCACAATGGGACACCGTGATGGAAACCAGAGCGCGATGGAAACCAGAGCGCATGGAAACACAGTTTCCCTTCCCGCTGCAGAGGTTCCTATTGATCTACTTGCATTGGTATGCTTTCGAACTTCTGGGTTGTCAGGAGCTGGGACAGGGCAACGGGAGCTCACCCTGTTGTAGGAATTTGAACTGCCAATCTTCTGATTGGCAAGCCCAAGAGGCTCAGTGGTTTAGACCACAGTGCCACCCGCATCCCTAGCCATGCTGAACATGGTGACTAGGATGAAAGTTGGTGGGTAGGCAGATGTTTATGCCACCCTGGAGCTGGTGCAGTGATAAAGCCTGGTTTGGTATTGATGCCATCACAGGATGTCTGTGAGGCTGCCTCAGGACCCAACAGATCCCAGGCCAACTAAGACTCTTCCCCTCCCTACATCCCATTTTGGGGCTGTCTGCTGCACTTTCACCCACCTTCACAGTTCATAAGCAAAAGGGGAAGCTCCATGCTGTCGGAGTGATGCTGGCATCACATTGCAAGTGAAGCTCAGAAGTCCTGGGCCTGAAGAAGACTACTGTATTTGGCATTCAGGGGCAGGGAGCGGGGGTTGACAGAAAAAGAGCTGTACCTAACTTCCTAATTCACTACAAACTTCCAGAAAAATTGCAAACTAAACATGCTTCTTCCTCTTCCTTTAAGAAGTCTTCGTTTCTTTTTATGAACAGATGATTGCCGGTGGCTTTACAATGTGATCGCATTAAAGCTAACACTCCAGTTTTTACTGTAATGCACTCTTAAAATAAAATCACAAATTTCATATTCATCACTTGTGCCTTTTTTCTTTTCTTTTCTTTTCTTTTCCCATTGTCATTGTATCCATGTGGTTTGGTCCTAGTATGGAAGATTGCAAAACTATTAAGGTACTAGAAATACTGTAACCTAAGAATGAATGTATTCCCACATTCCACACACCGATCGTGTATAACATGCAATGGGATAGTGACTGCAGATGTTTTATGCTTTAGCAACAGCAGCATTTCTGCCTTTTTTTTTTTTTACAAATCCTCAATTAATTTAATTATGATATTTGAGAAACTGAAAACATTTTAAAGCATGGTGTGAGGTTTACATAAATATTTCCAGTTGTGCCCAAACTAGTTCAAATGCAGTTTGCTTACTGATGAAGTTTTATATGAAAGTGGCAATAGGACATGAATCCCTCTAACTGCAACACATCTCTAGGTAGGGCTGGGAATATCCCCTGTAGAACTGCTGTACAATACTGTGCAAAATATTGCAGTACAATAGTGTCCATTATTGTATGGACAACATTGAGCTAGATGGGTATCACAATTTAGAGGATGCAGAGGATGGCAACCAAGATGATCATGGGTCTGGAAACCAAGCCTTCTGAGGAGCAGTTGAAGGAGCTGAGTGTGTTTAGCCTGGAAAAGAGGAGACTGAGAGGAGATATGATAGCCATCTTCAAATATCTCAAAGGCTGTCACATGGAAGATGGAGCAAGCTCATTTTCTCCAGCTCTGGAGGGTAGGACTCAAACCAGCGCTTCAAGTTACAAGAAATGAGATTCCAATTAAATGTCAAGAAGAACTTTCTGACAGTAAGAGCTGTTTGACAGTGAAACAGTCTCCCTTGGGAAGGTTGTGGAATCTCCTCCTTTGGAGGTTTTAAAGCTGAGGTTGGGTGGCCATCTGTCATGGAAGCTTTAGCTGAGATTCCTGCATTGCAGGAGGTTGGACTAGATACAATTCTATGATTCTATGATCCCATAATCAAACTCTGTATAATGTAACTTCCTGTGTGCTTACATCCCCTGTTGGAAACCTGTCCTAGTTAGGAAACATAATATGGCCTTCTGTAAAAGAGAGAGGCCATTTTAGATAGGCCAAAGGAGAAATGAAATACAGTTCTGATTTAGTAAAAGACAGCCCTCAAAGCTGGCTGTTCTAGCCTCTGAGAAGGGGAAACTGAGAAGTTTGTTATACTTTACAAATAACTGGCAGTGCCAAACTCAGAATGATTAAGGGCAAGATGCTTGTCAAACGTATCCGGCCAGTTTCCCATTCAAGGGCAACACCTGAAAGAGCAAGGCCAGATAAGATATATAATAAAAGGTTTGTCCCAGTTAGGTCCTCAGTATTTGCAATAAGCTGCCAAATATAAAAATTGGGGCAGTTAGCTAAATGGATTTTCAGTTTATGAAAGTAAAAATATCAATGGAAACAAGTAACATAACATATTATAATTATGGTAGGTAGAGGCAGACCTGCCCTAGATCTGGGAATATATTTGAGGTACATAGACAAAGTGACCCTTTATGCACTGCCACATCCATAGTAAATATGTGAGCATTTACAACAGAACAAATTAACTTTGGTGTGGATATAAAAAGCTCACCTTGTCATCGGGAGGAGATACTGTCAGAGGATTTGCACTGATGCAGATGACAAGTGAAAGGCAAAGGGAATCGAGGTCTAGATGCCAAACGAAAGCCCACTTTCATGACAACCTCTAGCACAGGAGCCTCTGTTTGTGATGACCACAAGTCTCCAGAACCACACTCATTATGCACTGCAAGTGTGTGCCCATTTGAGAGCCAATATACCTTAGTGTCATGGTGGGAGACTTGTGGCCCTCAAGGCATTTCTGGATAGCTCAGTTGGTTAGAGTGTGGTGTTGATAATGCCAAGGTTGCAGGTTCGATCCCCATATGAGACAGTTGCATATTCCTGCATTTCATGGGTTGAACTAGATGATCTTCAAGGTCCCTTCCAATTCTACAATTCTATTATTCATCCCTCTTGGCTGGGGCTGATGGGAGTTGGAGTCCAGCAACATCTAAAGAACATTAGGCTCCCCATTCCTGCCTTCATGGCTGAGAAACTGAGCTGCAGACCCTAATGTTTTCAGTTCAGGTCTTCATTTCTTCCATGTAATCAGTAGCTGCTCTTACAAAAGCCATAATCTCTTAGTCTCTCCACCTCAAATGGAGGGATGCCCTTAGCATATTCCTGCAAATGGCTGGCAGAAGAGTGCTGAAATTCAAGAGTGGGCATGAAGCAGTCTGGTGTATGTCACTTTCCTATTCATTTGTTAATAAGCTCCATCCTGTTCCAGCATTAATCTGCAATTTGTAAAAATCTGCACATGAAAATTGCATTCAAGTGGGCTTGTAATCAGACCGAGAAGCAACCAATATATTGAAGCTGGCTGTGACAGTGGGTTCTGGCCACGAGTCTTCAGTTCTTATAGGAAATAGCCTTTGAAACACACCCCGTTATCCTTTTCTTCTTCAAGCGAACTGTTAACATCCCTTGAATGTGCAATGAAGAACGAATATAAATAAGTGAGTTTGCCTTTTAAAATCATAATCTATCAAGGTTCGTACAGCTGTTGCTAATATTTATGAATAGAAATTATATGGAACGCTGACATAAGCAGAGAGTTCCTGCAGTCGGCTTGACCTCACACAAATGAAATCACCTTCAGGAGACATTTCCCCTCACAGCCTAGAGCTAAGGCTTTCGTTTGGTCTCTGTCACTGGAGATCCTTCCAACCCAAAAGTCCAAAAAGCTGAGGTCATGCTCCGGCAGTGACACAGCAGAGGCAGCAGATCAGTTTTAATGTCCAAGGGACAAATTAACTTCCCTCCTCCCCTGCCTTACTAATCCACCTTGTGTCACCCAAAGATCTTGTCTTCCACCACTAGTTCAGCTCTGACACTATGAGCCTTCTGGTTGAGAGAAATGTGCTTAAGGTGATGGAATGGGAGAAAATGTGTGTGAAAACTGGGGGAGATTCAGCTAGCCTCACCCACAGGCCCCTTTGGATGCTAAATCAGACCCCACATCCAACAAACCAAATGTGGCTGTCCCCATATCTGACGAGTTAACATAGATGTTCCCAAGCTTTTAATCCCACAGATCACTCCTATAAACCATTCAGCCTCATTTCTTTTTAGTTTTAGAGATGTGACACAACCCCATTTAAATTTCAACCGTGTTATAACTTGCAAGTGCCGAAGTCAAGTGATTCAGTCAGAATTTATTTCCTTCTCTTTCATGCTGTTTTCTTAACGGCTCTCCTTTGAGTATTCTGTCACCATTAAAAGTTATTATTGCTTTGTAACCTTTCGCATCCACTTTTCAGTCTCTTGAAAATGGAAGGACATTTGTCTTCCTGAGCTACAATTATGAGGTTTGGGCTTCCTTTGAACTACAGCAGCAGACCCAGAGAAAGAAGCAGAAGCTGCAGACATGGTTTCTATGAACTTTACTTTCAGCCACACTGAAGTGCTAATCAGGCTTTTCTCATAATCTTGAAGTGTTTGTTTCTAACGCACCAATCTTAGTGCATTAAGACAACCCTTAGAACCACAGAGATCATACTCTCCTCAAAGAGTTATTGGCCAATCTTCTAAAATTGATTTTTCTCCCCCCCCCAACCACCCCCCACTCCATTCATTTGTTACTAAAACGAATGCTTAAAGCAGCCATTTCACTGGCATGTTTGCTCTTTCTTTCATCATCACAAATAGTCATTTACATTTTCCCTTACTCTTTCAAAGGCCGTTCTGAATACAATTATTTTCAGAAGAGATCTCATAATAAAAATTGATCAGATATAGTAGGAATTCACTGCTTTAATTATTTATGGCTATGGCACCATTGGGATGTGTGCTGCTTTACAGAAGAATAGATGGACGGGCTGTTGTCTCCCCTGACGACTTGTAATCGAAATTTCAACAGCAGATGACACAACAAATGGTTGGGAGGAAAGGAAGGAGCCCAAGCAAAAAGCGATCAATATGAGCAAATGTATTTCAGTTAGGGAGGAGGAATCCTAGATTATTAGACGGCCTGGATTAAAGCAGTTGCATCCTATCCTTCTGAATTCAGACCTGGTCTCAGTCATACATTTCCCAGTCACAGCTCTATGTCAAAGTGGAGTTCCTTCTGTGAGGCTAGTCTTGAAGGACCAGTTGCCCTGGGACTGGGCAAACCCCTGGCCTGAAATCCTGGAGAACTAGTGCAAGCAATGCAGACAATTCTGAGCTAGATGTGTCTCAATATGAGACAAATTTCAATGTTCACATTCTGGCTCTTGTCATTAGCTTGGGGACCAACAGCTACACCCTCAACCTCCCTGGAATAGCATCAAGGCAAGAGGGAGACCAACCTGGCTCCATCCATCGGCCAGAAAAAGAGCAACTGTAAGGTTCTTCCCACCTCCTTGTATGAAAGAAATCTCCAAGTGATGGTTACCCAAGGACAGCAGAAGCAAGAAAAGGGGCACTCTGGCCAAAGGAACAAGCACCACCAATTGCTATTTAAGCAAGAAAACCAGCAAGGGAAAATCAATCCAACCTGAATTGGATGTCAATGGTCACTTATAAGCTGGCCATTTTGTTCTGACCTCGAGTAACTAATCTCCTCTGCCTTGCCTTTCCACCCCCCTACCCTTGTGTGTCTTGTCATTTTAATTCATAGGCCTGATGGCGTAGCCCATCATTTATTGATGTCACCTGCTTTGGGATCCTTGAAAAGCAAGGCTAGGCAAAGAAAGAAAGAAAGAAAGAAAGAAAGAAAGAAAGAAAGAAAGAAAGAAAGAAAGAAAGACTTTCCTCTGTTCCTCTCTCCTCTCCCTTCCCTCCTCTGTTTTTTTTTGGGGGGGGGGGTTTGCAGGTCTCTAAGTACAGAATGACTATCAGTATGGCCAATGAAGCATCTGTATAGGAGGGAGCCCAACACAGGGTCTGGATTGTGCTCTTGCTGTCCTTGCATTGTTTATCAGAAATCCCATTTCCTCCATCTCATTGTTACACCCCTTCTTCCAAAATAAGTATATTCTCTGTATCTCAAGTTTAAAGGACTGTCTAAATGTAAAATCCCTCCTGCCTTTTATCGCAGCATCACTGTGGGTGGGAGGGAGCCTGCGCCCAGCTTTATAAATCAACTTTCACCGGGGTGGGTGGGGAGGAACTGGCTTTGATACTAATACTCTCCAATTATCCTTCTGAGATACTTTGAGGCCTCCTAAATGTTCTTAGATTTAAAGTGGGCAGGGGGAGTACATAAGAGATAAAACTTCAAGAGGGCTAGAAAATTTCAAGAGGAAACATTTTCTAGCTCATATAGGCAGACATTTAATAAGGGGAGATGGCAAGCATTGTATACGGAATTTCAGACACGATTTAAGTGGGACTTTTCTAAAAGAAATTGCCCACACAACTGAAGAGGAAGTAATTCTAAGAGTCTTTTAAGAGCTGAGTCCGTTTCCAGAATGCATCACGGGTGAAGCTGGAAAGCACAGTTCCAATGCAAAGCAGTTCCTCTGTATAAAACAAAGAATTGGGCTCCCACCTTAGGGGAGACGGTAAGTCTTAGACGTAGGCTTTGACTTGAAAGTTTTCTTGTATGAGGAAAGAGTACTAGAGACTAGAGACCATTGTTTCAACTAGAGACATACAGATTTTTCCAACCAATATCTTACTTTTCTACAAATATGCACACAGACTGAGGGAGAGGAAAGCGGTAAGACATTAGTCTTTAAACCAATCTGGACAGCATGGTGATGCTCACCTGACCTCCTGACAGCTGAGTTGCTGCTGTTTACTGGGAGGAAGAGAGTTGAGATGACAAAGAAGTTTCCATGGCACTAATTTCCCCACTGCCATGCCATTCCACCTCTCCTTCCCTGGTAGCAACAGCAGATCATGTAGGCAATTTCTTTCAGAGCATGACATTGACTTGTGCCCAGTATTGTGAAGGTGGTGCTGTGGTCTAAACTACTGAGCCTCTTGGGCTTGCCGATCAGAAGGTTGGCGGTTCGAATCCCAGTGATGGGGTGAGCTCCCATTGCTTGGGACACAGGTGGTGCTATAGTCTAAACCACTGGTCCTCTTGGGCTTGCCGATCAGAAGGCTGGCAGTTCGAATCCCCGTAACGGAGTGAGCTCCCGTTGCTCTGTCCCAGCTCCTGCCAACCTAGCAGTTCAAAAGCATGCCAGTGCAGGTAGATAAATAGGTACCACTGTGCCAGGAAGGTAAACGATCTTTTCGTGCACTCTGGGTTCAGTCACGGTGTCCCGTTGGGCCAGAAGAGGTTTAGTCATGCTGGCTACATGACCCAGAAAGCTTTCTGTGGACAAACGCCTCCTCCCTCAGCCTGAAAGTGAGATGAGCACCGGAACCCCATAGTCACCTTTGACTGGACTTAACCATCCAGGGGTCCTTTACCTTTACCTTTTTTATTGTGAACAGGTATGGGTTTCAATCTGAACTTATTGTCTGTTTCATCTCTGTAGATCACAGCATAAGTCTAAAGATTGACATAACTTAAATTTGACGAGCATTCCCCTGTTATGAACCTTGCTAGTATACATAAAGGAGCGTCTCCACCCCCATCGTTCTGCCCAGACACTGAGGTACAGCGCTGAGGGCCTTCTGGCGGTTCCCTCACTGCGAGAAGCTAAGTTACAGGGAACCAGGCAGAGGGCCTTCTCGGTAGTGGCACCTGCCCTGTGGAACGCCCTCCCACCAGATGTTAAAGAGAAAAACAACTACCAGACTTTTTGAAGATATCTGAAGGCAGCCCTGTTTAGGGAAGCTTTTAATGTTTAATAGCAGACCACTGTATTTTAATACTTTGGTGGAAGCCACCCAGAGTGGCTGGGGAAACCAGCCAGATGGGCAAGGTATAAATAATATATTATTATTATTATTATTATTATTATTATTATTATTATTATTATTATTGCTTGACCTTGGTACGAGCCTGATCTGAGCCCCATCTTCTGAAAGGCATTCAGGCATCTCCTGAGTCCCTCTCACCTTGTAAAGTTTAACACATGTAAATCAAGTTGCCAAGTACTGTGCCTTCTAACTCCTGAATGGAGACCATCAATAGAATGGTAAGGCAGACAAAAGCAGACAAAAGATTGCCAGTTCAGTCACAGCCGACTAGGGTGATTTTCATTCAAACACTTCATTTGCAAGATGGGAGAGGTGAGAAGAGGACAGGAAATTATGGGATGAATTCAACAGCACTGTAAAACTAACTGCTCAGTTCCTCTCCATGCCTTGACCAAGAAAATAGCCCACATTCAAAACAGTCATTTTTGCTGTCCCCAGCTGAGGACCTTAATTCATTGTTCAAAAGGAACAAATACACATGTGCTTAAGGACAGGTATGCTCTCACCTCCAGAACTTACATTAACTTCTATTAGTGTGAATGCTGCTGGCAAAATTGCCAGGCTCACTTCTGTAGGCTTTTGAGAGTAGATAGGGATTCTTCCACTCTTTAGATCAAGGTGTGCATCTATGGAAGTATTTGCCGCCTACTTAAATTTGCAATTTTACTGTCTGAAACTGCACATATGTATTCTGTCATTTTCATGTCATATAATAAACCAAGCCTTCTTTGTTAACGTGTCTCTCGAGAATCTTAATGTAAAGATATTTGTATGCCTCTTAAAAATTACTGGGTTGCCTGTCTGGCATTTAAGATGTCCTTAGGATCGCCAGTCCAGAATTAAGTACCGGGTGTCTGGAGTTTTATTTCAGTAGTAATAGAGGCAAACGCATATTCACAAACAGATGGAGGTTATAACTGTAGGAAAAGATCCCTCACCTCTTGTTGGTGTGTGCATCTGAATACATGCGCGTGCTGGACTCACATGCGGGTTCAGACAGATGCTGTAACAATACGTTTAAAATGAAATGCTAATGTGAACTATATCACTATTTTTCTTGCAGAAGTCAGATATCTTGCAGAAGTCAGATATCTTACAGAAGTCAAATATCTGGGACAAGCTCTTGACCCTAAAATGAACTTCCCCCTCTGTGCCTATATATATATATATATATATATATATATATATATATATATATATAAATTTCGGATACTACCACTGCTTGAGGGTGTTTTGTGATGGAAACGTTGAAGACGGATTGCGGGGAAAAAGAAGTAAATACATTTTCTAGACTAAACCCTTCAAAAGTCTAGACTTGCTGAGAATACTTGATGTATAGTCAAAAGGATAAGAATAGCTTTTTGAAGAGATTTTATACACGATGGGCATGTAAGACTGATGTTTCAAAAGGGTTTTCCATGCTGAATAATCCCTAGATTCCCTCTGACTACTGCAAACTATTTTCTGCAACTGGAAGAAAGACTTCTATCAATCATTTTCCATACTTAAAAAAACCAAGCCATTCCTATGTAAAATGTAGGGTCATTTTTTTCCTCCACCTAGAAACCTATCCTAGTGAGCTGAGAAGTAATTTATGAATGTCTATAATATCACCAAACGAAGCTTGAAAACGGTAGACACTGGATATATGAAGTGACGGTGTCCAGCTGATGGCAACGTAAGGAGTTATATCCCTTTCCTGCAGCATGATTTAGGACAAACTACTTGATTTTTCTTTCCCCTTTGATGACCCATATTAATAAGAGAGCAAAGAAAAAGAGCACAGGCTGAAGGAAAGAGTTTTGCACGCAAACTAGAGCAGCAAATCTTATCTGTACGGGTTCTATTGTAATTGTCTGACAGTAGCAGATAAGGTAAATCTCCACCTCTGCCCAGACCAAATCTATAAAAGATGGAAGATAAAATTATTTTCCTGATGTTACTAGTTCCATCAGCTGTAGTTGCTTCTTTCTCTTAAAACTCTCCAGTTCTTAGTAGGGTATTTTGAGAGTATCTCTCTCCCCAAACTTATCAGCAAAAAGTAGTACAGTACAGTTTTTGTATGGACAAAGGAAGGAACAATACGACGTCTGGGTACTAAACCGACCACATTATTAAATTGGCACATCAGTGCAAAGCTGGCTGATAGGACCAATATAAAGGTGAGTCACTAGCCTCAGGCATGAGATATTCAGATTACAAGCTTTTACCCTTTTTACCAGCTAAGAGTTACCACTAAACTCTTCAGATCATTCAGAAAATACAAACCACCCACCCATTCACCCCTGCTGGTTGTCTCATTCCTCTGCTACCAAAAGCCATGAACCAACTGTGGTCTTGAAAAAGAAGAAGAAGAGGAGGAGGAGGAGGAGGAAGAGGAGTTTGGATTTGATATCCTGCTTTATCACTACCCGAAGGAGTCTCAAAACAGCTAACATTCTCCTTTCCCTTCCTCCCCCACAACAAACACTGTGAGGTGAGTGGGGCTGAGAGACTTCAGAGAAGTGTGATTAGCCCAAGGTCACCCAGCAGCTGCATGTGGAGGAGCGGAGACGCGAACCCGGTTCACCAGATTACGCGTCTACCACTCTTAACCACTACACCACACTGGCTCTTGAGAAGACCCTGCCACACCTCATTGACCAGAGACACTCCTCAACCAAAGTTGTAATGTAAAAATAATTAATAACACAGGAATGAACGAATGTGTCCTTCATCTTCCTATGATTTCTTTCTGGAAGGAAGGAAGGAAGGAAGGAAGGAAGGAAGGAAAGAAGATGTATTTTAGGACTTGTGTCTTCTTAGGGAACTCATTCTGCCCAGCTTTAAAATCAGAACTTCATGTGGAATATTACAAGACATACTTCACAGTAGAAAAATTAGCATTGCTATTTTTTTTGAAACTGGCAGCCTCTTTCTGATGGTGTCTAGTCAGTCACAAGTAAAGCCCTAGCTTTTAGGAATGTCTTCTGATTTTGTACTTTCAGATTAACACCTGTTTTGAAAAATCTGGTGATTCTGAGCGGCAGACATTTCACAAAACCTTTGTTTGAGCCAACATGGTTGGATGAAAGTGAAAAGCAAAGGTAATATACTGCCATTGATACTGCTGTCAAAAGTGGAGACACAGTTTCCTTGCAAATTTATTAATAGTATATGTGATGAGCAATGGGTTTTTGGGGGGAAGTTAATTAGCAGGTGAATCTATTGTTGAGAAGTAGGTCATCTTTCAAGGTAATTGGATTTGCAGGTATTTGACCTTCTTATCACCTGGCTAGGAAAATAGGTTATCTCAAAATAAAACTGAAATTCAGGACATGACTGACGCAAATTGTGTATGTGTGTATTTATTTATTTATTTATTAAAAAATCAAAAATGATTTCACACACATACTTGTCAGAACTGGGTGTACCTGTAACTTACTTTTGGCTTTGCCCTTGTCTTAGATCACCTTTCCAAAATGATTTATTTTTTTGCTGAGTAAGAACACAAGGGGGAACCAAATGGTCCAACAGCAACCTTGACGACTTCTGCAAAGCCTAAAGTCATGTGACAACCCACTCCAATTCCTCTTTCTAAAACTGACGTTCAGAGGTCTGTGTTTTTATAAATAACTCATCCAGTAGAAGTACTTTACAAATGGAGAAATAAGAAAACGCACAGAGGGCCCTACTAACCTCAAGAGAAGAAAAACCATACAGCAATGTCAAAGCCTTGCCACCAGATGGTACAAACAGGATGATAGCTTTATAAAGCCTACACTGACTGGCAGCAGCTCAGCACATAAACCCAGCTCACTATTATCCGCCGGACTGGCAGCAGCTATACCGCTCAGCTTAGTTGCTTATTGGCAACACCGACTGACAGCAGCTCCACTGGTTAACCCAGTTCAGTACTGTCTACACTTGTTGTTGTTGTTGTTTAGTCGTGTCCGACTCTTCATGACCCCATGGACCAGAGCACGCCAGGCACTCCTGTCTTCCACTGCCTCCTGCCGTTTGGTCAAACTCATGCTGGTAGCTTCAACAACACTGTCCAACCATCTCGTCCTCTGTCGTCCCCTTCTCCTTGTGCCCTCCATCTTTCCCAATATCAGGGTCTTTTCCAGGGAGTCTTCTCTTCGCATGAGGTGGCCAAAGTATTGGAGCCTCAGCTTCAGGATCTGTCTTTCCAGTGAGAACTCAGGGCTGATTTCCTTAAGAATGGATGTTTGATCTTCTTGCAGTCCATGGGACTCTCAAGAGCCTCCTCCAGCACCATAATTCAAAAGCATCAATTCTTCGGTGATCAGCCTTCTTTATGGTCCAGCTCTCACTTCCATACATCACTACTGGGAAAACCATAGCTTTTACTATATGGACCTTTGCTGGCAAGGTGATGTCTCTGCTTTTTAAGATGACGTCTAGGTTTGTCATTGCTTTTCTCCCAAGAAGCAGGTGTCTTTTAATTTTGTGGCTGCTGTCACCATCTGCAGTGATCATGGAGCCCAAGAAAGTAAAATCTCTCACTGCCTCCATTTCTTCCCCTTCTATCTGCCAGGAGGTGATGGGACCAGTGGCCATGATCTTCATTTCTTTGATGTTGAGCTTTAGACCATATTTTGCGCTCTCCTCTTTCACCCTCATTAAAAGGTTCTTTAATTCCTCCTCACTTCCTGCCATCATGGCGAAGGGGCTTGAATAACTCAGAGAAGCTATGATTTATGCCGAGCAGGGCACCCAAGATCGTCTACACTGACTGGCAGCAATTCTTACGTATTACCAACACCAACTGGCAGAAGCTCCATTGATTAACCTAGTTCATTATCATCTACACTGACGGGCAGCAGCTCTCAAGATCAACCCGAATTCAGCATTGCCAACACTGGCTGGCAACAGCTCCACTGGTTAACTTAGTTCAGTATTGTTTGCATTGACTGGCAGCCACATTTTAAAAGGGCATAGGATGTCAATCAGTTCAACCAAAGGCCTGGTTTAAAAGGAACGTCTTTGCCCAGCGCCTAAAGGTGTATAATGAAGGCACCAGGCGAACTTCCCTGGGGGGAGGACCTGAGGGAAGACTTCCTGCTCCATTGGCTCTGTCCCACGGCCCAGCCCGTGTCCTGGCCTGCACTCCCATTGGTCAATCTGGGATGCAGGCTAGGATCCAGCATCTGATAGGCCCTCTCCGACTAAGGCTCTGAGGATCGGGGCCTCTGCTGTCCTGCAATGACAATGCACCCAAAAGGATGAGCGGACTTCTCTTTCTAAAACTGACATCCAGAAGTCTACATTTCTATAAATCATTCATCTGAATATTCGGATATGTGCTATCTGAATATTTTAAATTTTACGACTCTTTCAACCTGCAGTCCGAGTACTTTCATCATCACAGCCCAAACACGTTATTTACTGGGTACTTAGGATGAAATATATATTGTCCAACCTAGAGCTGAATAGGCCAGTATTTGAGATGTGTAGAAAATTGCCACCACCACATCATAGGATAGGTTTTTCCTTGCGTAACACTGAGTCAGACATCTTTGACTATGTGCCACTTGGAGTGGGGTGACCCGGTGACCCCATCATGTGATCGATCAGTGATCTATCAGTGATCTATCATGTGGTCTAACAGTGTGCAGATGGGTCATACAAACAGATGGCTGGAGCTGTGAAACTCAACGGTGTGCACTATCAGAGACATATTGATGTGACAGAACACATGAGTGATTCACCTGAATTGAGCTAGTATGCCCTCTCCCTCTTTCTCTGTGGAGGGGTCAGTAGTCTATAAAAAAAAACCCCAAATATGAGGTCCAATATCTTTTCACAACAAGAGGACTATACAAAGAGCAGGTTGCATATATCAAGGGCCTGCTCATATCATTTTAGCTGTCATGGCTTACCCCGAAGAATATTGGGAAATGTAGTCTTGAAAACTACTAGGAATCAAAGGAATTGGCGAGGGGTTCCCTAAAAACTCTCAGCATCCTTAACCAACTACAGTCCCCGGGATTTTGGGGGGAGAAGCTATGTGAGGTATGGGTGCTTTAAATGTATGGTATGGATGCAACCTGCGGAAAACCAGCCAGATGGGTGGGATATAAATAATAAAGTATAATTATTATTAGGATTAATTGTACCAAATAATCATTTTGGACTTTGGCGATATGTCATGATACTAACCCTGTGACTCACTTGAGGAAAGTTATACATGTTTGTATATCTGGTTGGCACAAATAATCTGTGGGTTAACACTTAATTACATATCTTATTTTTCACTCCATAGGATGCACCGGACCACAGGTCGCACCTAGTTTTTAGAGGGGGAAATCAAGAAAAAAATATTATTTCCCCCCCCCCCAGCCCCCAAGAGCAAAGAAGCCAAGACAGCAAGCGGAATCCATCCCGCTGGCTGTTTTGGCTTCTGCCATAGCCGCGTGCATCCTCTTCAGCCAGGAGAGGCTGTGCAAGGCTAAAGAGGAAGCCAAGGCAGCGAACAGGATGGATCGCACTCGCTGCCTTGGCTTCTTTAACCTTGTGCAGCCTCTCCCGGCAATTCCCCCATCTCCTGCAAAAGCCCACAGGAGCCATGCACCCTTTAAGGAGCACGCGGCTCCTGCGGGCTTTTCTACGACTGGCCGTGTCAGTCCCTTCTCTCTCCTGAGGAAAAGCCCGCAAGAGCCACATGAAGCTTGTGTGCGGCTCTTGGGGGCTTTTCCTGCCTGCCTCCCCCCTGCATTCGCTCCATAGGACGCACAGACTTTTCCCCTTAGTTTTTAAGAGGGAAAAATTGCGGTATGTTAGCATGGCTAATTTAAGAGTTAACCCACAGATTATTTGTTCCGACCAAATATACAACATGTTGGTTATGTGTAAAAGAAAAAGGGAAAGGGGAAAAAAAATCTTGTGGTGTATTTTCCTATTACCGCTACGTTAGGAGGAACCGTGGTTTGAAGAGGAAATTTGAGGATTTGTTCCAGTCCTGTTCAATTATTGTGCCTCGTTGGGGAGGGGGGAGACAACATATTTATTTAATAAATGGAATGGACTTCCCTTCCCACTTAATCCAAGAGCAATTATAAGAGAAATTTATATGCTCCTGTCACAAGATACCAATCCATGAAAATTAATCGACCATCCACTTCTAGGCGGCTGATAGTTGATTGTTAGGAACCAGCATAGCTTCTTGCAGCCTGCCAGCTTTGGAATGATTGGCTTTGACAGGTGTGGTTTCTGGATGAAATAAGGAAATTAGGTAGAGGATTCAATGAGAAACTTGCTGTGTTTCATAATGTGGCTTTTATTCATCTCCAGTTTTGAAAGTTTAACTCTTTTGCAACATAACCCCATCCAAGGTCTAATCAAAGGTGAGCATCATCGAGTTCAAGGGGGCTTCTTTCTAGGTAAGGCGATGCAGAATTGCAGCTTTAGACTTTTAAAAGGAAAACTCAATCTCACAGGGGAAACCAAACCAAGCTGGGAGGTGCCTGGGTGAGGTGGGGGTCTATGAACTTAGACAAGGGGTGGGAAATCTCAGTCCCGGGGGTCTCCCAGGGGTCCACCAGGCCTCTCTATATGGCCATCAGAAGGCTCCCCACCTCTGCTTTGCACCCTCCTTGAGTGCTTTTGCCTGGCTAAGGGAGCAGATGGTGCTCATCTCGCTTTCAGGCCAAGGGAGCCGGCGTTTGTTCACAAACAGCTTTCCATGTGGCCAGGATGACTAACCACTCCTGGCACAATGGAACACAACGGATAATAAGGCAAGTTTGCTTGCTTGAAGGCTGCTGGTATCTGTGATTAGAAGCTGGCGGACGTCTCATGATGGACCTAACAGTAGCTTCTGAAACAATGGGACACCGTGACAGAAACCAGAGTGCACGGAAACGCCATTTACCTTCCCGCCACAGTGGTACCTATTTATCTATTTGCACTGGCGTGCTTTCCAACTGCTAGGTTGGCAGGAGCTGGGACAGAGCAATGGGAGCTCACTCCATCACACAGATTCAAACTGCCAACCTTCTGATTGGCAAGTCCAAGAGGCTCAGTGGTTTAGACCACAGCTCCACCCGTGTCCCAAATAAACAAGCACACAATCACTGATAGGTTCACCCACCATTGTAAGGCTCAAAGCAATGAAGATGATGCCTCCCCAGCCGTTGCCATTGGCTGTGGGTTTCTTGTGATGTCACAAAAGCACTTGGCAACTGAGTGGATATAAAGGCAGGCCAAGGGGAAAGCCCTTTTCTGTTTCCAGCAGGACACACCTGGCCATGGATGTGACATTCAGCACTGCCCAGGTTTCTTCCACTTGGAGGAGGCAAACAGGTGAATGGAAGGAGGCAATCCTCTAGCAGTGGGATGCTAGGGAGCGATAATAAGGCAAGTTTTCTTGCTTGAAGGCTGCTGATATCCATGGTTGGAAGCTGGCGGACGTCTCATGATGGACCCAACAGTAGCTTCTGACACAACAGGACACTGTGATGGAAACCAGAGCACACGGAAATGCCATTTACCTTCCCACCGCAGTTGTACCCATTTATCTACTTGCACTGGTGTGTTTTTGAACTGCTAGGTTGGCAGGAGCTGGGACAGAGCAACAGGAGCTCACCCTGTTGCAGGGATTCAAACCTCCGACCTTCTGACTGGCAAGCCCAAGAGGCTCAGTGATTTAGACCACAGTGCCACCCGCATCCCATGCCAAAAGGGTGTAGGAGAATGTGATGCCCATGAATAATAATTATCAAGGTGAAGGTCTACCAGGCTTGCATGTTGAACACACTGCAAATGTCTGCAAATTTGACATGAAGGCTGCCAGGTTGTGTATCCATAGCAGTGACCAGAGGAAAAATTACTGCTGGGAGGAGCACAGAGAGAAAAAACGCCATAGTGCATCTGCAGCAGCACAACCAGTCACCTCCATCTGCCCCAGCCGCAACTAAACATCTCTCCCCCATATCAGTCTCTACAGCCACAGAAGATGCTGCAACCTTCCAACAGTCTGACTTCACACCAAAGATTCACTTCTCCACTGTCTCTTGAGGGTGATAGATGCCAACAAGAAGATCTTGGAAAAGAGGAGGTGGGGATCTGGCAATCTCACTCTATTCAGGGGTCACCAATGTGAATCCTATGGCACACGTATTCCTGCAGAGGCCTTCCTTGTTGTTGTTGTTTAGTCGTTTAGTTGTGTCGGACTCTTCATGACCCCATGGACCAGAGCACGCCAGGCACTTCTGTCTTCCACTGCCTCCCGCAGTTTGGTCAAACTCACGCTGGTAGCTTCGAGAACACTGTCCAACCATCTTGTCCTCTGTCGTCCCCTTCTCCTTGTGCCCTCAATATTTCCCAACATCAGGGTCTTTTCCAGGGAGTCTTCTCTTCTCATGAGATGGCCAAAGTATTGGAGCCTCAGCTTCACTCTCTGTCCTTCCAGTGAGCATTCAGGGCTGATTTCTTTAAGAATGGATAGGTTTGATCTTCTTGCCGTCCACGGGACTCTTGAGAGTCTCCTCCAGCACCATAATTCAAAAGCATCAATTCTTCGGCGATCAGCCTTCTTCATGATCCAGCTCTCACTTCCATACATCACTACTGGGAAAACCATAGCTTTTACTATACAGACCTTTGTTGTCAGCCATGGGAAGATTTTTCAGGTTCTAAGGAAGGCCTTTGTTGGCAAGGTAGTAGAGACATCACCTTGCCAACAAAGGCCTTCCTTAGAACCTGAAAAATCTTCCCATGGCTGAAGTTTGATCTGAAGGAAGAATTCTGTTCTAGCCAATAGAATAAGTTGTGGTGTGTGTTTCATTGTGGAGAACTATAATATCAAGTGCATCACTTTGTGAATGTTACTGATGTGGCCTACAAAACAGAAGGAAGCCATGTTTAAATGGAATGCACATTCTTCTAGTCAATGTAGTGTGCTTTTTCATTCGATTTACAGATGCGGGAAATGCAAAAACCAATTTGAGAGCCACTTGTGAAAATAGCATAAATGTTTATAGATCTAATTCACATTTCACAACCTATAAAAAGAGCTGCATAACTACCTCTGAGATATTAAAGGCTTTCTACCCTTTGCGATATGTTTCTGGCAAAACACAGCAATAAGTTTATTGATTTCTGGCTTTCCGAGTTGAGACCTAATGATGAATTCTGATTAGACTCTGTGATTATGTTTATTGCTGTTGTCTAGGGGAAACAGAAAGAAGAGAAAGTTTGCTGAAGGATTCTAAGGACAATGCCTTGATTGCCACTTTTATGAGGGTGCTTCTAATTTGATTGGTTTTCCCTTTAATTTTAATGAAGAAAATGTAACTATCTGTGACCGAATTGATCATTAGGCACCCACATACTGGTAGTGTATCATTAAGATATTCTAATTACATTTTACATTGTGAAGACAGGTTACTCTAAAGCAAGGGTGGGAAATCTTTTTTCTTTCAGGGCCCCATTTTCTTCAAGTCAACGGTTGCAAGCCAGTAGTGGCTGGGGTCGGAGCCAGCAGGTGGAAGCACAATTTGGCAGTGTTCACACTCCCGTTTTCTGTGCACTCCCTGTGTTTCTGGGTTTTTAAGCTGTGAGTTCATACAACATTATCAACAATGCTTATGTTTACTGATGTTTGATGCCTTGTTTCTCAAACCAGCTTCACGCTGCTTAGAGTCCTTCCAGTGGTGCCCAAACTTTTTTCAAAGAGGGCCAGATTTGATGAAGTGAAGGGCTGTGGGGGCCGACCAAAGGGTCAACCAGAGTTGTTGACCTTTTTTTTTTTTTTAGGATTGTGAGCTTTATTTATGATTTTACCCCATAGTTGTTGACCTTCTTTTGGGATTGGAGTTGTTGAGAGGTTTTTTTTAGGATTTACCCCCCGCCCCAATAAACTGCCACAGGGGCTGGGTTAAACCGACTGGCAGGCCAGATTAGGCCCCCGAAACGGACTTTGGACATGCCTGCATAACCATTCCTATGAAAAATTCAGTGTACACAAACTGAAATGAACGTAATACTCATGAAAAAGTGTTGCTATGAACAGTTGGGTGAGGGGGGAATTGTTGTGAAATGATAATGGCAGGGAGCAATTTCATGGTAGTGTAACCCTCTCTGTTTTCCTTTTTTATGGCACCCTATGTTCTCTCCTCCCCATGCCAACTCCCTCTCTCTTGGCCAGAAGTGCTAGCTTGGCCCTGCAACTGGTGCCAAAATTTGTGGGTGCCCAGCCCCTTCTTGGGCAATTTTGCGGGTGCTCAGGCACCCAGGGCCCCAGGGAGTCGGCACCTATGCTCTTGACCACCACTGTTCCTGCTTTACAGAGAAGTGATCCCTTCTGGTCCCCAACTCTGTCTTTTCCTTACTTATCCCTCCACGGGGACATAGAAAAGGGCTTCAGAAGACAAGCACAGAGTCTGGGTCGGTACATATGGGGAGTGGCGATCCATATGGTATTGAGGTCCTCAGCTGTGTAAGGCCTTATAGGTCATAGCAGCAAACAATTATTACTTATTTAATAGCCTGGGGTGCTTTTGCTACCCATAGTAGCATGCAGGTATTTGCAGAAAGAGAAGGAATGGTATTTCTGTGACCTCCTATCGTCTTCTAAGTACCATAGTCTAAGCACCAAGGGCCATGCTTTAAAGTGTGAACCAGCTAAATGTTACAATGATGAGACTTCCCCCTCTAGGGCCAATACAAATGTCTTGTCATTAAGACATATTCAAGGCACTTAAGGGACTAAGACAAAATGCATGCATTTATTCCCATTCGGTAATGTCATCAGATGTTACAAAACACACCAATGTTGTGACATGCTGAGAAACAGCTACCAGTTCAAAAATAAACGCCCCTCCTACCCCACCCTAAAGAAGATGCTTTATGCAAAGAAGGGCCTTTATGCAACTACCACTGAGTGGGACGCGGGTGGTGCCATGGTCTAAACCACAGAGCCTAGGGCTTGCCGATCAGAAGGTCGACTGTTCGAATCCCCACGATGGGGTGAGCTCCTGTTGCTTGGTCCCTGCTCCTGCCAACCTAGCAGTTCGAAAGCACATCAAAGTGCAAGTAGATAAATAGGTACTGCTCCATTGGGAAGGTAAATGGCGTTTCCGTGAGCTGCTCTGGTTCGCCAGAAGTGGCTTAGTCATGCTGGCCACATGACCCGGAAGCTGTATACCAGCTCCCTTGGCCAGTAAAGCGAAATGAGCGCCGCAACCCCAGAGTCATCCACAACTGGACCTAACAGTCAGGGATCCCTTTTCCTTTACTGAGTTAGACTAAAATTTAACTTTCCTCTATTAATCAGGTTAGATTCTTAGAAGGGCATTGGGCAAAATGTGTCTCTAAGCAGTGTCTCTTGTTGCAGTAAGAGAATACCTTCCAGTGAAAATAGGGTCGTCCCATTCCATAATGATAATTTTACTATTTATACCCCACACATCTTACTGGTTTGTCCACTCTGGGCAGCTTCCAACATATTTTCAAACATAATAAAACATTTTTTTGAAAACCTTCCCTATACAGGATTGCCTTCAGACAGCTCGGAGATCGGATAACTCCATACCCTCCAACATTTCTCCAATGAAAATAGGGGACATCCTAAGGAAAAGTGGGATACTCCATGGTCAAACCAACAACTTTTCTAAATCAGGGACGTCCCTGGAAAACACGGATACTTGGAGGGTTTGTAATATTGCTATCTGTCTGACATTAACCTGGAAGTAACTGCAAGGGCGGGTGAGTTTTTGTCAATAGTATCTCTTAGTGAATGGAATTATTTAGCGGAAAGAAACGCCAATGAAAATCCTCATTGTTACATATTTTGCATGGCTGTTTATTTGTATATATTTTAAAATTTTATATATGGATGTTTTATGATGGTGTATACTTGTCCCGGAAGGTGTACGCCGGCTCCCTCGGCCAATAAAGCGAGATGAGCGCCGCAACCCCAGAGTCGGTCATAACTGGACCTAATGGTCAGGGGTCCCTTTACCTTTACTATACATGTAACGCTAACCAGCGGGAAGGTAAACGGCGTTCTGTGTGCTGTGCTGGCTCGCCAGATGCAGCTTGTCACGCTGGCCATGTGACCTGGAAGTGTCTGCGGACAGCGCTGGCCCCCGGCCTCTTAAGCGAGATGGGCGCGCAACCCCAGAGTCGGACACGACTGGCCCGTACGGGCAGGGGTACCTTTACCTTTACCTTTTAATGCCTAATAAAGGTTTGGTGAAATAAGAAGTAAGCTTCATAGGTCAACACCAGCATTCTGAATTGTTTCACTAGGTACAGTGATACCTCGGGTTAAGAACTTAATTCATTCTGGAGGTCCGTTCTTAATCTGAAACTGTTCTTAACCTGAAGCACCACTTTAGCTAATGGGGCCTCCCACTGCCACCGTGCCACCAGAGCACGATTTCTGTTCTCATCCTGAAGCAAAGTTCTTAACCCGAGGTACTACTTCCGGGTTAGCGGAATCTGTAACCAGAAGCGTCTGTAACCTGAGGTTCCACTGTACTGCTGGTAAGGAGCATTCTCTTCAGCACACGATGTGGATAGGCTGGTGTCTGCTTAGCTCCTCTCAGAAAAAGAAGAGGAGTGGGAAGTTTTGCCCCCCTCCCTGTCTCCAGCAGTTTCAGAAGGAGAAGGAGACAGGGCTGCTTCACAGCTGTGTGAAGAATGCTTAGTTATGAGATAGTGGAAGAGAAGGAGGGAGGAGTTAGAGAGCAGCCAGCAGAGACCTCACTGGGAAGTCTGGAAGATCATCCTTCACCAAGGGCTCGTAGGTCCCTATGCATTCAAGAACAAAGGATGGGAAGGAGTAAGACTCCTGGGACTTCCCATAAACTTTCAGGATGCTGTTGTGGATGGAAGAGGAGAGGCTCAGAGTAGCCAATGTCTCAGAAACAACAAGAAGTACCAACAAAAGAAGAGTGGCAGATGAAGATGATGGACTTTGCAGAATTGGTGAATGTTATGTACTGAGTTGAATAGGATCCAAACTGCAGCAGTCTGATTGGTCCTAGAACAATAGGATCCAAAAGGTAGCAGTCTGATTGGTCCTAGAACAATGCAGCAGTATGATTGGTTGGCAGGAACCACCGAATCATGCTCCAGATAGAAGTGAATCCACAACCTGATTGGCTTACAGTAGAATTCCGGAATTAGCCAATCATGTGCAGCCCATTGTGTAAATAATGTATATAAAGCAGATACCTTGAGGGGACATTCATTCATTCCTCCTCACCACTATGAGCTGAATAAAGAGCATGAAATCACTTTGCGACTCTGAGTATATTTCAGTGAAGCTGACAGGAAAAATCCGAAACAAGCATGATCAAGTATTCCAAAAGGACTGGAGTAAATGTATACAATATTTGAAAGATTACTGTAAGCAATTATCATCACTAGCAGGGTTACCAGAAGACTTGTAATGAGAAGTTTTCTTTGTTGTTTAGTCGTTTAGTTGTGTCCGAGTCTTTGTGACCCCATGGACCAGAGCACGCCAGGCACTCCTGTCTTCCACTGCCTCCCACAGTTTGGTCAAACTCATATTGGTATCTTTGAGAACACTGTCCAACCATCTCGTCCTCTGTCGTCCCCTTCTTCTGGTGCCCTCAATCTTTCCCAACATCAGGGTCTTTTCCAGGGTGTTTTCCAAGTTTTCTACCTTTCTATATTTATTTAAATTTTGAGCTATTTTGTAATGAGTGTAATTGGAATTGGAAAACGTACAAAATGCAATGATATAAAGGTTAATTTTGAAAGCCATGAGGAGGGAGGGAAGGAAATCGATAGGCTCTAAAGAGCCAGGGAGGTAAAGTGGGTAATAATGATGTGAATATATATTATTAAATGGAAAATAAATAAAGTAGCCTATGTCTCTTTTTGTGTGGAGACATGGATTCTTCGTCTTGTAACCAGATGCCTGAACAAAAAGACTATAAACTATGAACTGCTTCTTTTTCTCGCCTCTGACGCTACAGGGGAGGAGAGGATTCTCTATGCCTGATAGCTGCTGTGTGAGTGGACTTCCATTTGGTCCTCTCTGTCCTGAAGACCCACTCCAAATCTTCTTTGGAGGGACCCCTGACCCTATGGAACAGATCTGAGGCACCTGTAGGAAGTACAGGGAAATGAAAACCTGTCCCACTAGTGGACAGGCCCCACTGGAGAAGAAGGAAAAGAGTGCCCCCGTTTCATAATGTATATTTCTTAAAAATAAATTAAATAAATCGACGCATGATGGTATGGAATACATCCAAATTCTTTTTCTTACTGTAGAGCCCACTTTAAAAGGAAAAAAAGCATGAGATCACCCAGAGTAAAAATGTGAGTGTCTTTTCCCCTCTCATGTAAAAAGTACTTCCACATCAGCTCCGCGTGATAATATACAGCCTCCAAGCAAACACAGAGCCGTAATTCACTCAAGGGACTCTGCTTCCATTATAAACTGCAAGTGAGCACCACTTGAGCAGGTTTGATGAATGACAGGGAAGCTCCAAATGTGAAGTCAACCATGTATTATAGGGATGACTGAACATCGTGGCATGAAATAAGAAGAGTCTGCAACCTTCCCACAATCTCTGACCCAGCCACGTCTTACACTTCAGATTCATATGGGCTTGTAAGGCGCCACTTATTCCGAGCACACATATCAAAAGGACATTACAGTGCTCCGTGTACCCTCAGAAAGACCCACCTGAGATTTATCTGTGGCCCAGCTTGCTCTTCACTTTTATTTAATATTTTAACCATGAGATGAGATGAGATGTTGTACAGGGCACTGCTTGTGTTTGAACATCTTGTGAGGACTATAATCCATCACTTGGAGATGGCTCATTAGAACGTGAAATGTTAATTTTGTGATGTTATCTTTTGTAAATGATTTGTTATTCGATTATGTCTCAGAAAGGGATTTGCATTAGCAGTCAGTAGCTCATTCAGAGATATACTGCACCTTTCCCAGAAGAGACAGGAGATGATTTCACAGGATTATAATCCAGAATATGTATCGTGATGGGGAGATTTGTCCTCATTACAGAGGGGAAATGGTGTGTGTAATGATCCAAAGAGTTACATACCAACCACATGTAATGTAATATGTCAAATGGTAATTTCTGAACAGGGCCAGAGTTGGCTCCTGGGGAACTGATGGGACATTAGCTTGCCATCAAACACAATATATTGATATTAAAGGGTTTTAGTACTGATAAAGGTTAAACAATCCTTAATTTCCACGGATAGGCAACTGAAAATATGAGAACATGCTTTGTTGAGTCAAGAAAAAGCTCCATCTTGACCCACTATCCTGTCTTCATTATTCATTGTTCACATTAATAATTTCATTATGATTATGATTATGATCAAGAGCAGGGCAAAATCAAGGTGGGCAGCCCATGTTGTTTGCATTCCACATGGCCTCTGGATATGGTGCTTTCATGTTTGGCTGGTAGCCACTGACAGATCTGTCCTCAAGCAGTTGGTGCTGTGTTTCATATTTATGAATCTCAGCACTGCTATGGCTGCAACCCACAAATCTCTCTGGGGTTTTCCTGGATTTTGTGAGACTGCTTTATTACGACAAAGTTAATGCGCCATATATTCCATTTTTGACCACATAATTAATTTATTGACATACATATTTCCTTCATCTTTAAGATAGAGGCTGGAAGGCAGCCCTGCACTTTTCTCCCCATGCCTCCTCCTGCTCTCCCATTCTTAGACCTGCTCTACGTCTTCAAATCCCTCCCTGCAAAATGCCATTTGCTTTTTATACTTCTTGCTTGTGCACTGAGGCACTGCAGCACTGAAATGCCTTTTCTTTCCTCACATCCAAATCTCTTTTGCATCCTTGTTGTTAAGGACAATACATTGAGGATGAGGAACAGAAATACCAAAAGAGCATTGGGAATTAAAATTATTCTGTGGATAATTTGAAAATGTGGGCAGTATCAACAAGGTCATACATTGCTAGAGTAACAACAACTTCTTCTTCTTCTTCTTCTTCTTCTTCTTCTTCTTCTTCTTCTTCTTCTTTATAAATTTATATACCACGCTATACTGTATTTTACTGTATTTTAATATTTTGTTGGAAGCCACCCAGAGTGGCTGGGGAAGCCCAGCCAGATGGGCGGGGTATAAATTATTATTATTATTATTATTATTATTATTATTATTATTATTATTAATTATTATTATTCCCAGACGTCTCAGGGCAGTTCACAGAATAAAATCAAAATATGAAACCACAAAATACATAATCAAAATAAAAACAGCAACTCAATAACCCCCCCTCCAAAAAAACCCCCACACAACACATTTAAAAAAGGGCATAGGATGGCAATCAAATTAACCAAAGGCCTGGTTAAAAATGAACATTTTTGCCTGGTGCCTAAAGGTGTATAATGAAGGCGCCAGGTGAACTTCTCTGGGGAGAACATTCCACAAACACAGAGCCACTGCAGAGAAGGCCCCATTCTCATGTTGCCAGCCTCCGGACCTCTCGAGGAGGAGGCACACAAAGAAGGCCCCCATCAGGAGCAGGTAATCTCTCACCCATCCAGTCTTGGGAACCACCCACTAAAAATGTCGCAGTCTTATCTGGATTGAGTTTCAGTTTGTTGGCTCTCATCCAGTCCCTTACCGAGGCAAGACACTGGTCCAGCACTTACACTGCCTCACCTGCAGATGTAAAGGAGAAATCAAGCTGAGTGTCATCAGCATACTGTTGACAATGTACTCCAAACCTCTGGATAACCCCATCCAGCAGTTTCCTGTAGATGTTAAACAAAGTAGGAGATCGATTGAGCCTTGCAGAACCCCATATTGAAGGTTCCACAGGGCTGAAAAGCATTCCCCAAGCAACACCCTCAGGGAACAACCATCTAAGCCACCCACCCCTAGTTCGGAGAGTCGCTTCAGAAGCATACCATGGTTGATGGTATCGAAAGCCGCTGAGAGCTCGAGAAGAATTAACAGGGATCCTTGAACCAAGAAAATGAAAGTCTTGGCTCCTTTCCCAAGGATGTTTCTGTCATTGCAGAGCGAAATGAACAGATCATGATTTACCTTCTTTTGGAACAATAACAAGCAATTGACAAAAGCACGAGCCGTCGCCAGCTACGTGAGATAAAAGGCAACAAAACCTATATGAATGGGCTTGGACGATTCGCCCATAAATCAATCCACAGACTGGTGAGCGGAGACCGAAATAATCAGCAATGAAAGAGTGACAGATTTATGTTGTGGAAAGTTACATGATGACACTGCCTGAGAAAAATTAACAAATCATAGTCCAAATCCAGGGGTTATGTCAATGCTGCCAACCTAGTTATGGAACAAGTCATCCAGTTACGGAGCAAGCCATCCTGCAAGCTTACCACAGAGTTATCATATGTTATCACTTTCCTCCAGGAGTTGCATGACATCCATCAAACAAATCTTGTATCCCTCCTCATATCCATACCCACAATATTTCCATTTGCCAGTGTTTTTTATCAATTGACTGGGCTGTGAATTAGGTTCCAAGGCTGCTTTGCCAAATCATTAATTGGAGGAGAATGCACTGTGTCACAGACATTAGCAAGAATATAAGATGGTGTCTGAACCATATGCATGGATGGAACTGAACTAATTCTCCATCTTCCCCAAACTCCTCCATCTTGATAGTTTTCCTCACGGGCAAATTTTTCATTTCTGCCACAAATCAAAACACCACAAGCAGAACTGAACTGAAATGAAAATGGCAGGATCCATTTTGGTTCAGCTCTACTTGGAAGTGAAGCAGCATTTCAATCTGTAACTTCCTTTCTACGCTATGCTCCAACCATTTTTATAGAAGCTAGCATTTGAGAAAGGGCGGTTCTGACAATTCCTGGCCTGGGGACATAACAGATCAGGGCCAGCACTTCCATGAGGCAAACTGAGGCAGGTGTCTCAGATGGCAGATGCCAAGAGTCTCCTCCATGGGCACACCTCACCCACTGAAATCATCAGCAGCATCAAATCTTTATTGGCATCACTTACAAACATTCAAAATAAATAGACCAGTGTGATCTCATTGCCATTTCAACAGTACAGTCATTTGCCAGAGGGAAGAAGAGGCGAGCAATCTATTTCATCTCTGTGGGTCTCCAGCAAGGGCAGGATCCTGTAGCATACTTCAGCGACGAAACATCAAATAGAGGAACTTAGCTACTGTCTTGGTGAGCTCCTGGTCTCTCCCCATAATAAGAAGCGTATAACCTCAGTCTCTGGTTTCCATGTTGGAATACATAGATGGTCTAAAAATTGTTGGCAAAGATCATCATACATTTTACATTTAAGGGCCATTTGAGCTAGAGTTTCCACCAGGTGAGCATCACATGGGCAGATCCTATCTCCTTCCCCACTGAAGTGGTTGTGGTAGATTCCGGTGAGATCTTGCAAGACCCTTGTGGAATCTCACAGAGGGAGGCCTCCATGAGATTTCACAGGGGTCTCCCGAGATCTCGCTGGAATCTCACAGAAGCCACAGCCAAGCGACCCCGATAAGTGTGGCTTTCGCAAAGGGGTGGGTCATGGTGAGCAGCACACATGTAAGGGGGCACTTTCCCATTGTTCCTCAGGCAGCGAAACAAGATGGGCCACCCCTGTGTCAGAGGCAGTGTTGCCTGATGGTGGCAGCCTGGAGGAGGAGGAGAACACACACCTTGGTTTATCCCATGTGAGGTCCATCTCTTCTCTTTTTCAAAATAATAATAATTTTTATTGATTTTCTTTTCTCATGATAAATATCCAACATCCTTACTAAACATTCATTTTCCAATTCCTCCCCCTCCCTGTTGACTTCCCTCAGCTTCCATTTCTGGTTTGTTACATCAAATGATACCTTCTGCTGTTTCTATATAATACTATGTTATCACATTGTTATACTTCTTGTTCTCTGTAAATAAAATTGTAAATGTTTATTTAAATCCTGCCAACGAGTCCATTTTTTGTGTTGTTGTTGTTTTCTTTTTCAAAATCACCATTGTCCTTTTCATGCAGTTTGTCCGTTAACTTTGCTAACTCTGCATAGTTCATCAACTTTTCTTGCCATTGTTCTTTTGATGGTACTTCTCCAGTCTTCCAATTTTGGCTATTAAAATTCTTGCTGCTGTTTTAGCATAATAAATAGTGTCCATTTTTCTTTTGGCAACTCCTGTCCTAAAATACCTAACAAAAAAGCTTCTGGGTTTTTTTGGATAAATGTTATTTTAAACATTTTTTTCAGTTCATTGTATATCATTTCCCAATTTTTAAAAAATAATCTTACAATCCCACCACATGTGATAAAATGTACCTTTCCCTTCTTTGCACCTCCAACAGTTCTTTTGTTCTGTTTTATACATTTTTGCCAGTTTTGCAGGCCTAATGGACCAGCTATACATCATTTTCATGTAATTCTCTTTCAACAATATACAGTCTGTAAATTTCATAGAGGTCCATATCTTCTCCTCACATGGGAGGAGGGTGAAGAGAGTCCCCCTGAAGGAAATATCCCCACAACTTGACAAACCTGATTCTTGTGTGCAGAAAAGTTGCTTAAATGAATGTGTTCTGTATCTGGCAGGCATTTAGAAACACTTATTATTCAGTCCATGCATAGCAGAATGGTGAAAACAGTACAGAAAATATTGGTGATGGCATCGTGGGTCAGCTTTAATATGTGCTCGGTTGGCATACGCACATTATGAAAGCTATGAGACTTATGCTTGCTTTTGCTTTAATAAAGATGGCTGGGCATAGAAATGCTGAAGAGATTCTCCTTTTACTTATTAGCCTAGCGATGCATTCTAAAATAGATTTTCGCCTTGAATTGCCAAAACTAAACAGAGTACTGAGCATTATGGATGCCTATTAAGTGGACACCTAAAATATATATTTATGAACATTTCCCACCCGCATTATCATTATACAGAATGAAAGTTGTAACGGTGTTATGTATTTTATTATGTGGTATGTGGTCTACAACTGATCTAATGTCTCAGTTCTGTTAGTAATCTATGAACATTAAATTTACTGAAGAATTGTAAGATTTTTTATTAATGGCATAAAAGTCCAATATTACTCCTTCTGGTCTTTGCTAGTTCTTCATCTGGTATTTTCTAGTTTTTAATCTTTCTGCACTGATGGGAGCAGAAAGAATAACTGAAGCATAACTGTCACATTATAATCTAGGGTTTTTAACGTACACAGAAGGTTTTTTAAAATATTGAATTGCAATCTGACCTTTCATGAAGTGTTTAATTTCCTGCTAAACATTAATGAAGTATTTTATTAGGTCTATACAGAAGTACTAAAATGTCTCAAGAAAATTAACTGAGGTTACACATGGGTATGCAGGACAACTCTTATAAACTAAAGCATTGGACTTGCCATAGCGAAACTTCAATTTGAAACTGAGTCAAAATTTCTCAGGGAAAGAAAAATTTGGAGGAAATTTCTGTGATTTCTCTTTTTCTCTTTCATCTAGAAAAAGGCAGTGTCATTATTCATTAATAATAATAATTATTCGTAATGAATTTTTAAAAATGCTTATAAGGTGAACCAGAGCAGCGCACGAAAACACCAATTTGCTTTTGTTTTTAGCTTCCTGCCGGAGTGCTACCTATTTATCTGCTTACACTTTGATGTGCTTTCAAACTGCTAGGTGGGCAGGAGCTGGGACCAAACAACGGGAGCTCACCCCGTTGCAGGGCTTCGAACCACCGACTTTCTGATTGGCAAGCCCAAGAGGCTCAGTGGTTTAGACCACAGCACCACCCGCGTCCCTCTTTGTAGTATAAAATTTAGCAAATTGTGATCTGCAGACCCAAACCCTGGGATTCCCAAAGTTCATGTGATTGACTTAGTATTCTATCTGATTACAGATTACAAGATAAATCAACCATTGCACACACACATTGAGCTTCAGAAATGTATTTTTTTGATTAAAACAGGTTTCTGATCGAAAACATGTGAAAACATCATATGCATATGAAAGATGAAGCAAATGTGATTAAACAGTTGTGTTTGTTTACATACCTACTTATTTTGATACAAAATGGCCTTGGGTAATAATCACACTTCACACTCTTCTAACGTGTCTAATATTGGCTAGATTACCTATTCCCTGCTCTCAATGGATGGTCACCATATTAAATTAAATTCTAATAATGGGTCTGTTTGCTCATTCTGAATTATTTCTAACAAATGTTACACATCTGCTTTCAAATCAAAAGACACATTTGGTTCTGTGTTTGAATAAAGAGAGTTAAAATGAATCCGTAGCTGTTTATTTGGTGTTTATTTTCCTTTCTCTCTAGCAAGGAAGGCATGGTATTCCACACTGATGCAAAGTGTCAGGTTTCCCATGCATAGAAAGTTGTGTGTCCCAGATATTTAATATGATTCTAATGTAGACTCCTTTTGATAGTTGTCCACATGTTAGATGTTCCATAATTTAGATTGTCAGCAAACTAATATAACTTGTCAGGAACATAAGAGGAAAAGAATTCATCTAGGCCATGCGGCTTAAATGTAGTACTTTTCTTCTTATAAATATTTATTTTCTGATCCAATCTAAGAGTTACACAAAATCAAACTCCTTTCTTCAGGCGGGAAAGAAGGCATTTGAGAGCACAATGACTCACTGTCCAGTTGGTTGCCCAAGTATTTGCTTCTATTTCTATTCATCAGGTTTCCAATTTTTCCCTTAAATGTGGTGATCAAGGTCTGCAGACTCTGAAAGCTTTTTGCTGCAAATTGCCCGGAATGAACTAGAGAGAACTTCTATTCTGCTTAATGTTTTCTGTGACATGAGCCAATTTAGGATAGACAATTATACAATGTGTTTGCCAGTGTATGGAATCTGTATGGTTGCACACTAAACAATGTTGGTGGTTTGGATCCATTGGAGACAGTTTAGTTATTTGAGATACAGATTTGGTTACTAAATGAACCTTGCCTTTCATCTCTTAAAGAAAATTCTACTTTTTCAACTTGGTACCAAAACAACTTGGTAGATGCTCTAGGACTTTCTGAAGACTTTCTGAAGACTTCAAGACTTTCTGAATGTGTCATCACATTAAACAATTTTTGACGTGTTACCAATATTCAGTGTTTTTTATGGGTTTGCTGTCTTGGAGGGCACTGAAGACCAAGAGGCAAGAATTGAACGGGAGGCAGAAAAAGAATAAGTACTTTGAGGACAGAGACATCTGTAGCACCCAAGGAGCAGTGGGAAGCTCCCTCCATCTTCTGGCTCCATCCATCTCTCTGTGCTACTAGACTGGCCATCTAGTTTGACAGAGCATCCATCTGTGACAATTGCATCCCCAAGGAGCCTGTGTGATTGAATATTATAATTAATAAGGCTTTATTTTTTCAAATGGATGCCCCAGGCATTGGTTCCTGTGCTTTCGTCTGATCCTGGGTTGCATCTCTCTCTCTCTCTCTGTGTGTAAAGACTCTCTCAATGCAAATCCCAAAAAATGTAGTATAAACACAGACAATTGGGAAACATTGGCCTGCAAGCACTTCAATTGGAGAACAGCCTTTACCAAAGGTGTCATGGACTTTGAAGATGCTCAAACTCAGGATGAAAGGGAAAAACATGCTAAGAGGAAGGCAAGTTTGGCAAACCCTCACCGTGATCAACTCCCGCCCGGAAACCTATGTCCCCACTGTGGAAGGATGTGTGGATCCAGAATTGGCCTCCACAGTCACTTACGCACTCACTGTTAAGACTGTGTTCATGGAAGACAATCTTACTCGGCTATGAGTTATCATCAAAGAAGAAGAAGAGGTGTGTAACAATGGATCAATGCAGCTGCTTGCATTTGTACACTATTTTTGGAAGTGAGGCTTTGGGAGCTGTGATGACCAGCTCCTTCGCTTCAAAATTTGCCACCACACTACAGGAAATACTTCCTCATGCCCTGTCAACATACCTGGTGAGGATGATATGATCTAGGTATCTCTGTGTAAGAAGAAAACAAAAGGAGAGGGACTGACAAGAGACACAGAAAGATGACTTTGTGTTCTGAAAGCATCCTTGGGTGTTGTCTGTCACCGCAGAGACCTGATGTGGAAGTAGGCCGCTTTGGCTGTCTGTTGAAGTGCTTAACTTGTGTCTACCTATGATAAATCTTTATTTCTGTAAATACATGCAAATAATACACAATGCCAATAAACCTCTAGTGACCTCCTCCCAGTGAGGCATATTTCGTCTCAACTTTGCTAACTGAAGTACACTCGGAAACCTTACAACAATGAAAAGAGTAATCTGTTGACAATCATTTAGTCAAGGTTAGGGGGGGAAACACCAGTTGGTTTTTATGGAAAATTAAACACCCTAGACAGATTCATTTAAAGAATAATGATCAGTATAGTACACTTAGCATAATAATGCCCTTTTTTGAAACCCCTGGAACTGCATTAAAATATTCTAAGGAATGAAATTATTTGTCATGCTTTAAAAATCTGGGGCAGGGTGGCGTACGAGAAATGACAGTAGCAGTCCGGGCTATATTAGCTGTAAGCAAAGAATATTGTATATATAGGAGAGATTGGTATTTAGCTGAGGCAGGCTCTGCAGTCTGTTTCTCAGACAGGCATTTAACTTTTATAACCCTTGCACAATGAACATCTGGCAAAGTGCTGGACATGAAAAGAACTGGGGTAATTTGCAACACAATGCAGATTCCTTGTGGGCTATTGTATGCCCGCTGAAAATGTTGCCTTTTAGAGATGTTTTGAGAAGGGAAGCTGGCTTCGAGGCTTGTGCTCTGTAGCTAGCAGTCCAGTGTGAGAAGTTGAGGACTGCTTTGGAACTCTTAAACATTGGGAACATTTGATTTCATGGGGTGATGTAAACAGAGCAACCTACTGTAGCAGGATACGTTGTGGGGTGGGGAGTCTAAACCATTGAGACTCTTGGGCTTACCAGTCAGAAGGTCGGTGGTTTGAATCCTCATGATGGGGTGAGCTCCCGTTGCTCTGCCAACCTAGCAGTTCGAAAGCCTTGCTGTTGTAACTTCTTGCATTGCAAAGAAAGAGGAAACTTGTGGTAATAAGTCAAGTTAAGAAATCACTGAGAATAGTCAAAAGATAATGACTTATAGTGGTACAGACGCTTCAGGTTACAGACGCTTCAGGTTACAGACTCCACTAACCCAGAAATAGTACCTCAGGTTAAGAACTTTGTTCAGGATGAGAACAGAAATCACACGGCGCCGGCGTGGCAGCAGCAGGAGGCCCATTAGCTAAAGTGGTACCTCAGGTTAAGAACAGTTTTAGGTTAAGAATTGACCTCCAGAATGAATTAAGTTCTCAACCCGAGGTACCACTGTATTAGGAAGGTTTGTGGGTGACTCGGAACCACGAGGGAAAATGTAGGAGAACAGTTAGAAAACTACAGTGGTACCTCGGGTTACATACGCTTCAGGATACATACGCTTCAGGTTACAGACTCCGCTAACCCAGAAATAGTACCTCGGGTTAAGAACTTTGCCTCAGGATGAGAATAGAAATCATGCTCCGGCGGTGCAGCGGCAACGGGAGACCCCATTAGCTAAAGTGGTGCTTCAGGTTAAGAACAGTTTCAGGTTAAGAACAGACCTCCGGAATGAATTAAGTACTTAACCTGAGGTACCACTGTATTGTGCTTGCTTAAAAGGGATATGAATATTAGTCAAACCATCCCTGGTGGAGCTAGAGCTAATCCGCATGATCATGGGATGTATGTAATGGAGGGGATACATATCAAGGGGAAAATATGAAACAGGCAGACCGGGAAGTCTGCAAACTGCAGTCTCCTAATCAATAGGAGAATGTAGGAAGGAAATTCAGACTGATTTTGGGCACAAAGTACCTTTGATGTAAATAGGATGGGTCCTCCCTCTTTACAGCATGGGCTGGGGAGTTGCCTGTGCGGTGCTGTCTTGAGAATAAACAACATTTGGTTTTGCCTGGTCTCAGTGTCAGACTCATTTTTCTCACAGAGCAACTGACTCCCTCTGGGGAAGATCCCTGGGGCAAATTTGTCCAACAAAGTGGAAAAAAGATGAGAATGCAAACAATGGGGAGGGGGGCAATGAAAACCATGCATGGATGTCAAGCAATAGTTTAAAAAGCAACCAGTAGTAAAATATGATGAAGGGCTCAACAGAGTATATGACTTGTACCTGCTGCTTTGTCCACACTCAAGTTGTGTCCCCTAATTTAAATTGCCCGCCCTTAAAGTACAATTGATGGACAATTTGGTTCAGCTTTCCCTTTGTACATAAAAAGTAACAAATGGATAAAATCACAGAGTAAATAAGACATGCATAGATACCATGGATGGAGCGCATTAATTGGTTGTTTCTGCTACAAGGATCAGCAGTTAAATTTGTTAACAATGTGAGCATTTAAACAGCGAATTAAACTAGGCCTCAGAGTTAACAGCCCATTACAAATGAACTGGACAGCACTGAAAATGTACTACGGGGAATGTGAGTATTGACAGTGGGGCAGACCAAAGGGGAGGAGAGCGGAGACAGGCTTTATTTATCTTTACCATAGTGATTTTCGTCTTTCCCTTTCCTTAAAAACACACCACAGTAGACTCAGGATAGCCTGCTGCTTTGGATAAGGAAAGCCTGTTGTTACATAGTAAATCACACCATAATCTTGTATATCCATTTCACACAGGAATCTCTCCACTTTATTGCTCTGGAATCAAACAGAAGTTTGTGCACACACAATAAAACCCTCGAGAGTAGAAAGCGGAAGGCACAGTGCAGGAAAGCTGATATATTTGACATTTGGGGGTAGCTCTGAAGAGATCAAGGAATGATTGGAGCCATCAGAGAACCTTCTGCAGAACTCTCTTGGGGAGCTCACATAATAATAATAATAATAATAATAATAATAATAATAATAATAACAACAACAACAACAATAGTAATAATAATAGTAATAATAATAATTTTTTTATTTATACCCCACCCATCTGGTTGGGTTTCCCCAGCCACTCTGGGCGGCTTCCAACAGAATATTAAAATACAATAGTCTATTAAACATTAAAAGCTTCCCTAAACAGGGCTGCCTTCAGATGCCTTCTAAAAGTCTGGTAGCTGTTTCTCTTTTTGACATCTGGTGGGAGGGTGTGGCGATCACACAGGGTCCCCGGACGTTTGACGGTCTATTGATCCCTGTGCCACCACTGTGATTGCTTCCCCGCTGCCACCAACCCGTTTCTCTCAGGTACACATGGAGTCCAGACAGTTGTTAACATTAAACCAAATAAATGAGTTTATTTTATAAGCATTAACAAGTTTATGGTTTCAGATAATTTTTCTTGTCAGTTTCTTAATCTTAGTTTCCTTACCCTCCTATACCTTCCCATTACCTCTGATTATCCCAACTGTCTATCTGACTCCTCTTAACAGATTTTCTCACTCTCTCACATCAAACTATCCTAACCCACAGACGTATCCTCACTCTCCCTTCTCTAACACCTGACTGACTCCTTACAACACTCACTCTAACTCCTCCCCTTGGGTTCCCACTGGCCAATCACTTCACACTCATTTAACCCTTTCCTTATGACCCAGCATGATGTCACCTAGGAGGGCAAACACCATAGAGGGTGTTCCACCGGGCGGGTGCCACTACCGAGAAGGCCCTCTGCCTGGTTCCCTGTAACTTTGCTTCTCGCAGCGAGGGAACCGCCAGAAGGCCCTCAGCACTGGACCTCAGTGTCCGGGCAGAACGATGGGGGTGGAGACATAGAACGTTTGAGCCATGTTCACAAACATTTAAAGCACTTTAAACAGTTGTGGCTCCACCAGAGAACTCTGGGAGCTGTAGTTCGTTAAGGGTGCTGATAGTTGCTGGGGATAAACTCTTTCCCCTCACAGAGCTACAGTTTTCTTTTCTTTTCTTTTTTAATGCCCTTTTATTTTACAGAAATTAAACAAGACGGGTTTCAAATGGAAACATACATCTACATGAATATACAAGATAACACAAAATGAAGTAACACACAAATAAACACGACTTCCCTCCACCCGTGTGTGACTTTTTCTTTTAGATTTAAGATCACTCGTTGTGTTCATAGACTATCTTCTGCCACTGTCTCTGTTTTGCCTATTGTAACCCTTTCCCTTCACCTTGCGGTGTTCTAGTCTTCATATCAATATATCAATACCCCCAAAAATATTTTTTTTATATATTCTTTTACGCAACTCCATTCTTCCATTATTTTTTGGTTTGAATTTCCTCTTATGATTGCTGTCAGTTTTGCCATATTTATAAATTCAAAAACATTTCTCTGCCATTCCATTACTGTAGTGACATGTTCCCCTTTCCAATTTTTTGCAGTCAATATCCTGGCAGCTGCTGTTGCGTATAATATAATAATAATGATGATGATGATGATGATGATGATGATGATGATAATAATAATGATAATAATGATAATAATTTATTTATATCCCACCCTCCCAGCCGAAGCCGGGCTCAGAGCAGCTAACAACAGTAAAATGATACAACATACTAAAATCATTTCATTATAAAATCAATTCAAATAAGAATATGTTTTTCATATTTTCGGGGATGTCTTCTGTCATCAAACTCAGAAGGAAAGCTTCTGGTTTTTTCTTAAATGATATTTTTAAAATCTTTTTTAGTTCTTCCGATATATTACACCAAAATTGTTTTATATTCCTACATTCCCACCAAATACGATACATTGTTCCTATTTTCTTTTTACATCTCCAGCAATTTTCATAGTTCCTTGGGAACAGGAATTGATTGTTAAATCACACTGGAAACTGTAGCTTTCTGCCTGCTAAGCCTGCAAGATGTTGAATATGGCTGGGAGATAAGATGCACATGTATGCTGATCCCAACTGCAGAAACTTCAGTTGGATGGGGATAGACTTGCTGCTATGTTCATTGTTTTTGAAAGGATCCCTTGCAGGATGGGGACCGTGCAGCCTTCCAGAGTAAAATAAAAGCGTCAGCAAATGGTTTATGAAATATGATATCCACAGAAGGAAAGATGTCAGCAGTGAATAAGAAATTCTGCACCGATTGCTCTATAAATGATTGTCCGGAAAGCTCCAAGTCTTATAGTCGGATTGAGACAGAATTCTGGTCTCACTAATCTCCCCGAATAAAGATCATGACATTCATGGGCAGGCAGATATTGTTCAAGTGTGTGTGTGTGGGGGGGGAAACTATGCTAGAATTAACACCTAGATAATATAGTTTCAATCTTATGCACACCCAGCAGCAAAGTTAATAGCGAAAAATATGTGGAGAAAGAATACAGGCCATTTCAACCCTTGTTCTGCAACACTAAAGCATCATCACACAGTTCCAGTTGCCACTTATCATCACCTTCTAAACCAGGGGTCAGCAAACATTTTCAGCAGGGGGCCGGTCCGCTGTCCCTCAGACCTTGTGGGGGCTGGACTATATTTTGGAAAAATAAAATAAAAATGAACGAATTCCTATACCCCACAAATAACCCAGAGATGCATTTTAAATACAGTGGTACCTCGGGTTACAGACGCTTCAGGTTACAGACGCTTCAGGTTACAGACTCTGCTAACCCAGAAATAGTACCTCGGGTTAAGAACTTTGCTTCAGGATGAGAACAGAAATTGTGTGGCTGTGGTGTGGTGGCAGCCGGAGGCCTCATTATCTAAAGTGGTACCTCAGGTTATGAACAGTTTCAGGTTAAGAATGGACCTCCGGAATGAATTAAGTTCTTAACCTGAAGTACCACTGTACAGTAAAAGCACACATTCTACTCATGTAAAAACACCAGGCAAGCCCCACAAATAACCCAGAGATACATTTTAAATAAAAGGACACATTCTACTCACGCAAAACACGCTGATTCCCAGACCATCCGCGGGCTGGATTTAGAAGGATGGGCCAGATCTGGCCCCCAGGCCTTAGTTTGCCTACCCATGCTCTAACCTAAACTGGGATTGGATTAATCCCAGGCTGGCTCAGCCCCATCTTCTCTCAACCCATTTTAGGTCTTTCTGTTGCTGGTGGCACTGTGTCAGGAGTCCAGGTTCCCAGCTTGATAACACAGTAAGCATAGGTAATTAAAAAGGAGGATTTATTCCAAAAACAAACAGATAGCTCCGGATGGCTCTAACAAAGCCTCCATCATCATTACACAAGATGACCCTTCTGAAGACTGCTTCGAGCATTGATAGAAGATATTGAACTTACGACCCTTACGTCTCTTGTTTTCTTTCCTGTCTAGCAGCCCTCCCATTTGCCAGCTCTTTGGACTCAGAGGATCAGCTCCAACCTCTTCCTGTTCTGAGAGGCTGTCGTTGAGTTTGTTTGTTCCGTTTTGTGCTTCCTGCGAACTCTGGCTGTGTTCTAACCTGCTGTCAGCTACTGCCTTATCAGTCTCTCCGTCAAGGTCAGGAAGAGCTGAAGTCTGCAGCTGTCGGCTCTCCCCTGCCTGACTAACATCTAAGCCTCTCTGTTCCTGGCTGCTTTCTGCTGTTGGCTGCAAACCTTTGCTTGGAGCTAGCTCATTCCTGACACACTGTTACCCACACATCCAACATGAAGTAGCGGGGACTCCATACCAGTGGGGTGATGCTTGTGTGGATTTCTTTCTCTCCAGAGCATTTTGCTCTAGTAAAACCTACCATCCTTCTCTATCCATCTCTGTCCCTAAGGCAAAAATAGGAAGGACTTTAAAGAGAGGAATTTCTGGATAAATATACTGAAGATGTAATAACATGGCGCATGGCCTTATTTTTAGTTTAAGAAACTACTTGCAATGCAGAGGATCTTGTGTGATTTGAATTTTGCTCATTAGCCTTCTGTACTTTGAAGGCTCATTTCTCTGGCACATTTCATCCCACCATCTTTAGTGAAGAATGTCGGTACTTTGCTGCTAGCTAAATCTGAACTCACATGCTGGACCTATCACTGAAATCAGATGGATGTTTCTCTTTCATATTATTAGTTTTTATGGGGGGGGAGAGGAGTCTTAAGAAGAGGAGGTATTAATTCATGCAATGAAAGTATTTATTCATGCAGCACATAGTTAAACTATGGAACTGGCTCCCAACCAGGATGTCTTGAAAAGGGGATTGTACAAATTCATGGAAGAAGGGGCTATCAAAAATTAGTAGCCACGGTGGCAATGCTCTGCCTCCGCAGATGGAGGCAGTAATCTTCAACTAAACCAATTATTTCTGAAGGGGTTTTTAAGTTTTTGCCGTATTTATGTTTTGCAGGGGCACTGGAGCCCTCTTTGTGGTAGGAAAGATTAAAAAATAATAGCCAATAGCCGCTTTCCAATGAAGCAGTTATTTTTAAAGGGCTTTTGATGTTATGGTTGAGGATGCATAAGAGTGCGCTGGAGGTCTCTTGCGGGATGAAATGAGTAATTAAAAAATACCCTTTTTTATCTAGCTGAAGCAGTTATTCTCTTTTTTCAGGTGTTCAATTTTAGCTTTCTTCTGTATTGCACAGGAGTCTTTGTGAGCTTCTGTAGAAACACAGCCCAATATGTTTTGGAAGTTGATCTTTTATTTGTTCTAGATTTATAAAAGTCAAAGAAATGAAAGACTTTTTTCTTGCGCAAAACCCATTATCAGCGTTCTGGAATTCTCTTTCTTGTCAGGAGATAAGCAGAAGTTGAGCCGCAACAGAAACGCAGAATAACAACAGAGTGGAACTGTAGGAATCTGAGTGTGCTTAGATCTAATTTTCAAACAACTAGCAAATGATACATACGGGTCCAGATTCCAGATACAAGTGTTTTGTTAAAACACAGAGGCCCCTTAGTGCAGCTACTTTGAAACTGAATGAAATGGAGAGGTATAAATCATGTCTGTTGGACTTTCATGTGCCCAGACCTCATGAGGTTGAAACCCATGGACAGCAATTCCATGGGGTTATGGAGAGATCAGACAGGCTGTTTTCCATCATATGTTGAACATCGAGAAAACAAAAGGAATGAGATACAGGTCTTTCAGAGTGCTAGAAGCAGATAATTTGCTCTGCTAGGCACTGTGTACCTTTGGGGTTGACTCCCCCTCCAGAAGAATGGAGAGCCTTTAAGGCAGAGGTGGCCAATCTCAGGTTCAGATGGCAGATCAAGAGAGCTTGACTTGCACTCAGTGTTAAGGTCTAGATCAGGTTTCCTCAACCTCGGCCCTCCAGATGTTTTTGGCCTACAACTCCCATGACCCCTAGCTAGCAGGACCAGTGGTCAGGGATGATGGGAATTGTAGTCTCAAAACATCTGGAGGGCTGAGGTTGAGGAAGCCTGGTCTAGATCCAGTGGCGTAGCGTGGGGGGTGCAGGGGGGGCGGGCCGCACCGGGCGCAACATCTGGGGTTAGGGCAAATCCATGGGTTAGGGGGCGCAAATCCACGGGTTAGGGGGCGCAAATTACTTGCCTTGCCCCGGGTGCTGACAACCCACGCTACGCCACTGTCTAGATCCACTGTCTTCACAGACTGAACCAATGGCTCTTGTGGCATATTTGCACTCTTCCCATGGTGCAAGTACACTTAGAATAGTTCTGGTTAACTGGAAAAAGGTCCTGGAAAGGGCAACCAAAGTGTTCTCAGGGTGGAGCAACTCACCTACGAGAAAAGGCTACCACACTCGAGACTTTTTAGTCCAGAGAAATGTCTAGTAAAAATGGACATGAACAAGGTGTAAAAAGTTATTAGAGAAAGCAGGTAGCAGTAAGTTTTTCTGCCACTCTCGCAATGCTGGAACTTAGGGACATCTGATGATGTTGGAAGCTTGAGGACAGACAAAAGAAAGTATTATTTCCCTACTAAACATCTTCCAATGTAATAATGCCCACTCACATCATAAAGAGCTCATAACACCATATAACATATAACACCGGTCTTGAAAGACCTACACTGGCTCCCAGTACGTTTCCGAGCACAATTCAAAGTGTTGGTGCTGACCTTTAAAGCCCTAAACTGCCTCGGTCCAGTATATCTGAAGGAGCGTCTCCACCTCCATCGTTCTGCCCGGACACTGAGGTCCAGCGCCGAGGGCCTTCTGGCAGTTCCCTCGCTGCGAGAAGCAAAGTTACAGGGAACCAGGCAGAGGGCCTTCTCGGTAGTGGCGCCCGCCCTGTGGAACACCCTCCCACCAGATGTCAAAGAGAAAAATAACTACCAAACTTTTAGAAGACATCAAAAGGCAGCCCTGTTTAGGGAAGCTTTTAATGTTTAATAGGTTATTGTATTTGTTGGAAGCCGCCCAGAGTAGCTGGGGGGACCCAGCCAGATGGGTGGGGTATAAATAAATTATTATTATTATTATTATTATTATTATTATTATTATTATTACCCACCTACTCTCAGCAGTGAGGACAGCACTGTTGCATTCAGGCACTCCTTGAAGGCTCCCCATAGGCAACTGGTTGGCCACTTTGACACCAGAAAGCTGAAACAGATGTTTGGCCTGTTCCACTAGGGGTCTTCTTGTGTTCTTATGTGGTGATGTGTTTATGGGGGTGGAGAGAAGGCATGACAATGGACTGTCACTTTTCCTACCGCACCAGCCACAATGCATATCACAACAGGATACATATTGCTCCCTAGGCCAGTATCTGAACCAATATTCACAGCAGCATTTCATATTCACCTTTGCATTCTAGCTGCTGCACAGATATTATCATGCCAAAATTGTCAGATGGGGTAGCGGAAACTGATTTTGTCTTTTCATCCATTTCCTTAAAAAAAAAAAGGCCATAGCAGTGCATTATAGCAATATTTCACCATAACGAAATTCAGGTAATGTTCATTGACACACACATTTATTGAGCCGGATATTGCTACAGGAGGAGCGAGGGAAGGAGAACTCAAAGTCAAAAAGGGCATTGAACTTTGAAACATTTGTGTGCCTTTGCATTCAGCCGCAATTGCGATCAGTGCTTCTCAAAAGCATCTTATGCTGGAAAAACACATTTGCGAGTCATAAGTGGTTGCCACCTGACACAGACACCTTGAAACTCTTTATAGCCAATGTCTAAAACTAAGTGCTTGATGTGTTCCCATTGTATTCAAGTTTTCTTTCCCCCTGGAAACTGCACCCTGCAAAGTGGGGAGGAAACAGAGCACAACAACAACATGTTGTGCCTTTTGTTTTACTCAATATTCCAAGGGAGAGAAAGAGCTGGGTCTGTGGTTTTCATGGTCAGCCTTCCAATAAAGTCTACTTCTTTCCCCACAGTAAGCATTGTTAGTTTCAGAGCACTGTTGTATTAAACCCTATGGATGCCCCTAGGCAGTCGAAATCTCGGGGGCCCCTTTGTGTGTGTGGTCTAGTGGGATAACATTGAACCGAGAAAGCTTGATGGAGAACAGCAACAACCGGGAAAAGATAGACATAACATTTTACAAGGACAGGAAGAAATACCACGGACAGAATAACTGTCACACAGGAAGAACAAGGATCTAGTTTGAGTGCTTCACTTGTAGTTCTGTAAATCATTTAATGTGTCAACACAAATGGAAGCTATTAATATTGCAGTTGTTGTATAAGGGATTGTTTTTCTGACCAGAATGTAATTGAAATTAATAAGATTTTGGAATGCAGAAATAAAGAAAATCACCAAACTATCGAATGTAGCACATGAGGGGCCACCTAAATTATATAATTCAGTATTAGAATGATTGGTATTAGTAACTGTATTATAATTTGGAATAGTTATAATGAGGCTATTATTGGATGTAGTTGAAAATTAATAAAAAATATTATTAAAAAAAAGAAAGCTTGATTGTAATTTTCTTTCAATCAAATCAGTATTTTCCCGTGTATAAGACACCCCCATGTATAAGACGCCTCCTATTTTTGGTGACTCCAAATTAAGAAAACACCCCTCAGCACTACCCGTGTATAAGACGAGCCCCAATTTTAAACCTATTTTTTTGTTAAAAAAAACCCTAGTCTTATACACAGAAAAATACTGTATTTTGACTTGATGTCGCGAGACCCCTGAAAAGCGTGGGGCCCATAGGTGCCTTACTATTATGAATGATTAGAAGTATACTGCCAGAGCAATTCTACACCAGTAGGGACTCTTCGGGGTGCTATAGCTTATGCTGGCTCTTGCCAGTCCAGAATCTTGGCCCAGACCACTGTGGTATCATCGCAGAGTACGCTATGTGCCTGGTTACCTACCTTCCATGTGTGCATGATGGAATGCCCTGGGAGGGAAAGGATATATTTGCACATAGGTCTAATCCAAGGATAGGCAAATGAGATCTCATCCCTATGTAGTATTTAGTGCACTGTATGTCTTTTATTAAGGGACTCAGGTGGCGCTGTGGGTTAAACCACTGAGCCTAGGGCTTGCTGATCAGAAGGTTGGCGGTTCGAATCCCCACGACGGGGTGAGCTCCTGTTGCTCGGTCCCTGCTCCTGCCAACCGAACAGTTCGAAAGCACATCAAAGTGCAAGTAGATAAATAGGTACCGCTCTGGCGGAAAGGTAAACGGTGTTTCGGTGTGCTGCTCTGGTTCGCCAGAACCGGCTTGGTCATGCTGGCCACATGACCCGGAAGCTGTACGCCGGCTCCCTCGGCCAATAAAGCGAGATGAGTGCCGCAACCCCAGAGTCGGTCACTACTGGACCTAATGGTCAGGGGTCCCTTTACCTTTACCTTTATGTCTTTTATTACCCAGTCCTCTTCAGCTTCCAGAAAGAGAATATGTTCTGCTGGGGGCTGATAGATGAAAGGGGGAGGCAGCAGAGGTGGAGCTGGGTACATTGCAAAGGTTTTCAATGAATGCTTGCCAAGCCTCAACCCTTTGCGCTTGCCTGGAATGCTCACAAGGGCTTGCTGATATATCAGAATCCCACATGTCCAAACCCAGATTTTTTGCAGTCCCCCAACATCGCTGCGTACAGCAGCAGAATTGCACAAGGAAATAACTATCCTGTATTTTTGACCTATTTTATGATCATCTTCTGCATGTTGCAGCCCATATAAGACAAGAACTAGGGTTTTAAAATGACCTCAAACCACTGAACATTTTTGAGAACTGTAATGAAAGAAGGCCCTGAACTGTGCACATGAAGTTAGCAAAGCTTATACATTGAACACAAAGACTAAGATGCTGTGTATTAAGTTATTACATGTAGCATTTCCAGCCCCTGAAATGTTCATTTTCTGAAGTGACATGTTTGGAGTCAAATAAGTCACATTAAACATGCTTCAACCCTCAGGCTACTACTACAGGACTACAAACCTTTTTTTTAAAAAAAATATTCAATGTCAAAAGAACGTATTCACAATACACATCTTTCATCCATCACTATCCTTCTCTTGTGAATTTCATGGGGTTTGTGAGTCTAAAGTTTCCTAGATCAAACCTGCAGTCAAATTCACTTAGCCATGGGATGTTGCCATTGAGCTGAGAGAATGAAAAGAAGCGTCTGTAACAATGCAATGTAAATTCAGATATCCTAAGGTTTAGAGGTAAAAGAAAAAAATCAAACATTTATGATAGTGAGCGCAGTGCTGTGTGATATAGTTAAAGCTGAAATGTGGCTTCTTTAGTAACACTGCTTTTGTATTGCTTGGATTTTCTGTAACGCATCTGTGGGGGCTGAAATTCTCTGTGCTTGTTATCATCCCAGGTGAGATTTGGAAGTAATATAGAAGGAAAGAGTTGAATACAAGACTATCCTCCATGGTTCTTTGTGCAGATGCATTTCTTTTAAACCTCAAGCAACTCCTCCTAGAAAAACAAAAAAAGCCCACACACATTTTGATATGTTTTCTTTTTGTAAGAGGGAGATTTCTCAGATAGGAGGACTTCTCCTTCATACTTTCTCTAGTACATGATATAGACATCAACAGCCTTCCTCACAAAGGATACTGGCTTGGATCCTAAGTCAACGTACTGAAGTTCATGGAAGGAAAGTTTCTTGTATCTTTTTCACCACCCATATCACTAGAAAGTTTGAAATCCAGGATTTCAGACGCTACTCTTCTCTCATCTTTTCCTGCAGATGCAGGAAATTGAAACTGGAACCTGCAGAGCATTGGCCTTTTCCTGCGTTGGCCAGACAGTCTTCCAAATGGCAAAGACAAAATTGGTGCCTTCATTCATTCTCTGCCTTTTGGAACTAGGTGCCCAAGATGAAAAGCATAGCAAAATTAACAGGATAAAGCAGCACCTAAAGAAAAACAACAGCTTTGTAGAGTGAGCTGGTCCCCTCTACTCTCAACTGAGCCTAAGTGTCACATGACAGATTTGCTAATAAGTCCCAAAGCGTGTTCTCCTTCATGGAGAGCACGTGTTGCGGTGGGGGCTAACAAGACACCCCACTGTTGCTGGGCGGGGAAAAAAGTTGGCCACCATTATCATTGAGCTTTACTTGTTGCTGGGGAGATTTATATGTTGCCATTTTGTGACTGACAGCCATAGCCTTTAAATACCCTGCGAGCAGTGTTGAGCTTCCTCTTTTTGCTGCACGCATCGGATCACCTGCCCACCCTCCCTGTTTTCAGGGTTGTTCACTTGACCTTGCTATGTCTGTCATGGGGTCATCTGCTTTTGGGGCAGGGCCCTGGTAGGAATTTTGTCCATTTGGCTGATTGGCTGGTTTTATTAATTGGTTGGTAGAGTGGTATGGATTGGCTGTGCCTACCCCTCTGAAATGCTGCTGCTGCAAGGGTATTCCATTAAAGGAATCCAGGGGCTCGCCATGCTTTTGTCCGAACCCCTGTCAAGGGGCTAGGGCCATGCAAGAGCCCCTGGGAGCATTTGGGGAGAGGTGAGGGCATGGTACCCAGCTCCGTCTCTCTCCCCAAATGTTTTCCCTTACTGACTTTGCGGGCGTGCAAATGTGAGTCTGTCCCCATGCGGGGTCAGATAGTCGCAACCAATGCCTAAGCAACCACTCACATTTCTTGTAATTTTAATAAAGTTGTGGCCAAAATTATGCCAAAAACTAAAATCAAGTGTCATTTGTGTTTTATTTGGGGGGTGTCTTGGGGACCTTGACACGCAACTCTGCAACTTCACATTGTAATGGTAAAGATACCAAAATGTGGCAGCTGAGATGCGTTTCAGAATGTCCTGCCTGATGTACTGGTTATGATGGTGTAATTTGATGTGTACTTAATTCTCTTGTTTTTAATCTGTCATGTGTCCTATTGTCACATTATGTCAAGAACTTGACCGTGTAAGGACTTAAGCTGGGAGCATACTCAAGCATTCATATTGTATTGCTGTCTTGAAAGTATTGATTCACGTCATGCTTGATGATGTGTTTATGTGCAATAAATTCCCCATATTTTATTGTCAACTTCATTAAGATCCATGACCATATCCAGTGAACAACAATGGCTGAGGGCTTTTAAGTATAAGCTAGTTCTAGCACACACTTTTAAAAGTCTATGAATGTTGCGAGAGCTTGCTCTGTGAATGAAATTATGGAATTGCCTTAGTTGGAGTACTTTACCATTTTACAGTTCTGATATTGTCACACATCAAATGTATCTAAACTGGCCTGGGCTCTGAAAAAATACCAAAAAATGTAACCCACTAAAGTTCACTTAGAGTAGACCCATTGAATTTAACTGGCCTAAGTTAGCCACATATATTTCAATGGGCCTATTCTGAGTATGACTAATGCTAGATACAACCTGAAGCTTTCAAAATACTATCGCTCTTAGGCAGAAGTCATATCTACACAGTGTGTGATATGATGAATATCAAATAAGAATGAACAACTACGGTGCAAATCTCACCTGTGCTATTCATTGCTTTTGAAGAAATTCTGCTTGAATATAGCAGTTTAACAATATGATCTGGCTTTGACAGCACATTGCCTGAGGCAGCTTCGGCAGCTAGTTAAAAAGAAATGCAGAGATTCATATTTTTTCCAAGATCATAGAGCAAATCAGAAATGCAATAGTACTCTTAGAAGATCTTCCCAAACTCCACATTATGTGCTTGTGCTAGTTCAAGACAGTTAATGACATTAGGAACATTTTTTGTTTGCAATGTGCTTATGTAAATTCATTGTTGGCATCACAATCTGGGACTATTCATGTGGGACTTCCAAGTCTCTGTCCTCATCTGGTCCAAGCTTCTGAGCAACTGGAGGTAAGTTTTCCCTCGTCACTGGTTTGGGCTCAAAGCTAGGAGCTGGAGCACAATAACCTGGTATGGGTTGAGGTCAATGACCATAATTTTTTTAAATTATTATTTAATTTTTATTATTTAATTATTATTATTATTATTATTTTGTTTAAAAATTTACAGATCTTATAGCGTCTTTTTCCTCTATAGTTACATACAGTACATAATCTATTTTTCTTTCTATACATATTTATAATTTTTACACATCACTTGGGAAGACACGCGAACAAATGTCAGTATACTGGAAGAAGCAAAGATCACCAGTGTCGTAGCAATGATTCTTCAACATCAACTTCATTGGACTGGTCATGTTGTGCGGATGCCTGATTATCATCTTCCAAGGCAGCTACTCAATTAAGAACTTAAAAATGGAAAGCGTAATGCTGGTGGTCAACAAAAGAGGTTTAAAGACTCTCTCAAGGCAAATCCCAAAAAATGTAGTATAAACACCAACAATTGGGAAACACTGGCCTGAGACCACTCCAATTGGAGAAGAGCCTTTACCAAATGTGTCATGGGCTTTGAAGACGCTGGAACTCAGGATGAAAGGGAGAAACTAAGAGGAAGGCACATTTGGCAAACCCTCACCGCGATCAACTCCCGCCCGGAAACCTATGTCCCCATGTGGAAGGACGTGCGGATCCAGAATTGGCCTCCACAGTCGCTTACAGTCACACCGTTAAGACTGTGTTCATGGTAAGTAAGTAAGTAAGTAAGACAATCTTACTTGGCTACAAGTGATCGCCAAAGAAGAAGAAGAAGCAGAAGCACAGATTTTATTTCAAAAGAAATTAGATGGTTATTAAAAAGAAAAGAAAATCCCTATGGAAAATCACGTTTTAAAATTTCCTGCTCTCTGGTTCCATATGGTGTTGCCTGCTTATAGTGCCTTCACATCACTGTTTCTTTGCTAATGTAGCTGAGTCCTGGGTCTGAAATGCTAGGCAGCTGTGCTCGCTTCGGCAGCACATATACTAAAAAATTGGAACAATACAGAAAATATTAGCGCAAGGTTGACACACAAATTTGTGAAGGGCAAGAATGTTACTTGCACAAAAGTGGAAAGAAGCAGAAGTCCCAGCAAAGGAAGAATGGATACAAAAACTTATGGAATATGCAGAAATGGCAAAACTTAACGGAAAAATAAGAAATCAAGATAACAAACTTTTTATAAAAGAATGGAAATGGAACATTGGCAGGATTATTGTAATAACCTGCAGTTTCAAAAGAAGAGTATATATTTAAAGAAGATGAATAAATGAGCAAATTAAGTTAATTTGGATATGCAGAAGATATTAAAAGTACATTTAAGGAACTGCAGAGAGTGGAGGAAGGAAGTCAAGTTTTGAAATGTCAAAATGATTGTAAAATCAGTGAAATGTATAAACCTGAATAGTGTAAATAAAAAATTTGAAACGCTTGGTAGCTACCGTGAAACAGTGACGAGTTAGCTGGATGAAAGCTCTGACTCACTAGGAAAGCAGCTTCCCAGGTTCACACAATGGCTCCAGACAAAATACATTAGAATGTGCTCTCTCGGGTGTATTAAGACAGAAACAGATGGAAACGCATATGTTCGTCCCACTGTCCAGGGCAACGGTCAATCCAGGAGGAAATTCCCCAATTTAACCACAGTGAGATGCTGCACATAAAAATTTGTCCTTGCAGACAGTACAGAGGCAGCTGACATATGGAGCAATTGCAAGCAGTCAGTGACGGATAATCATCACGTGTAAACTGGTAACTATCAAGTAAAACAGTAGGAGTTGATTGTCCTGCTTTCTGATATTTTGTCACCAACATAGAATGAAAACAATGGTCTCGTTTGAGAAAATGAAATATTTTAATACATGTTTGGTTTGCTTGATTGACAAAGGTGTTAATGCTTTCTTGAAAAGCTTTAGGCTTGCTTATTATTATTTTTTAAAGGGCAATGTGTTGGCCCAGTAAAAAAGCTCATTTAAAAATGAGTAAGTTATGGCTGTGTAAATTGACTCAGCAGGGTGTTTCTGCATATATTTACAAAATCTAAAGAGCAAGAAATACAAAGATTTGGTCTCTTTCTAACCAACGGCTGAATGTTCTCGAGAGGGACTAACCTTCTTGTATCACCATCCTACCCCCCACCCCCCAGAAAGAAAAAAAGAAAAAACCAGCCTGGAATTTCTTAGGAACTGGCTACTTTGCAAATGAGCCCAACATCTTACAACCTCCGATCCCATTTTGTGTGCATCCTGCTAGTAATTTGTTAATACGTATGCATTATGTGAGCAATTCAGTACTTTGGCACAGTGTTTTATGTCTTATTTTGAGAGCTTAAGTGGGAATCAAGTGGTTTATAAGCCTTGTGTGAGCCCTCCGGATAGCAGTAAATTTCCCTGCATGTGAAAGAAGTTTGTTTTAAAATGCTCCTATTACACATTCGAGTTTTAATTAGGGATGGGATCGATATTTGCTTTGGATAAGCTATCCATCAACATCTGTACAACCTCTATTATATGGGCAGTAAATGAAACAATAATTTATCATGGAGTGATTTTGAATGTACATTTTCATAATTCTGGTGAATATTTTAAATATGCACCCACTCACCCCAAATCAGCACTTGTGTATGTCAAATTTACCAACTTTGGTTGGCTCGCCAACTCTGCTCTCTTCTGAAAAAAGCCTATCAGACCACTTTGATACATGCACTGTTATCCTCAGATCTGGACTATTCCCAGATAAATATTTGTTTCACATGGTCCTGCTCTTAAAGATGTGGGAATGCCTTCTTACTCTTGAGGAAAAGCTGCCCAAGCAGGAACATACTTATTTAATTTTGAAAACACTCCACTGGTTATGAATTTATTTCTTTAATAAAAAATGTATACTGTTTGATTATACTAAAGCCTCTAAGCAGTTCCCAATTCCCCCCCCCAAAAAAAAAATCAATAAAAATAGTTAAGAACAATTAAAAACACTTGAGGATAGTTAAAATTATCAGGAAAAAAGATGAAAACACGTCAACATAAATGTGTCTGGATATGTGTTGCCTTAAAATAAAATTTAAAAAGTTTCAAGAAGGCACAGAAAAGCATCATGGGAACACAACTGCTTGATGTCAATAGATAGGGAATTCCAAAGACTACACGAAAAGATTTCTTACAACTGCAGAACAAGTATTATATGGCACCTGTAACAGTGCCAGTTCTGTAGATCAAAAGTGGTTGAATGGACACATATGTGGCAAGGAGATCCCACAAGTAAACTGTCTAAGGGTTTATATACCAATAGTAACATCTTGACTTGCCTGTCAGTAGAGTTTATTGTTCATAGCCAATGGCCATCACAAGACAGTAAAAAGGTAAAGGACCCCTGGGTGGTTAAGTCCACTCAAAGGCGACTATGGGGTTGTGGCGCTCATCTCGCTTTCAGGCCAAGGGAGCCGGCGTTTGTCCACAGACAGCTTTCCGGGTCATGCGGCCAGCATGACTAAACTGCTTCTGGTGCAAGGGAACATCGTGATGGAAACCAGAGTGCACAGAAATGCTGTTTACCTTCCCGCTGCAGCGGTACCTATTTATCTCCTTGCACTGGCATACTTTTGAACTGCTAGGTTGGCAGGAGCTGGGACAGAGCAATGCGAGCTCACTCCGTTGCGGGGATTCGAACCACCAACCTTCTTGGCAGGACAGGTTTTCTCTCTGATTCAATTCCAACAGTAAAGGGAATCAAACAAGGCTGCATCTTATCGCTACCCCATTCAATATTTACATAAATTATATACACCAGGAGCTTTCCTCTTCATCTCATGCTTTCCCCCCTTCAGTTGGGAAACAGAAGTTCCCAGTCCTGCTTTATGCAGATGGCATGACACTCATCTCATATTGGTATGAGAAGGCTACATATCAATTTTGGAAACTATTGTAAAAAAAGGAGGACTAGCTATCAACTAGAATCATAGAATAGAATCATAGAATCATAGAGTTGGAAGAGACCACAAGGGCCATCGAGTCCAACCCCCTGCCAAGCAGGAAACACCATCAGAGTACTCCTGACATATGGTTGTCAAGCCTCTGCTTAAAGACCTCCAAAGAAGGAGACTCCACCACACTCCTTGGCAGCAAATTCCACTGTCGAACAGCTCTTACTGTCAGGAAGTTCTTCCTAATGTTTAGGTGGAATCTTCTTTCTTGTAGTTTGGATCCATTGCTCCGTGTCCGCTTCTCTGGAGCAGCAGAAAGCAACCTTTCTCCCTCCTCTATGTGACATCCTTTTATATATTTGAACATGGCTATCATATCACCCCTTAACCTCCTCTTCTCCAGGCTAAACATGCCCAGCTCCCTTAGCCGTTCCTCATAAGGCATCGTTTCCAGGCCTTTGACCATTTTGGTTGCCCTCCTCTGGACACGTTCCAGTTTGTCAGTGTCCTTCTTGAACTGTGGTGCCCAGAACTGGACACAGTACTCCAGGTGAGGTCTCACCAGAGCAGAATACAGTGGCACTATTACTTCCCTTGATCTAGATGCTATACTCCTATTGATGCAGCCCAGAATTGCATTGGCTCTTTTAGCTGCCGCGTCACACTGTTGGCTCATGTCAAGTTTGTGGTCAACCAAGACTCCTAGATCCTTTTCACATGTACTGCTCTCAAGCCAGATGTCACCCATCTTGTATTTGTGCCTCTCATTTTTTTTTGCCCAAGTGCAATACTTTACATTTCTCCCTGTTAAAATTCATCTTGTTTGTTTTGGCCCAGTTCTCTAATCTGTCAAGGTCGTTTTGAAGTGTGATCCTGTCCTCTGGGGTGTTAGCCACCCCTCCCAGTTTGGTGTCATCTGCAAATTTGATCAGGATGCCCTTGAGTCCATCATCCAAGTCGTTGATAAAGATGTTGAATAAGACCGGGCCCAATACAGAACCCTGTGGCACCCCACTAGTCACTCTTCTCCAGGATGAAGAGGAACCATTGATGAGCACCCTTTGGGTTCGGTCAGTCAGCCAGTTACAAATCCACTGAGTGGTAGCATAGTCAAGACCACATTTTACCAGCTTCTTTACAAGAATATCATGGGGCACCTTATCAAATGCCTTGCTGAAATCAAGGTAGGCTACATCCACTGCGTTCCCTTCATCTACCAGGCTTGTAATTCTGTCAAAAAAATGAGATCAGGTTAGTCTGACATGACTTATTTTTCAGAAATCCATGCTGACTATTGGTGATCACAGCATTCCTTTCTAGGTGCTCACAGACTGTTTGCTTAATGATCTGCTCCAGAATCTTCCCTGGTATTGATGTCAGACTGACTGGGCGGTAATTATTTGGGTCGTCTCTTTTCCCCTTTTTGAAAATAGGGACAACATTTGCCCTCCTCCAGTCTGCCGGGACTTCGCCTGTTCTCCAGGAATTCTCAAAGATGACTGCCAGTGGTTCTGAGATCACATCTGCCAGTTCTTTTAATACTCTTGGATGCAGTTCATCTGGCCCTGGAGACTTGAATACATCTAGACTAGCCAAGTATTCTTGTACTATCTCCTTAGTTATTCTGGGCTGTGTTTCCTCTGCTGAATCATTTGCTGCAAATTCTTCAGGTCGCGCATTGTTTTCTTTATCGGAGAAGACTGAGGCAAAGAAGGCATTGAGGAGTTCAGCCCTTTCTGTGTCCCCTGTTTGCATTTCACCATCTTCTCCTCTGAGTGACCCCACTGTTTCTTTGTTCTTCCTTTTGCTACAAACATACCCATAAAAGCCTTTTTTGTTGCTTTTAACCTCTCTAGCAAGCCTGAGTTCATTCTGTGCTTTAGCTTTTCTGACTTTGTGTCTACACATGCTGGCTATTTGTTTGAATTCCTCTTTGATGGTTTCCCCCCTTTTCCATTTTTTGTACACATCCTTTTTTAATCTTAACTCAGTTAAAAGTTCTTTAGATAGCCACCCTGGCTTCTTTAGGCACCTTCCATGTTTCCGTCTCATTGGTATTGCCTGAAGTTGTGCTTTTACTATCTCCCTCTTAACAAACTCCCAGCCATCATGAACTCCCTTTCCTTTTAGTATTACTGTCCATGGGATCTCACCCAGCACTTCCCTAAGTTTTATGAAGTCGGCTTTCTTAAAGTCAAGAAATTGAGTCCTAGTATGCTTGGCTGCTCCTTTCCGCTGTATAGTAAACTTCAGAACATCTGAGGGGAGCCAATTTGGGCCCCAGGATATGGGACATCATGATGTCACGTTGCGACGTGATGTTATTGCCAGTTTGCATTTCTTAGTACAGAAAGTATTGATCTGATGTGTAGAGATCTTTCCTATTCTACTTAACTCAAGAGGGTTCTGGAAGCTTCTGGAAGCTTCTCTGTGTGAAAGAAGCTTCATGATGTTTGGGTTATACCTTCAGAGAAGCTGAGTACAGCTGGCTGAAACTGGTTCTGTTATCTCTTCTGTGAAGGTCATGCTGACTATAATAAGAAGCCAGAAGGAGCCTGAGTTTTACTTTCTCTTTCTATCTTCCTTCCTTCTGGTGTGGTGTTTTGTACATAGTATGCTTAGTGTTAAGGTTTAGACCAGGGGTTGTCAATCTGGTCCCTACCGCCTAGTGGGCATTTCAGGATTCTAGGTGGGCAGTAGGGGGTTCTATGGCACAAGCTGAATCCTCCTTCCATCGAACACTGGTGGGCGGTAAGGAAATTTTACCATCAAGAAAGATTCATTAGTGGGCGGAAGGTATAAAAAGGTTGACTACCCCTGGTTTAGACTTATTATAAGTTATTGTAAGTTTAAGTTAAGTCTGCTGCAACTGGGTTTCTTATGGACAGTGCCAATCCTGAATATGTTGGATTTGTGACCATTATTCTCATTTGCCTTCAGTAGCAGTCAAGCTCTGCTGGATGAAATACAATTGCCTCTGGTCTATTGTTTGGGAACCCTGCAACGTGTTTAAGTTTTTACTCTGCTAACTATACATTGGAGTTCTGCTCTGGATCAATATTGAGTAGAATTAAATGACAGTTATGACGTCATACATGGCCCTCGGCAACGGAACCTGGCTTCCAGTGGTTCTGAGACCTCGCAAAGCATATCTGAGGTCTCACGAAGGCCTCAGAGATGCTGTCCGAGGTATCGCGAGACCGTGGAACCTGACTTCCGGTGCCTCCCAAAGCACCAGAAGTTGTGTAGGGGGCCCTGCAGTGTGGGTGCTGAGCACCCACAACAATTTTTTTGTGGGTGCAGATCCCCCTAGAGTTTACGCCCCTGTAATGTCTTGAATTGGGCCCAGTAACAATTCATCAACCAGTATGGCTCTCTGAGCAGAGGTGCTTTTTATGGCGACTGAATCTCACTCCTGTCAGAAAGGATGTTGCTGCATTCTGTACTAACTGCAGTTTCTGGGTCAAGCATAAGTGAAGCCCTGCCATTGAGTGCATGGCAGTGATCCAATACTGAAGTCACCCAAGATCTACTGAGTGCAAGTCAAAGTGCTTGTCTTGCAACTCAAGAATCCCTATGCATAGTTGCTCAGAAAAGATTACAATGTGTTGAGGCTTATTGAGTCTTAGGTGGGCATCCATAGGGCTACAGTCCAAGTTTCTGGGCTCTTTCATCAAACTTATATTCTAAATTACCCTGTGAAGGTTGCTCTGAAATTCCAGCCACTTGGATGGGTGTGTGTGTGTGTGTGTGACTTGTTATTCATATTTTTATTCAAACTTCACCCAATGTGCAATCACTTTATGCTTCATCAGCAGAAACGCTACAATTAAAGCCCGCTTTCATCTCTTCCCTCTGTGCACACTCCTTTTGTATGGGAAACGGTATATCCTCATTAAAATGTCATAACCTCAAGCGTAATCTCATTATCAACTCTTTATCAGTCATCCTACTGATACCCGACAGTTGGCGAAAGGAGATAATCTCACAGAAGTAACTGATGAACTAATGAATCTGTCCATGCACCATGCAATGCAGTTTACAAAGCAGGGTCAGACTAAGAGGTCAAGGGGAAAGGGGAGTCAAACTAAACCATTACTGCATATGATAGGCAGAAAGCACAATTGAAATCCAAGCCAGAAGGAAGTACAGTGGTACCTCGGGTTACATACGCTTCAGGCTACATACGATTCAGGTTACAGACTCCGCTAACCCCAGGTTAAGAACTTTGCTTCAGGATGAGAACAGAAATCGCACGGCGGCAGCAGCGGCAGAATGGCAGCAGCATGAGGTTAAGAACTTAATTCGTTCTGGAGGTCCGTTCTTAACCTGCAACTGTTCTTAACCTGAGGTACCACTTTAGCTAATGGGGCCTACCGCTGCTGCTGTGCTGCCGCCGCGCGATTTCTGTTCTCATCCTGAAGCCAAGTTCTTAACCCAAGGTACTATTTCTGGGTTAGTGGAGTCTGTAACCTGAAGTGTCTGTAACCCGAGGTACCACTGTATAAGCTAAACAAGCTATAGTTTAGGGCCCCACTCTCTCCTGGGCCCCCCAAAAAATTCAAAGGGAAAAAAATTGGATGTACATTTCCAAAATATAAGATAAAAAACAAATAAAACCTACATATAGCAACAGTGTTTTGTGTTGTGTAGGCTTCTTATAGCCTATATTCAACACAAAAACAGTGACAATTTGTTGCTGACAAAGGACAGCTGGACATATAAAGGGCCCCATTACCTTCAGTCGCTTAGGGCCTCATCAAACCTAAATCCAGCCCTGAACAGCAGGGAGACCAAAGTCCTCTAATGGGGAAAGGGAAATATTTTTCAATGTTATGTGGGTAAATGTAAGCAGATCTCTGCCAGGGCTCATCTGTAACAGCCCTTAGACTTTGACAAAAGTTGATCTTGTCTACCCAAAAAGAAAGGAAAGATGTGAAATGGATTTGGTGCTGAGAGGCATTCATTGAATGAAAAACAATACATTCGCAAGTTGTATTGTCCAAGGCACTTTTTTTCTGCTTCTCTTTGCTTGCCGTCTTTTAGGATTGGCTGCATGCTTCATCAGCGAGAGAATCGCATGAATGATGCCTCTCACTGGCAGCAACCAGCACTGATGAGACCATATAAACAAACTGTACCCCCTTTCAACTAATGCAGAGTCTGCCTTAGTCACCAGTGAAAGAAACTGAGCTGCAATGCTATGCACAGAAGAAATGTGAAATAGTGCAAAGGTTTGGTGCTGATAAAGGTAAAGGGACCCCTGACCATTAGGTCCAGTCGCGGACAACTCTGGGGTTGCGGCACTCATCTTGCTTTACTGGCCGAGGGAGCCGGTGTACAGCTTCCGGGTCATGTGCCAGCATGACTAAGCCGCTTCTGGCGAACCAGAGCAGCGCACGGAAACACCATTTACCTTCCTGCAGGAGTGGTACCTATTTATCTACTTGCACTTTGACGTGCTTTCAAACTGCTAGATTGGCAGGAGCAGGGACCGAGCAACGGGAGCTCACCCCGTCGCGAGGATTCGAACCGCCACCCTTCTGATCAGCAAGTCCTAGGCTCTGTGGTTTAACCCACAGCGCCACCCGCGTCCCTCTCTAATCTGTTTACCGTGGCACAATTGTGGTGCTGATAGGGCCTGTCAAATGACTATATCGACATTAACAGTTTGGGAGATATTTCCAACTTGGTTGCTGGGACAAAGGAGACCGTTTTATTAGCGTATTCTGATTCACCCAGCAGTTAGCCTGCATTGACAATCTTCAAGTTCCCTCCCACTGCAAGTAAAAGCAGTAGGAGAACTGGAAGGTTGGGAAAAAAGCTACTAGAATAATTGCTTGCTGTCACTGTGAAGAATAAAAATAATGAACAGATCATGGAGTCCTTGATTAATCAGTTTCTACAGTTTTTTAACCTTTCTCTTGTCTCATCAAAAGAATGAAAAGCTCAAAGATTTGGTCGACAGCTGACGTATAACGGATGGAGCTGGCTTTTACAAACTTAGCTGTCACTGATATCAGAATGTATTTCCCCTCAACCTTGCTCCCACACCAAATATCTGTATTATTATTATTATTATTATTATTATTATTATTATTATTATTATTAAAATCTGTATACCACCCTATGCCTGCAGGTCTCAGGGTGGTCACAACATAAAATCACAATATAAAAACACAAAATACACCATAAAAACAAAGACAACCCTATAATCTGCCTCTCCCCAACAGATTTTAAAAGGGTATTGGATATCAATCAGCCAAAGGCCTGATTAAAGAGGAATGTTTTTGCCTGGTGCCTAAAGGTGTATAATGAAGGCACCAGGCGAACTTTCTTGGGGAGAGCATCCCACAGACGGGGAGCCACTACAGAAAAGGCCCCGTTCTTGTGTTGCCACCTTCTAGACCTCTCGAGGAGGCACACAAAGGAGGGCCTCAGAAGATGATCTCAGGGTTTGGACAGGTTCATATGGAAAGAGGCAGTCCTTGAAGTATTGCTGTCATGAGCCATTTAAGGTTTTATAGCTCAAAACCAGCACTTTGAACTGAGCCTGGAAACCAATTGGTAGCCAGTGCAATTGGGCCAGGATCAGTGTAATATGCTCAAATAGCCTTAAGCAACCTGGCCGCTGAATTCTGCACTAGCTGAAGTTTCCAAACCATCTAGGCAAGCTAGAAGCAGTACCAGAGTTTACATTAACATTCCACCCTCACTCAATGAATGTGAAAAGCAAGGCTGGTGAGACGTAGGGCTCCAGAGAGCATGTGGCCTGGGAAGAGAACCAGGGGCCACATAAAGAGGCCCAGAGGGCCATATTTGACCCTGAGGCTTGAGGTTCCCCACCTCTCATTTAATTTCACAGATTGCATGGAAAAGAGGGGCTACTACTGTAGTATATGCTAATAGCAGTGGCATCAGAAGCCAACTCTGCGTAATCACGGCAGCAAAAAAATCAGTACACTTGAGAATACACTGAAAAGTGGAAGGAAGTCACCTTCCATTGACCTGGCACAAAAGATGTAGTCAGCAACAGAGAGGCATGTGATGGTGGCAAGGAAGGTGTTGAGCATAATTAAAATCCTGCCTTACTGACTGCAACGTTACTTTCAAGCTCACCTTCATTTTATTGCTGACATCATAACAATGTACCTGGTAGATGTTTATGAAGCATTTAGTATAAAAAAATGGGGAAAAAATCCCAGTGAATCTTCAGTGCAAAAAATATCCCTGAAGCTTCCTTGTTAGATTAAAAGAGAGAGAGAGAGTGGGAAACTTAAAAATAATATTCTGCATATATATCAAAGTGATTCAGGCATAAAGCATAACAGGCTACATTGCTGGCAGTATAACAGAACCTTCAAACAACTACTTAATGCCCATATTTCTATGCCAATGGAGAAAAGAATCACACTAAGAACAAATGAGGCTTTGTTTCTCCTAAGCACATCAAGTACAGATTTAATTTTTTGCAGTGTGTCAAATGCTTAATCTAGTGCATGGCATTATTCTGCTTTGTTTGGAACGGGCAAAAAAAAAAAGGCTCACAAAGTCAAAACAGAAAACGAAATACACCAAGAAACCAGCAAGTGTAAATATTAAAAGAAAAAGCAATATGCTAAGCAAGGCTTTATGCAAGGGTACAGCGACCACCACTCATGCAACAGTAATATATATATATATATATTACTGTTGCATGAGTGGTGGTCGCTGTACCCTCGCTCTATAAGACGCACCAGACCACAAGATGCACCTAGTTTTTGGAGGAGGAAAACAAGAAAAAAAAAATTATGAAACTCAGAAGCCAGAACAGCTGCGCAGTGAAAGCAGCAATCCCTCTTGCTGTTCTGGCTTCTGGGATAGCTGCGCAGTCTGCATTCGCTCCATAAGACGCACACACATTTCCCCTTACTTTTAGGAGGGAAAAGGTGAGTCTTATAGAGCAAAAAATACGGTATATATACAGTGGTACCTCGGGTTAAGTACTTAATTTGTTCTGGAGGTCCGTACTTAACCTGAAACTGTTCTTAACCTGAAGCACCACTTTAGCTAATATATATATATATATATATATATATATATATGTTTTACAAATTAAAGTACTTATTTTTACATCTTTAAAATATCAGTGACTTCCCTTCCTCTCTTTCTGTGGTTCATTTTACATATTATAAATCCCTGCATATTTTACAGAAACTATACCATTCAGTCTTCCATTATTGCATCCATCAAAACTTATTTGCACTGTTGAATTTATCTTAAATGTGTACAGCTGAAAACACTGGCAGCATTATTTCCCATGTATTCAATAAACATTTTCCAATCTTCTCTAAACATATGTTCTTCTTGTTCTCTTATTCTGTATGTTAAGTCTGCAAGCTGTGCATATTCTGTCAGTTTGAGTTGCCATTCTTCTTTGGTTGGGACCTTGCTCATTTTCCATTTTTGGGGCTAATAAAACACGGGCTGCAGTAGTAGCATACATAAATAACCTTTTTTGACACCTGGGAATTTCAGTCTGAGATATCCCCAACAGAAAGGACTCTGAGATTTTTTGGGGGGAAAGTACTTTTAAACGTTTTTTTCAATTCATTATGGATCATTTCCCAATACTCTTTTACCCTTTACAAGTCCGCCACATATGAAAAAACATTCTCTTGACCTCATTGCATTTCCAGCACTTATCTGATTCAGTCTTATATATCTTAGCAAGCCTACTCAAAGTTAAATACCATCTGTAAATCATTTTCAAGTAGTTCTCCTTCAAAGAATAACATGCTGTGAACTTCTATGCAACATTATTTTCCATATAGAGACATAGCTGGGATTTGGCCATTGGAAACAGTGTCTGGGTGGAAATTCGGATGTATGGGAACCCATGACAGAAGTGCATATTTGGGTGAATTTTCAAAAAAACAACAACACAACCTTCATTTTGTTTTGCAAAAAATGGGACCAAAAAGAAGGGGGGGAAAGACCTCAACAACTTTTGTGTCCAGATTTTCACTTTTTGAAATATAGCCATCTAAACCATCTCCAAAGCTGGTCTGGAGAGATGAATTGAAACCCATTACGGGTTTTGGAGGGTGAAGGGAAAGGAGAGGAAAGTAAAATTTTCTTTTAATATGTGTGAATGAATACTGTACTTTTCCATCTATAAGACACCCCCCTATTTTGGGGGACTCAATTTAAGAAAATGGGGGGAGATGGCACAGAGATGTTGAGCTTTTTGCAGAGGATTGCCCAGGGTTGTTGAGTTTTTTTGGGGGGGGGATTGCCAAAAAAACACTCGCACGCATCGCAAAATCTGCCTTCCGTCTGTCCCATCACCGGCAGAAGATGCCTATCGCCTGCCCAACTGACAGACTGTCAGCCAATCAACACCACCCATTGACGCAGGAACCAATAACATGCACAACAGCCACTGACAGCCGCGGCAGCAACCAATCAGTTGTCCACCCCATGTATAAGATGATCCCCATTTTCTAGCATGATTTTTAAGGGAAAAAAATATAGTCTTATACATGGACATTGATGCAGGGAGCAATCCGATCAGTATTCTGCATACACATTGCTACTGTTCAGCCAGCATTGCTTCAGGCCAATGATATCCGAATTATCCCCTGGCCCACTTCACTGGCCACCACTGTAAACAAGTATCTTTGGTGTTTAACTTGAGCTGAGGATTACATGCTGAAGAAGAACCATTTTGCAGGAGTCTTATGAGGAACAGAATCTGGTTGATGACGCATTCATTCTTGAGCACATGCAGATTTTCTTTCAGATAACACCCATTTAAGATGAGAAGGCAGGGATTCCAGGCATAGCTGTCAAGTGTCCCTTATTTGAAGGGACAGTCCCTTATTCCAGCGCCATGTCCCGCTGCTGTCCCTTATTGATGGATGTCCCTTAAATGTCCCTTAAATGATGTCCCTTAAATTTCAAAGGAAGAAGCTCCTCTCCCTCCCTCCCTGCCGGCTAGGGAGGAGGGAGGCTCCAACTGTGTTGCTTGGCTGTGTTGCTCACCCAATAAGAAGTCTAAGAATGACCTGGGGGGTGGAGCTTGCATGCCTTGTGTGTGGCTAGTTAATGAAAGCTGAGGGGTTTTTTGAATGCTGGACGCCATTTTGTTGCACGTGCTGCTGCAAACTTTGCAGTGCAAAGCCAGGCCGGGGAGCCATCTTAAGTTGAGGCTGCATAGGCCTTGTGGTGCATGTGATTCAGATTCTATTCAGTTGAACCTCTGGTTGCAAAGTTGGTTGGACAGTGTTCTCGAAGCTACCAGCATGAGTTTGACCAGACTTCAGGAGGACAGGAAGACTGGAGTGCCTGGAACAGGTGAGGCTGCTGGTCCCTTATTTTCAAGGCTGCTAGTCCCTTATTTTCAAATCTGTAAGTTGACAGCTATGATTCCAGGGAAGGTTGCCTTTCCCTCAGCAAATTAAGAATTTTCTGGAAGATGTGGCTGGAAGCAACGAATATAAAGCAAATGTTGATTCATGTACTGCCTACTACCAGAGCAAGAGTAGAAGAGGCTCTGTCTTTCCATTCTCTAATATATTCAGTTCTAACCAGCAGAGAAAGATCGGAAACTAAATCTCAAAACAGGAGAAAAATACAGTTCTTACTCTTCAGCTCTTAGCTCTTGAAGGCTAATTTCTAAATTTTCCTCACACCTTTCAAAAATAGTTCTTCAAATTGTCAGGTCTAGAGCTGACTCATTTCCATTAAGTTGTGACACATTATGCAGTGCTAATGCTCATAATTTGAAACAGAGACGAATGTTCATTTCTTTCAGCTGTTTTCCTTTCCGTCTTCTTTCACTGCTTGCTTTGAGTTTCATATCATTTTCACCACTGTGTTTTTAAACCTGTATGTGTGCCCAATTATTCCCTCTTCAGCTTTTATTTTCACATGCAAAGTACACGTTTGACTGGTCAATATAATATTATTTGCATCTTGTCTATGACATGGCTCAGAATCATTTGGACATTCTGTAAGTGAGCTGCCGTTGCCGTCGGAATAAAAAAGCGCAAGATTAGTTTGCCCTTGAAAAATCATTGGGCACACATATCACAATAAATGTTAGCATTAGAACAGCAGTCTGTGGTTTCCCATCTCTGCCTCTCTTTCTCTCACAGTACCAAACACTGACAGTTGTATTTACTTTGGATAGTGCAGGTCCACATTCATAAGCCCTCTAATAATTCTGAAACTAATGAAGATAATACACTTAAGGACCCCTGTTCTGTTTCCTCCTTGAACATTAGTGCTGGTCTGACAATGTCTTGCATGAGGTACTTCACAGACCTTAAACAAACAAGTCTTCATACTGAATAGTGACTGGATTTTAAGGATATTCACTTAAAACTACAGCATGAGGGTTGATTCATATGTCCATCTTGGGTCCTATTTTCAGTAATTTTGCTGAGCCTAGACTTAAATGTGGCAAAATTCTACTGATTTTATTGCACCACACCTGTTATTCAGTTCTGCTGCACAGGTTGCTCCCTAGATCCTGATCCCTGCTTCATTCCCTGGTCATGAGTTAGCATTACTGAGACTGATATATATTGGCAACAAAATGGATCTACATATCCAAGCTCTGATCTTGGCACTTCCTGCATCGCAATCTAGGTAGCCACTGCAAATGCTTCTTAAAGATCATTTGCAGCATTATGGTAAATCAAGATCTTACCTGTTACCTTTAGCTGACAATTTAGATGCCTGATATCCAGACTCCCAGTTACGGACATCCAGAGGTCATCTGAGTTTCCTAAATATACCAACCATCTCCAGTTCTCTATGTCTTCTGCAAATAATCTAGGAGTAACTGTATCTGTCACAAACCAGTGTTTTCAGGGTTGAGGGAGGTTAATCCAGACAAGTTGGAGATGATACTGAGAACAAATGCCCATGGTCTAGGCTGGGGCATGACCTCACTATGAGTCTCTGTGACATCAGGCAATGAAACTAGGGGTATTCCTGGTCTCCCTGGTCTCCTTGCTGCATCCTTAGAAGAAAATTGCAGTTACTGCCAAGAAGCTCCCAGATCCTCCTGCTGCGATGCTGAGCCTTTGCTTTTGTAACTATCAAGCTTGATTATATCATCTACAGGAGTCCACCCTTAGATGATTTGGAGGTTTCAACTGGAACTCAGCTACATTCGTCACAATAAGGTAAAAAAAGGAAAAGGCAAAGGACTGCTTGATGGTGAAGTTCAGTCAAAGGCCACTATGGAGTTGCAGTGCTCATCTCCCTTTTCAGGCCAATGGAGCCGGCGTTTGTCCACAGACAGCTTTCCAGGTCATATGGCCAGCATGATTAAACTGCTTCTGGCACAACAGAACACAGAAAAGCTGTTAGAATTCCTGCTCCATGACTGCAGTCATGAGATTGTTGTCTCTCACATGATGGTATATGTTTTGACTCCACAGAGTGGGAAGTGACGGAGACAGGATGTTTGTGTTATTGTGTTCCGTGAAGTGGGACTATTGTCCTTTTTTCCCCCCTCTTTGGTGTCTGATGCTTGAGAGAGAGGGAGCCATGTTGCAGTGCTCTGTGTGTGTTTATATGTAAATAAAGTAGATTAGCCAAAATGCTGAGTTTCTAAGGTCTGTTACGCAAGCTGCGCAAACTCTGTGTATCCCTAAGTGTGCCAATGTCTGTTGGCATCCGTCACTGTGATGTTCGGGCTGAAGAAAACTTCTGAAGCTCCCAAACGATCGACCAGGAGGGAGAGAACATGCCAGTCGGGCATGTGTCTCTGCCAGGGTCCTACTTGAGTGTAGCACGAGCTCATGGGAATGCAGCTGCCTGATGTCAATAGGCAGGGAGTTCCAAAGACTACATAAAAAGATTTCTTACAACTGCAGAACAAGTATTATGTGGCACCTGTAACAGTGCCAGTTCTGTAGATCAAAAGTGGTTGAAAGGACACATACGTGGCAAGGAGATCCCACAAGTAAACTGTTCCAAGAATTTATATACCAATAGTAACATCTTGGCTTGCCAGTCGGTAGATTTTATTGTTTACAGCAAATGGCCATTGCAATATAATAAAAAGGTAAAAAGGTAAAGGACCCCTGGATGGTTAAGTCCAGTCAAAGGCGACTATGGGTTTGCAGCGCTCTTTTCGCTTTCAGGCCAAGGGAGCTGGTGTTTGTCCACAGACAGCTTTCCGGGTCATGTAGCCAGCATGACTAAACTGTTTCTGGTACAACGGAACACCATGACAGAAACCAGACAGTACGGAAACGCCATTTACCTTCCCGCCACAGCGGTACCTATTTATCTACTTGCACTGGTGTAAGTTTGAACTGCTAGGTTGGCAGAAGCTGGGACAAAGCAACGGGAGCTCACTCCGTCATGGGGATTTGAACCACTGACCTTCTGATTGGCAAGCCCAAGAGGCTCGGTGGTTTAGACCACAGTGCCACCTGCTTCCTGAATAAACAAGCATACAATCACTGATAGGTCCACCTCCCATTGTGAGGCTCAAAGCAATGAAGATGATGCCTCCCCAGCTGTTGCCATTGGCTGTGGGTTTCTTGTGATGTCACAAAAGCACTTGGCCACTGAGTGAATATAAAGTCAGGCCAAGGGGAAAGCCCTTTTCTGTTTCCAGCAGGACACACCTGGCAATGGATGTGATATTCAGAACTGCCCAGGTTTCTTCCACTTGGGGGAGGCAAAGTGGTGAATGGAAGGAGGCAATCCTCTGGCAGTGGGATGCTAGGGAGTGATAATAAGGCAAGTTTGCTTGCTTGAAGGCTGCTGCTATCTGTGGTTGGACCACAGTGCCACCCGCATCCCACATTCGTCACAATAATATGTTTTGTATATGTTATAAACATCCAACACCATATGGTGCCAGAGAGCAAAAAGGAGTTTATATGGATTTTTACATAGGCTTTGTTGTTCTTGTTTTAACGTTTTAATTTCTGACTTATTTATAGCATTTTTTAACCATTGTCTAGATCTACCCCTGGTGCACAGTGCTACATGCCTGTTCTCTAACAGGTGTTTTGCATGAGTGATATAGGCTACCAATTTGCTTGTGATACCAGTTCAAGATGCTAGTTTTACAGCCTTTCCTAGTCTGAGGCCCTCATCCTTTGTGTGAGCACACTTCCAAGTTAAGGGAATCACAAGGGGTCCCACAAGGCAAGGCACAGTGATAACATCAAGAACCTTTATTGAACTACATAACTGGACAACAGGGGCAAAGCAACTGCTTATATACCTTTCTGAAGGCCTGGGCCACTCCCACTCCCAACATATTTGGCTATCTAAACTTCCAAGCTGCGAATCATAAGTCAGAGTTTAAGGGCCAATGGTGGAGGCCCAAATCCTGAAATGTTCAGTGGTTGGATATCATGTATCGAGTCTGAACACTGAATACTGAACTCAGAATCCTTACTCAAGCTCAGGCAAACTACTCAACAGGCTTTGTTGTCTGTGCTTTCTTTTCAACGAGTCCAGAGAATGAAGGCCAGGAGGCAGCCATAACTGAAATTGTAGAAAGCCCTCCCTAAAGTGATAAGCCGCTCTTTGGTCACTTTTGGAGGAGGTTGCAAGATATACCTCTTCCACAAGACTTTTGCCCAAGGCTAATGCTTTCTGTGGCTGCTAATCTGTTAACATTATGATGTTTCGTGTTAAAACTGCCTTCTCTTATGAAGTAAACCACTTTGAATTTTTCAGAAATTTTATCATCATCATCTGCAGCAGCAGTTCATGTTGAAAACAAAACAGAGTATCAGGAAGCTATGGTGCTAGATGATGGTAACATGAAAAGAAGGTTCTAATTAATAAGAATTTTGCAAGTTGGGAGTTTGCGTCCATGGTTTTTAAGCTATATTCCTTTTCTTCATTGAGCTTTTTCTTTTTCTCCATTTCCCCACACTTTCCCAAATCATCTCCCCACCCGGATACTCACTTTCTCTTTGCCCATGTTTTATTAATCCAACTCTCAGAGTCATTTATTCTCGAGAGTCGCTGCCTATACTTTCCTTTCAAGTTACTGCACCTGCTTCGTAAGGTCCCTAATTGTTAAACATCCATCACTTAGAAAATTCTAATTTCCCTATTGTTCACAAATGCTTCCAGGGTGTTGACATGCTGGCTCATTTAAGAAAAACCTTTTTAGAGAAAGGTCAAATAGAAAAGAATTATTCCACTTGTAGCCGGAACAATGTCTTTTCCTCTGTTTATTGGGGGGCGGGGAGGAGGCTAATTTGCCATACCCCTCCTCCCCCTGCAAGAAGAGGTGGCATCTCCCTAGGAATCGATGTTACAACCTGAGGACGATTCTGCCCAATGTTCCACCCCACGTTCACCCCACGTTTCACCCCACATTCTCCCTTCTTTATTCAGCATCCATCCTGCTGCCCCTTTGCAGTATGGGTCTACAAGATAATCTTCTGTTTTCCAGGATCTGAGAAGGAATTTTGGGGGGAGATGCTTGGACTTCATTTGTTCACTTACTCTACACCAGGGGTACACAACCTAAGCTTCCTGCAGCCAATCAGAAGCCGTGCTTGGGTTTTCGAACGTTTTGGAAGTTGAACGGACTTCCAGAATGGATTCCATTTGACTTCCAAGGTACGACTGTATATAAAATCAAAATAAAAACAATAACCCAATAACACCCCCCAAACAGACCCATGTTTTTAAAGGGTATAGGATGTCAATCATGGGACGTGGGTGGCACTGTCATCTAAACCAAAGAGCCTAGGGTTTGCCAATGGGAAGGTTGGCGGTTCAAATCCCCGTGACGGGGTGAGCTCCCATTGCTCGCTCCCTGCTCCTGCCAACCTAGCAGTTCGAAAGCACATCAAAGTGCAAGTAGATAAATAGGTACCACTCCGGAGGGAAGGTAAACGGCATTTCCGTGCGCTGCTCTGGTTTGCCAGATGCGGCTTAGTCATGCTGGCCACATGACCCGGAAAAACTGTCTCCAGACAAACGCCGGCTTCCTCGGTCAGTAAAGTGAGATGAGCGCCACAACCCCAGAGCTTTTCGCGACTGGACTTAACTGTCAGGGGTCCCTTTACCTTTGAGGATGTCAATCAGGTCAACCAAAGGCCTGGTTAAAAAGGAACATTTTTGCCTGGCGCCTAAAGGTGTATATTTAGTGACTGTTTAATGTGGGGTTCATTGTGGGGTAGGGAAAGTATGCCATTTCTAATTGCCTTAGGGCAGATTTTTTTAATTTAAAAAACCCTGACGTAATAACACACAATATTTATCATCTGACTCACAGAATGCAATATTCGAAGCATATCGTGGGTGACATTGTTTGACCAATACTGCCAAGTAACAAATACATGGACAGCATTTAATTTGGTTTCTTCTACCTTGAAGCTGTCACTAGGGCTTCCTGGTCTTGTCCTCAGCAGTTAAACTGATTGACTGAAACCACGGCTGCATAAATGATATACATGAGCAGGTCAGACAGACAGAGACATACTGCAGGCTCAGCTGTTTAACCGAAAAATAGCTGCCTTTTTAAAATAATAATGAATCACAAGTTTCTTTTTTTTCTTTTTTAGTACTATTTATTTCCTTTCAGGCCTCATGCAATGATATTAAAGCCCAGTGACATCAGTGATCAGAGCTCAGATTCAATGCCATGTCAGATGGCTGTTACATATTTATGTCAATGGGGCAATCATCGGCATAATTTCAAATAATTTGATTTTACTGGGTTGTAAATCATCTTCAGATATGCTTAGGGCAAACCAAAATGCCTCATTTGTTAAGTCAGTTTCGTGGAAGGAGTAAAGTGTGGATTGTATTGCTACTTCCCGGGGAAGAGGTAGGAATAATGTTCTTTATTTTATTTTAATCTCCATTTCATATATCCCACCCCCCAGCCACATAAAACCAATATACTGAAGGGGAACCCCCCTGCTATTTTACAGAAAGCAGGAGACAGAGAAGGCATGCCACAAAATAGCATAAAGATGTGTTTTTGAAGCTTATTTTATTTAAATGAGCCTCACAACATTTCTGGTGTATCCAGTCAGTTAAATTAGGTTATTTTAGATAAAAGGATCTGGAAGAGAAATATATTGAAGAAAGCTCTTTACTACTTCTAAGTGTTTCCAGGAGCGGTACTCCTTCTCCCCAGACACCAACAAAAACAGAAAGACAGCGTTACTGGGAAACTGTTCCCTAGAAAGCTGTTGAAATAATCATGTGAAAAAATATAGTAGCATCAGATGCCACCATTTTTAAAAAAACTTGCAGCTACAATTATGCGATTATTTGGGCACCCACAAATGCACCGTAATGTAGGGTGTGTGCATTGCGTAGGGTTGCCATATTCCAGTCCTCAAACCTGGACAGCAAACTAGCACATACAGCATTAATATGAGTGGGCGGTGGAACGTAAGTAACTTTTATAAATAAAATAAATTAAATAACTATTGTGCAAATTGATTTCTCATTATGCAAACCAAGTGGCATGCTGGGTTTGTTTAGTTAATTAAATTAAAACACTTATGTTACTTCAAGTCAAAATTTCCAGAGCGCTTGGCAATCACTAATAAAAAAAAACACACCACACAATAAAGCCATACAAAATGCAGCCCCCGTGACTTTTCTATCCCAAATTGCAATGCTTTGTGGCAAAGAAATGGACTTCTGGGATTTTCATGCACAACTTTTCATGTAACGTCAAGCTGAACCCTCAAAAGCTAAAGAAAAACAAACAATTACACACTGTACAAAGTTTGAGGCTCATAAAATAACTTTCAACTCACATAAGTTGCACTATAATTTTTCATATGTTTTTCTTCTTGGAAGTTGCTCCTCACAGATATAGAAAGCATTTTTTCTCAATTTTGCAGCAGAGCATTTTATAACATCTTATCAGACCTTTAGCAGACATGATACTCTTTTAAAGAGTAAAACCACCACCCCCAAACTAAATTTATGTCTCGCTGTCAGAGCTGAGGGAAATGTTAAGGGCAGAAATGTACAGATATTAAACTTTGTCTTCTTGCACTTTGTTCTGCTGATTCGCATTTAATAAATTATGTTTCTCCTCCCCTTGAATGTTGCATTAAAGCCTGAGGAAATCTGAGTCGTTTATTCTATGGTACCACTAGAACATCTTTCAGATATTCAACTCGATTACCCATGACAACTCTGTTCCATAAGGAATCCTAAATGTTCTGACTCAGACATCAATTATAATTGTGCTGACATACTGACATTTCTAAAGCACTTACAAAGTTGTTTGTTAGCCCTTTCGACTCCATATTTGAGAGGCCTGAATAATTCAAGAAAACCTCTTTATCTACCAATGCATAAAGAGCCTTCATCAACCTGGTGGGTTCTCAGACTCCATTCTTACATTCAGCTAAACAAATACCCAAAGACACCACAACAGTCCAAATATCAAGAAAGGTTAAACAGGAAAAGCTTGGGATAAACTTAAGATTTATTTTTATTTTCATTTTTTTTTTAAAATGTAAGCATCTTTCTTCAATGAGATGCTTAACCACAGATTTTCACCATCACCAGCTTGGCAGTGATCCCAGGACAACAGAGCTTTCTACTTACCTTGAACTGTCTCCAATGCAGCCACCTCATATATATTTTCTATAGCCAATAATAAAATAATTCCCCCGTTGGAAGCATTCAGGAATTAAAGAGGTTCAACCCAGGGGAAGCCCTGCAATTATAGGCATCAGGATTAGGAGAACGTTTGAACTTTGAATAGCTTTATGTAGCTGAGCTCTAAGAACACAATCCAACCCCTCTTTGCATTAGATGGGGTGAGGAGGTAGACCGGGCAGAGATGTTCCTTCTATCTGGTCTCTCTTTGCTTCCCACCAGCTACCTGTTGAATGACAATGGTTGTTAAACCATTTTCTTTCTCTTCACATGGGAAACTGGGAATTGTAGCTCGGGGGGGGGGGCGAACAGGCCTCAAAAGAACTCTCATCACCCTCAACTACAGTTTCCAAAATTATTTGCGTGGACAGGCGGAGTCCCCAGATCCCGAGCGGTCCCCCCGTCATGTGGAATAACGACACAAGACAACGTGCTATGGGATTAAATTGGCCACAACTTTATTAAATTTCAAATGTGGGTAGACCTCGGCTCAGGCATTGGGCGTTCTCCCTCCCCAGTCCCCAGACGAGGACCTAGGGAGCATCAGGGTTATCCAGTGTGTGGGAGGGGGATGGGCCGGCTCTGGAGAACATATGTTCAAGCAGAGATAGCCGCCCCTGTTACGCCGCCGCTGCAGGGGAGAGAAATAACGACATTTCGGCGTACGGTCAAAGCCTCCCCTCAGAAACCCCTTTAACGGGGAACCCTGGTATAGCCGCTGCAAAGAGGAAGATGGACAAAAGGATTCTGCCCAAGGCCTGATACTGCCAAAGTTGTGATGTTTTGCTACAGGAAAGGTGAAACCTGCCAATGCAGGGAAATTCCTTTCCGGCCCTTTGACAGCGACCTTAACGTAGTAGCGCCCACATACCTGTGAAGAAAAGTTAACCTCCAAAACCTATGAAGAAAAGTTAACCTGCAAAATAATGCATTAACTGAGGGTGAGTAGGGTGGGAGAAGCTCTGGAGCCAAGTGAGGATTCCCAGGTAAGATCCTCCCTCTATTGTGTGGGCAGGTAATTCCTCCCCTACCTGGCCTGATCTCCTTGGCAACGCTTCCCCCAGGTGGGATTGGACAGCTGACTGGGGTAGGCGGAGACCTCCAGGTATCCCACCTGAGGGAAGGCGAAGCCAAGCCTATGCTGATGGAGCCGCTCCAGATCCAGGGGCTGCGCGCGTCCACGCAAAGGTCGCCCCCCGTTTTATGCGGGGAGCGGTCATTGGGGTAAGCCATGACTGGACAAAACGGCGTCCTGGTGCTTTAAATGGATAGTGTGGTCACAAGTCTTTCATTCTGTGCTCAACTAAAACCACCTTAAAGGGTAAAGGGTAAAGGGACAATTAAGTCCAGTCGCGAATAACTCTGGAGTTGCGGCGCTCATCTCACTTTAAAGGCCGAGGGAGCCGGCGTTTGTCTTCTTCTGCAGACAGTTTTTCCAGGTCATGTGGCCAGCATGACTAAGTTGTTTCTGGCGAACCAGAGCAGCGCACGGAAACACTGTTTACCTTCCCACCGGAGTGGTACCTATTTATCTACTTGCACTGTGTGCTTTTGGCAGGAGCTGGGAACGAACAATGGGAGCTCACCCCGTCGCGGGGATCTGAACCGCTGACCTTTCGATCAGCAAGCCCAAGCAGCACAGTGGTTTAGCCCACCTTAAAACCACCTTAGATTACCCTAAAATATGAGCACAAAACAACAAAATGCAAATCAGGTCTAAAATAGGAAGTAACAATAGCTGATCGCAGTCAAGGATGGTTATTGTCAACGTACAATAGTGCCCTGCTGGAAAGAACACGCACAGCTTCTGCAAAAGTTGGATTGCCTTTTTGCAAGTTTTCTGCAGGTATCAAACTCAACTTCTGGGAAGCTGTAGAGCATATCAGATATTCATAACAGCAGGGGAGTTTTCCATAAGGCTATTCCCATTAGTGTTACCTTTTTTCCTGCCGAGTAGCTGAAAAGGAGAAGGAAAAAAGGGGGAAATTGCAACTTTATAAATGTCTCTGGGGATTTTGACCTGAGGTAACCTGCAAAGTACGTTCGGTCCAAATCATAATGCATTTACTATTTCAAGCTGCCACAGTAAAGAATAATGTTTCTCCACAGGATATGAGAATTAGCCTATTCAGGAGACTGAAGCTTCATATTTTAAAATGACTGTGGACTGTAACTACACATTAGTTACTCCCGAAAAGAACTTATTCTAACCTTTCGAAAATAATTTTCTCTGTTACAAAAGTGCCCTCTTTTTGGCACTAACACAACACAAATCCTACACACATCTACTCCGAAGTAAGTCTCACTGGGATAAGTGAAGCTAACTACCAGGCGGCTGAGGACAGAGTAATGGTCTAAGCATCTGCTCACCCTTCTTGGTGTGGTGGCATTGCAGGACGGCAGAGGCTCCACTGGGGTCCCGACAAGGGAACCTGAACCTCAGTGCCCTTCCTAATAGGCGGGGGAAGGCATAAGCCCCTGCTGCCTATCAGGAACCAGATCCTAGCATGCACCCTGCTTTGGCAAATGGGGATGCAGGCTGGGACATGAGCAGTGCCAGGGGGCGGAGCCAATGGAAGGGAAAGGCTTTCCCCGGGTCCGCCCCTTGCCCATTTAAGCAGCCTGCACCTGGGGCACTACCTGCTCGTTCCTTCACTGGGTTTCCCCGCCCACCCACCCTTGGTTTAAGCTAGACCCCATTTGTGTGGTTTCACTCAAATTTTGGGGTGTATATTTCTACAATCCCAAAGTTTGATAGTCAGCAGCACAAATGTTGGAAAGGTGTGGTGATCTGTCATGGAATAATCCCATAGAAGAAGATAGCAGTAGTTACTGAGACGTCATTGCTGTTATGAAGGTCTAACATGACAGTCTAAGCTGCAGAACCCCCAAAATGTAGGCCAGTCACTGCTGTTCACCTGCTTGTTTCTCCATTTACCATGCAAAAGTGGCATTGCGCGTCGAGGTCCCCCAGGCCGCCCCAATAACTCACACTTCACACATCATTTTTTGTTTAAAGTTTTTGGCATGAATTTGGCCACAACTATATTTAAATACACACATGTGAGTGGTTGCTTAGGCATTGGTTACGACTATCTGTCCTTGCCCCAGGGACAGAACTGACTTCCGGATTCCAGCAGAAGCCAGTGAGGGAAACAACTTTGGGGGAGAAAATGAAGCTGGGCCTCAGTCCCTCACTTCTCACCCTCATGCTCCTGGTGGCTTGCATGGCCCAAGTCCGATGCCAGGGACAAGGACGAAAAGAATGGCAAGCCCCTGGATTCCTTTAACAGAATTCCCTTTCCGCACCACCATTGGAGAGGTAGGCACTTACCCCTCCACCAACCAATTTGAACCAATGCCTAACCGCCAACCTTACAAGTTGTGACGATTTGCTACGCGGTAGGCAAAAACCAAATGGCACCAGCCAATCAGCCAAATGGACAAAATTCCTACCAGGCCCCTGCCCCAAGGCAGACGACCCCATGACAGGCATAGCAAGGTCAGAGGACAATGAACACACACCCCCTTTTCAGGGAGGGTGGGCGGGTGATAACATTCTCCCCAGCAACACTCCTTGCCCAATCACAGCATGTGGCCAATTTGCCCAACAACAGTGGGGTGGCCTTTTTGGTCCCCACCGCAACACATGCTCTCTATTATGGAGAACACGCTTTATCATTCTTGCCTTGCCCCCAAAGACATGCAATTCTTGCTGGAGCTCCAGCTACTGCTGTCAGGTGTAGTTAAGGTTGAAAGAACTGTATCTTTCTTTGCAACTAAATGCTCAGTCCATTCTGAATTTTATAGTTTAAATACGTATCAATCACATCAAGCATACCTTCAGCAACCTAAACGAAACCTTAAAACTAAAACAAAAAAAAGCAATCAAGCTAAATGCATGCATTCACAAACCTCCTGAAATTAAGTTTATTGACCTCAGTGCTGCTGTTCTTATCAGAGGAAATGATGTGATCATGCACTGTTTTAAGAATTTGTGTGTGTGTGAAACGTCATCTTTCTCTCGCTGTCGTTTGCATTCCAGGGAATAGCTATAGCAAAAGACTCTATTTCACTATTGAAATAAAATAGCATACCTTCCTTGCCTTTTGGATTCTCTTATAGAACTTTGCTAGAGGCAATCTGAATGGAGATTAAAGAGTAGACTGCTTTAGAATGTTATCCTGCTTCAGGTGAAGCTTGCAATGGTAGCTTTATTCATACGAAACCTTTGGATTAGAGTCTTTCAAATATATATTGAAAGAAAAAAATATGTGCAAGGAGGCATGAGAGAGGGTGGGAAAAGAAAGATGAAAAATCTTATAATAAAAGAAGAAAGAGAGCAAAGGTACAAGAACCATTTTGATTTAATTTCTTTTTTTTTTTTTTGTCCCCAGGAGCTGTGTTAACCGTATTTGTTGATTTCCAAAGGCTTAGCAGTGACTGTATAATTCCTGCATGTTAATGATTACTAAGATCCTGTCATTCCATTTAGCAAAGATACTTTTATCTCTTCTGTACTGAGCTTAGTGCTAAAAATCAGCATGTCTGCCTTACTAGACAAATCACTTTTTAATCAGAAATTGAGCCTATTTAAAAAACCCATAATAGGAACAGAGGATGACAGATAGAGATGGATTAGTAGCCAGATTCAATGATGGCACATCTCTTGAGGACACTTCAGCTGCAGATGATGACAGCAATTGCGTAGACATTTACTCAACAGCAATTTTACACCGAAATTAGGGAAGGAGAAGAATGGAGAAATGGGGAATGGTTAGAAACACAATTTCCCTTCACCCACGCTGGTTTGGAAACGATGAATGTATTGCAGCACATGACAAGAACATTCCAAGGCTATAGGATGGGGAGAACAAGGAAGAAGGCAGCCCTGTTTAGAGAAGCTTTTAATATTTGATGAATTATTATATTTTAATATTTTGCTGGAAGACAACCTGAATGGCTGGGGAAATCCAGCCAGATGGGTGGGGTATAAATAAACAACAAAATTATTATTATTATTATTATTATTATTATTATTATTATTATTTCGGGGACTCTCCTTACAATCTTCTGAAAGGCCTGCAACATTAGGGGCCCCTCCTCCTTTCAGTTTTTCTAATCCCAGCTGATCATTAGGCACTGTTTCTGAGAAGAAGGATAAAAATGTTTAATAATAATAATAATAATAATAATAATAATAATAATAATAATAATAGAATTTATATACCGCCCTATACCTGATGGTCTCAGGGCGGTTCACAGAAAAGCTCAACATAAAAACCACAATATATCTAATCAAAATAAAAACAACAAGCCAATACCACCCCTCATGACCCAATAACACCACCCATTAATAATAATAATAATAATAATAATAATAATAATAATAATATCGTATAAGACTAGGTTTTTTCCCTTTAAAATAATGTAAAAAAATAGGGGTCATCTTATACACAGGGCCATCTCCCCCCATTTTCTTAAATGTGAGTCCCCCAAAATAGGGGCCATCTTATACATGGCCGTCTTATAGACGGAAAAATACGGTAGTTATTATTTTCATGGCAGAGCAGACCTTATCATCCCATCGATACTGGAAAGATAGAAGGGAGCCTTGGCGTTTGCCAAATGATTTGGGCTAATATATGGAAGGCAAAGTATGAATGAATGGGTACTAATGACTTGTAGAAAGAAGCCGCAATAAGATGACTCTCATTAGATCTGTAAGACCGCAAAGCAATTTGAGGTAGCAGAAGAAGAAAAGTGCTCCGAGATAAAGGTGCTCCGCGAAATGGCCATGTTCTTGATAATGGATGATTTTAATTACTCTTATTGATTGGAGAGCTGCCTAACTATAGAGGAAACACAATGAAGAGTGAGCAAAGTGAAGCGTTTCTGTGTGTTTTATTAAACAGCCAGTGTGGTGGAGCAGCTGTTTTGTATTCTGTTCTTCTTGAGCCTGGGAAAAAAGCCAAGGATGATGAAGAACTTGAAGGTACTTGAAGAAGCTGGAAGTGACCTTCATCTTAGCAGCGTCCACAGAGGTGAAAGGTGAAGAGGGATTAGTCCACTTAACAGGATGACATAAACTGGAAATAAATATAATAACCAGGGGAAAACATGAAGCAAAACTATGAATTTTGTTTCATTTTTTTTTCAAAAGCAGAGCTAAATTAGCCTGCATTTAAGTAAGGATCCTGGATTGTTTCCCTACATTACTAACGAAAGCAGGTGATTAGAGAATGATATGAAAGCCTCGTGACGCTGACAGATGAACTCAAAATTAAAGCACACGATTCAGGGCATCCAGTTAAGTCATCTGCCCCTATTTGTGAAATAAAAGGGATTATTCCCTAACACGTACAGCTGTCATGCGGTACTGCTACCTTCATCTATTTTTACACACAGATTTGTATTAAGGAATTAATCATCTTGCTTGTAAGCCAGTCACATACTTAAAAAAACATTTCACAGGGACACTTGCACCGCATGGTTGCAGTTATTTTTGCATAATTCAGCAGCCAGTGAGATTTTCCAGCAACCGGTCTGGAGGGATGGAAGGATCCTGCTTTAGGTGATACATTCTGGTCCTTAAGCCCCCCCCCCCCCCAAAAAAAAAATCCATGTTAACTTCCGTCCTACCGGTAGGCAAATTTGTCGGAAGGCAATTTTTTTTCTGCTGCATCCTGTGTTCCAAATGCTTCATTGCTCTTGGAGGCTAATCTCCCCGGTGTTGAATGGCAGATTTGGTGTAGGACATTGACTTATCACCTTCATCTGAATTTAAACCCCACCGGTCTGCTACCCTTAGTATTGCAAGATTGTCATGAGAACGCTTGGACCAAAATTGTAAACCAAAATCTTTACTTTTCTGGTTTATCACCACAACGGTTATTAAAACTGTTATAATTAGACAGTGCCCATATGATATTGAGCGACAGAGTAATTTGGCCACAATAAGGAAATTTTGTCCATGGTATGATGATTTCCCACCCAGTCATTTTGACACTTTGGCTCCCTATAGGCAAAAATTAACAATTCCAAAATGCAGACGCGCTCTCACTTTCACTAGATTGAATATACTGCCTTCGGTTGTACTCGAGGGTCGATTTCAAAAAATTCCGCTGGAAAAACGGTTATGTCCATGTGGAGATGGCAGTATGGAGTCAGCGGCTCATGTGCTTTTGGCTTGCACTCTTTATAAGGATTTGAGGAGTGAGGTCCCATTGTGCCAGAAGCTACTGTTAGGTCCATCATGAGACATCCACCAGCTTCCAACCACAGATACCAGCAGCCTTCAAGCAAGAAAACTTGCCTTATTATCGCTCCCTAGCATCCCACTGTCAGAGGATTGCCTTCTTCTGGGCAGTGCTGAATGTTACAGCCATTGCCAGGTGTGTCCTGCTGGAAACAGAAAAGGGCTTTCCCCTTGGCCTGCTTTTATATCCACTCACTGGCCAAGTGCTTTTGTGACATCACAAGAAACCCACAGCCAATGGCAATAGCTGGGGAGGCATCATCTTCATTGCTTTGCGCCTCACAATGGCAGGTGGACCTATCGGTGACTGTATGCTTGTTTATTCAGGAAGCAGGTGGCACTGTGGCCTAAACCACTGAGCCTCTTGGGCTTGCCAATCAGAAGGTCAGTGGTTTGAATCCCTGTGATGGAGTGAGCTCCCATTGCTCTGCCCCAGGTCTTGCCAACCAAGCAGACTGAAATCACACCAGCACAAGTAGATAAATAGGTACTCTGGTTTCCATCACGGTGTTCCATTGTGCCAGAAGCGATTTAGTCATGCTTGCCACATAACCTGGAAAGCTGTCTGTGGACAAACACTGGCTCCCTTGGCCTGAAAGCGACCTGAGTGCCGCATCCCCATAGTCGCCTTTGACTGGACTTAACCGTCCAGGGATCCTTTACCTTTACCTTTTTCCTTTTTACAAATATGTGCATTAGCATGTGGTTCATGCATCCAGCTTTCCCTTCCATTTAGAGATGGGAATTCTGTTTTCTACTTGGATGGGCATGGTCTCCAAACAGTAGGTGAGCCCCCCCCCCCCCAATCCAGAGCACAGTTTAGAATACTAAAACCCAAGGCAATCCAATGAAACTGAATGGCGGGAGACGAAAAGAAAGCATTTCTTCATTCAGATGACAGCTAAAACAGTTGAAATTGACTAACACGTGGTGAAGTGGTGGCTGCCAACTTGGACGGCGTTAAAAGGAGATTAGTCTCATTCCTGGAGAACAAGGCTATCAATGACTATGAGTCAGTATGCCTCTCAATAATAGTTGCTGGGCAACACAAGCAGGAGAATGCTGTTGAGCACATATTCTGTTGGTTGGCCTCCCATAGGTATCTGGTTGGCCACAGTGGGAACCAAATGCTGGACCAGATAAGCCTTTGGCCTGATTTGGAAGGATTCTTTTTTATGTTCTCAGTGAGAATTCAATTATCCTCTTTCAGGGCTCCAGTTATGAATAGGTTTCTCATTTTCACTATTTGCAAATAGGTCAGCTGCAGAAGTTTTTGATTCCATTCCCAGTATTGCTGAGGAAGTGGGCAGTGGGTGTTTAGCTGAATGATGGTCAACATAATATTTATGTTATATATGTTATATATGTTAGACAGCATATTTTCAAATGGTTGCAGCCATTTGCAGACCATATTTTGCAAATCATTTTCTTCAAACTATACCGTTAATAAATGCTAAGCGTCATCGTGAAAACACACACACTTTAGAGTGAAGCTGTGAAGATTTGCTAAATCTTCTGCAGCACTTTGAAAAAAAAAAAGAATTTGGAGATTAATTTTCTAAATTCTCTGAGGATTTGACTCTCTTTCAGTGTGCCACTCCACAAAAGAGATTAATCTACTTGTTTGCTTTTTTTCTTTGAAATGATAGAATAAATGTTTATTTTCCTAATAAACAGCCATTCAACTGTGTCTAGTAAGGAAATTGGTGCATGTTCAATATTTGATTGCTGTTTGCTTATAAAAAGATTTTTTTCCTGTTATTACTTTTCCATTTGCAAAGTAAATATAACAATACCTTCACTTTCAACTGTATTGTATTTTCATAATTGTCATAAGATTTATTCAGACTTATTTATTCATGTTTGTTTTATTAAAGAAGTATATAGTCTATTAACTCCGTGAGAGCTTTGGAGTTGTATTTTTGGAGTAGGCTAGGATCATCATAAAGCTAGTTAGACTTTTTTTAAAAGAAAAGATCTGCTGTTGTTTGTTAGATAGTTTCCCAAATAAATACAACAAACCTAAGATAGCCTGCAGTCAGGAACAATGCAAATGTATGTGATATTAAATACTACAATTCCAAGTGACAGGCGCTTAACTTAAAATTGCCACTTTCTCCCTTGCTGGCTCTGTTCCTTTGCTGGATGAATGTGTGACAGATTTGATGAAAAACTGGCAGATTTAAACCACTGCTGTAAGAATTTTTGCAGCAAGACTCTGATTTTTTTGGAACTGCTGGGTTTGACTTGAATGGCTAGGCAGCAAGAGAATATGTCCCCTGCACTTCTGTGTTCTTTATTTTCTCTCAACCAGCTGCTCTATATTCTAGGGAGTTGAATACACATCCTTTTAAGTATAATGGTATAATGGTATGGAGAGCTGCCGCTGTATTGGTCTCAAAGTATCAAAGAAACAAAATAGATACAGTGGCTCAATCATGCAATTTTGGGACATCAAAGACACAGAACACAATATGGAACCAGAATGGGATTTCGAGTCCGTCATAAGTAACTGGCTAGGTCTGTGAGCGATTTTAACTGTCTGCATAGTGCAGTATTAAACACAGAAGACTCTTGCTATCGCTTGTTACTAACTTTCATATTTAGTAAATAGGGCATTAGCTTGGTATGCAAAACCTGTCTTTGAACTCAGTAGGAGATTAGCCAACAGAGAGCATATTAGTACTGCATTATGTAAGGAGAGCAATTTTCCTCAGGTGTTGTGAAGATTAATTTGTTAATATTTGTCAATGCAGGCCTTTGATCATGTAAAGAGTTCCTTCTAGGCTGTAATGTAGGATTTTGAATGGAAAGGAAGGGCAGACGAGAGGTGGGGCTCTGAGAGAGATGCAGTATTTTTATTTTATTTTAAAGGTTTTATGTGGAAGTGGAAGTGGTTTGTGGGGAATGGCCTCACAGGTCAAACTGGAACCCCTGGTGGGCCTAATTAGGTCTGCTGGCCAGAGGATTCCCATCATAGAGAAGAACAAGACTTGCAAAAGCAGGACCATCATGGCTTTTGCAAGAATGTGTCCTGTCTGTAACCCAGTGGTTCTCAAACTTTTTTCTCTGGGACACACTTTCAGAATATACATTCGCTTGCACCAAAATTTTAATTGATAAGGCAATTGGAAAGCAAATGAATCTCTTGGCAATGCTTGATTTATAGAAAAGAACCGCTTTAACACATGACCACGGGAAATCCAGAAATTATAAAATGATGCAGCTGCTTAAGAACATGAATCATTCCCAAATCATTTCCAAAATAAACGAGTCTTCTCCAGCACTTTGCTCAAATGGCAGTTCTGGATCACAGCTAGGATTGTCCTCAGTATCACTTGATGTTTTTGTTCTCATCTTGAAAAGATGTCTATCTAGATGACCCTCGGTGTCCCAGCTCTACCGTTCTTTGATTCTATGAGACCATGTGCTCAAGCAAAGAAGACAGACACACCCACAAACAAACTCACAATCAAGTTGTGTGGCAAGACCCTCAAGCCGTACCCCCATTAGAGTAAAGAAATTCACACAGGCACGGATATTTTGTTCAAGGTTTTTGGGCAAATTTTTGGCCACAACTTTATTGATTACAGGAATGAGAGCAGTATTGGCTTAGGCATTGGCAAAAGACTATATCTGACTACTGTCCCCTTTGCAGGAAGTCTGTAAGGGTAAATCACCCAAAGGGAAATTGCTTCGGGGAACCCGCCTGCATCTCCCCTGGTGTTCCCATAGGTCTGGCATGGCCCTAGCCCCCAAGTGGACTTTGGACAGGAACCAGGCCCCAGATTCCTTTAACGGAATACCCTTGAAAATGGAGGGGCAGGCGATGGCTGATCTCCCCTCCCCCATTCAACCATAAGCCAATACCTAACCCCCAAACCTTACAAAGTTGTGACAATTGCTAAGAGGTAGGCAAAAACAAAGTGGCCTGTGCCAATTTGCCAAATGGAAAAAATTCCTACCCAGTCTCCGACTCAAGACAGGCAACCAACCAATGTCCAAAGCAAGGCCAAAGGACACTTAATTTTTTAAAAAAAAATTATTAGTATTTTCCACACAACAACAACACCACGAAAAATATCTAAAAATAACAATACACAACACACACAAAAATCAACACCCGAAAACTAAAGAAAGCAACAACAAACAACAAACAAAAAAACCAATATCTTACAAGTTAATATTATAAACACTAAAACAACAAGACATCGACTTCCACCAATCCCACAGCACCTCCTTTATCTCTCATTGTGTCTTCCTGTTTTCCTGTTTTCTTTATCATCTCTATCCTAACATTTAGATATAAATCCCTCTTTCATATCCTTTCACTTCACAAGGTTATTCCAGACTCAGCCAGATTTCTGTCCTCAAACCTTGACTTTTGAGGTATTCATTTAGGCACTCCCATTCTTTTTTTACTTCACTTTTTGGTTTTTGTCTTATTATGTCTGTCAATTTGGCTAATTCTAAGTATTCTGAAAGCTTACATAGCCATGCTCCCCTAGTGGGGAACTGATTCCACTTCAATTAAAGGGAGGGTGGGTGGATGTTCGGCAGCATGAAGCAGGAGCCTGGCACATGTTGCACTGCCACTTTTATACTTTCCCCCACTATCACCCTTCAACATGTTTGGGCAATAGCCCTGGATGATTGTGGTGCCACCCCGGCGTGAGGGCGATAACTCTACCCATGCCAGGATGGGGGGGAACCAGGTTGAGATCTTGCCCGCAACCAGGACCATCTATTAAGATGATCCCATGCTCCAAACAGCTCAGACAAGCGACCAGCCTTAATCCAAAGGACACAAGATATCTCTCTTCAGTCTCCACCACCAATCCTCACAAATGCCTCTGTTTACAAGTCCTGGTCGTGAACTTCCAGAGACTGCAGTCAGCTAATAAATAAATAAATGTGAATCATTACAATTCTTCATGGTGCTATTAGTAATCATTTAAACAGCAATGCATCCTGGATTATTTAGGCACTGCCAGTGATTGTGCTATATATCACAGGAGGTCAGTTAATAGTAAATTCTGAATACAGGTAGTGGTGCATTTGAAAGTGGTGCCTTTTGGAACGGAGAAGCATCAACTTTGACTTTCTCCCTATCTGGAGCAGTGAATAGAGAAAGATTACTTCATCCCAACTATAAAGAGCCCTTTAATTTGATATCTGTGCCTGCAATCAGGAAGCATTCGAGTGTAGAACAAACATGTTGAGAGCATACTTGAAAATAAATGTGAGTGATTTAGCAAGGCACAAAGTTCCCTGTTTTGGAACTTTGCGGTGATTATATGAACAAGCTCGAGAAAAAATAGGAGTGCCGTGAGGTGACCAAATTATGAATCTTTCATCATTTTGCTTTTAACCTTGAAATTGCCCGTAAAGACAACCTCCCAAGCAGATTCTTCTTTCGCATGTTTCTGCTTGAATGATAGCAACCCACATATTTTGTTTAACTTCTTGGTTTCGTAAAAATAATAGGAAGTTCTACTACAGAAATGAAAGAGATGGTGTAAACAGTTATAAATCAAATAGAGGGGATTAGTAATAGAGCATTGTTTGGGGGTTTTCTAAGGGCTTTTTGTTTAAAATACCCCCCCTTGAAATTGGAAAAGAGATAAGTAACTATACATCCTTTAGAAGACACCTGAAGTTAGCCCTGGTGATCATTTGATGTCTACTGACCGGGGTATTACAAAATGATCCCTGAATTTTTTAATTTTATTGATATTGATGTTGTATTTTATGCTGTTTTGTGCTTTTTTTAAGTCGCATTTTAATCAATGTTTTATATTTGCTGTTAGCCGCCCTGAGCTTTGTTTTTAAACTTGGAAGGGCGGGGTATAAATAAAATGTATTATTTATTATCATTATTGTGCTTTTCAAAACAACATGCAAACAAAACATGCAGTCATCCTTCAACATGCCCACTTCTCTGAATTTTACAATGCAGTTCCCCAGTTGAGGAATGTGGGTGAAAATTCTTCCAAGACCTTCTTCCACCTGCCTTGCTCAACCCTCTAGTCTCTTCTTCTCAATTTGCATTGTATTGTTTTCTGTACTGTGGCTTGCCATTGTTTTACTGATTGTAGTTTAAAAATTATTGATTGTAACTGTTGAGTGGATTTCTGTTTAACTTTTATATGTTGATATTATTATTATTATTATTATTATTATTATTATTATTATTTTATACTGTCCTAATGATTGTTGAATGTTACTGTTGTGATGTAGGTTGCTTATTTTAAATGTTATGTTTTGTGTTGTTTTTATGATGTTAGTGCGCTGAGCCCGGCCTTGGCCAAGGAGGGCGGGATACAAATAAATAATAATTATTATTATTATTATTATTATTATTATTATTATTATTAATGTTTTATTATGTTTTTATATATGTTGGAAGCCACCCAGAGTGGCTAGGGCAATCCAGTCAGATGGGTGGGGTATAAATAATAAAGTGATGATTATTATAATGATGCTGTGGTAGGACATCCCTGATTTCATTGGAGAAATGTTGGAAGGTTTATATACTGGTTAATATTAAAAAAAATGTATATTATCTACCTCTATCCCAGTGTACATTACACATTTTAGTTGTAGCCTTGTTCAAATGCTGTCCTTTCTATGAAAAAGGCCTGGTATTTTTTTGAAAGATTTCTTTAGTTCTTTTAAAAATTATTCATGAACAGGACTAGGCTTTTCTCTGAATATCTTAAAGATCCTGGATGGGCTGTGGCAGAGCACAGGCCCTTTCTTTTCAATAGTTTTCAGGCAGGATTAAAGGCAGTTTCCTGCCTTTGAAGTTGCCTTAAAAACTCTTAGAACAAAAATATTTTCCCTTTTATAGTGTAAATGAAGGCTCATCATTAAGGGTTACGTTTCTCCTGGCCACGATTTCCATGATGCAAATAATAACTTATTCTAGTGTGTCCCCACCACCACCACCGTTAAAGTTATTGGCAACTTTGGCCAGCCAGAAAAAGTTGCTTTTATATATTTGGACTTGTATTTGGATGTAGGAGTTTTGACCATTCCTATGATGAACATCTAGCTCAGAGGTCAGCAACCTTTCTCAGCAGGAGGCCGGTCCACCGTCCCTCAGACCATGTGGTGGGCCGGACTATATTTTTGGGGAAAAAATATGAATGCATTCCTATGCCCCACAAATAACCCAGAGATGCATTTTAAATAAAAGGACACAGTATACAAGAGACTAGGGCCCTGCGGGACTTGACATCTTTCCGCAGGGCCTGCAAGATAATAATAATAATAATAATAATAATAATAATAATAATAATAATAATTTTATTTATACCCCGCCCTCCCCAGTCAAGGCCGGGCTCAGAGCGGCTTACAAGCAATAATAAAAACAAGTTGAATGATTACAACTTAAAAACAAAATTAAAATATTAAAACACTAAAATATTAAAATGTAGCCTCATCGCAGGAGGAGAAGGACCCTGTGGAACGCCCTCCCGCCAGATGTCAAGATAGAGCTGTTCCACCTGGCCTTTGGTTTGGACTCAGTCTGACCCTTATGTTTCCCTCCCCTTATGGTTTTGGTCTATGGGCTACTTTTAAAATGAGGCTGCATTTTAAATGGCATTTTAACCTGTATTTTAAATTGTACCCCCCCATTATGTTTTTATTGTAATTTTAGTGGTGTTAGCCGCTCTGAGCCCGGCTTTGGCCGGGGAGGGTGTGGTATAAATAAAATTATTATTATTATTATTATTATTATTATTATTATTATTATTCTCATGTAAAAACACGCTGATTCCCAGACCATCCGCAGGCCGGATTGAGAAGGCGATTGGGCTGCATCCGGCCCCCGGTTCTTAGGTTGCCTAGCCCTGATCTACTTGATATAACCAGTGAGGAGAGTAGGTATATTGTGGAAACAATGGGAGGAGAGGTGGATAGAGGGTCTGGCTAGCCTGGAACTAGTCAGGCTACAGAAGCCTAAAACAGGGTTGCGGGGTGCTGAGTGCTTGACAGTATACCTGAAGGAGCGTCTCCACCCCCATCGTTCTGCCTGGACACTGAGGTCCAGCGCTGAGGGCCTTCTGGCAATTCCTTCTCTGCGAGAAGCCAAGTTACAGGGAACCAGGCAGAAGGCCTTCTCGGTAGTGGCACCCGCCCTGTGGGAGGTCCTCCCACCAGATGTCAAAGAGAAAAACAACTACCAGACTTTGAGAAGACCCTGTTTAGGGAAGCTTTTAATGTTTAATAGACTATTGTATTTTAAAATTCTGTTGGAAGCCGCCCAGAGTTGCTGGGGAAACCCAGCCAGATGGGCGGGTTATAAATAATAAATTATTATTATTATTATCAGTGTAATCCTATGGATATCTATTCAAAACTTCAGTTGTAGGTGCCATTAAGTCCGATGGAAGCAGCTCCTCGGTGCATCTCTGAAGTGCTTCCCTTCTCTTGGTGCTTAAAAGGTAAAAGGACCACTGACCATTAGGTCCAGTCGTGGACAACTCTGGGGTTGCGGCGCTCATCTCGCTTTATTGTCCAAGGGAGCCAGCGTACAGCTTCCGGGTCATGTGGCCAGCATGACTAAGCCGCTTCTGGTGAACCAGAGCAGCACATGGAAATGCCATTTACCTTCCCACCGGAGTGGTACCTATTTATCTAATTGCACTTTGACATGCTTTCAAACTGCTAGGTTGGCAGGAGCAGGGACCGAGCAACGGGAGCTCACCCTGTTGCGGGGATTCGAACCGCCGACCTTCTGATCGGCAAGCCCTAGGCTCTGTGGTTTAACCCACAGCGCCACCTGCATCCCTTTGTCTTTGTGCTTTTGTCCAATTACTGTATTTATTTTTCCCAATTTGAACTATAAAATAGTGGTTTTCTTGAGTCAAAATGAGAGTACCCCTAAACATTTTTTAGGGGAAAAAAGTCCAGTCTGAGACTGGCGTTTCCCAGCCTTAACCACTTATAGTAGCCTGGAGAAGGGTATAATTACAGTAGATGGGACCCTGAATACGAAATTCCCTGTTTGGGGGTAGATATAAATTTCAACTCATGGTTGCAGGTTCCACTTTTTAATCTCTTTGTTTGCCACACTAAACTAAAAGAGTTGTATCCGCAATGCTGGCCCAGTGATTTAACCCATAATATCAATACACGAAGGACAGCCTAAAAAAAATGTGAAGGACTCTACAAATTAAAAGTGTAGATTAAATTATCAGTAGTAGGGGATAAATTTCTTTTTCAGGAGAGAAAATAAGTACTTTGCGGCAGATGAAAACTGCATTAAGATCATGCTGGCTGGCATTGCAAGATCATCTCTATCACATAATGTTTATGCTTGGATGGTAAAAGGTAAAGGTAAAGGACCCCTGGAAGGTTAAGTCCAGGGAAAGGCGACTATGGGGTTGTGGCGCTCATCTCACTTTCAGGCCAAGGCAGCCAGCATTTGTCCACAGACAGCTTTCTGGGTCATGTGGCCGCTTCTGGCACAATAGAACACCATGACGGAAACCAGAGAGTACAGAAACACCATTTACCTTTCTGCTGCAGTGGTACCTATTTATCTACTTACACTGGTGTGCTTTTGAACTGCAAGGTTGGCAGAAGCTGGGACAGAGCAATGGGAGCTCACTCCATTGCGGGGATTGAAACCACTGACCTTCTGATTGGCAAGCCCAAGAGGCTCAGTGGTTTAGGCCACAGTGCCACCTGCTTCCTGAATAAACAAGCACACAATCACTGATAGGTCCACCTGCCATTGTGAGGCTCAAAGCAATGAAGATGATGCCTCCCCAGCTGTTGCCATTGGCTGTGGGCTTCTTGTGATGTCACAAAAGCACTTGGCAACTGAGCGGATATAAAGGCAGGCCAAGGGGAAAGCCCTTTTTTATTTCCAACAGGACACACCTGGCGATGGATGTGACATTCAGCACTGCCCAGGTTTCTTTCACTTGGAGGAGGCAAACTGGTGAATGGAAGGAGGCAATCCTCTGGCACTGGGATGCTAATAAGGCAAGTTTGCTTGCTTGAAGGCTGCTGGTATCTGTGGTTGGAAGCAGATGTCTCATGATGGACCTAACAGTAGCTTCTGGCACAATGGGACAGTGTGACGGAAACCAGAATGCATGGAAACGCCGTTTACCTTCCCACCGCAGCGGTACCTATTTATCTACTTGCACTGGTGTGCTTTTGAGCTGCTTTTGAGCTGCTAGGTGCTTGTACATGCACCTACAGACATGCTATTCTGTAACAGACTGTACCTGCTTTTTTAAAAAACCTGATGCAATGCAACACAACTCAGCTGCTTTTGATAAAGTGGCATAGGCTTTAAGGCACAAGAGTGTGCAACTGATCTGCAGATTTGCTCAAGCTTATACTGTTCCAAGCTCCCCCATAAAACAAAATTAAAAACTTCCTACAGAAAGAAAAATTCCACACCAGAGAAAAGGCTTGGCTTCTCTATTGGCCTGTACACACTCACATGTACACAGACAGTACACACCTATAACCAAAAGTGACACTGCCTGGGAAAAACTTTACCACCTGATTTTGCTGATTTTACAGTTTCTGACATTTTACTATCACATTTGCTTTTCGCTAGATGGAGATAATTTTTGCAAATGTGGGTCTCACTGTGATTTAAGAGAGTGTCGGGTTGTCCCTTGGGAAACACTGGCTGCCTTTTATAGAGATCTCCCATGCTTTCTCGTGCGTGCTAATTGGGAGCACAGAAACATGTGACATCTTCTTTGCCTTTTGTGACAGTGGCTCTATCTCAATTAATTGGCTTTATCCTTCTGACAGGGTCGGTATCACACTCACGGCTTTAAAGGTGACTGTGGCAAGTTACATGCTCCTCACTCCAGCAACATATTTGTTGAGGCACAGAGACAGCCATGGAACAGATTGCTGATTCGCATCCAGCTGTGAAGTGGGTTTTTGAGTAAATGCCACCATTTTGGGCAGCGGCTGGGAGGGATGCAATATCACCATCACATCTGGTGCAGAGAATTGTAGAGTTGGAGGAAGAATACAGAATGGGAAAGGCAGCTGTTTTCATTCTCAGCTACTCCAGAGTGATCCACTCTGGTCTCTAGCTGATTTCTAGCTATTTCTGCCATATGTTTGAATTCTGGAACTTAAGACAGGCTGTGATGCAAAAAACCTTACCTTGAAAGACCGCATAATTTCTTGACTTGCCCTTCAGTACTGTAATGCATAGTTTGCTCACGTAAAAACTAATTAGAAGTGTTGGCAAAAGCCCATGTGGATGCCCACCCTGGCCCCGTGTGGCACTTAAAATTCTGTTGTATTTTAATGATGTATAAAAGCACAACAAAATGAAACAGATAAAACAATTTTACAAGGACACAGGCAAAATAAATATTTAATGCCTTTCCACTCTTCAGAATTAACCCCTGAATGTTTGAAACTGTCTTTTCCTTTGAAATACTATCTGGGGGCACATGTGCGAGAGAAAGATACCATCTTTTTAATCAAAAATCCCCCTTTGTTTTTCACGTTGAATGCTGCTTTTTTAGCAGCTTATCCTCCAATGCGGGGCAAGTTTAGTGCCAATCTGAATAACTCGGGGCCATCGCAAATATTGCACACCTCCCACACAGAAGGGAAATGTAGAAAATGTGCGTAGAAAATGTGTCAAAGCAGAAACATAACTTCACACGTAGACATTCGTGTGAGACAGTTGCATTTCTTTCTAGTTCAGAGCAGAGATGAAAGTTCATGTGTTGTATTCGCTCAAATGCTTGGTTAAAGATGCCATGAAACTGCCTCACAATCACCAACATGGTATCATCACAAAGCAGACAGGGCCTTCTCAGTAGCTGCACCAAGAATATGGAATACCTTTCCTTGCGAAGTATAGTTGGCTTTCTTTTTGGTGACTAAGCACCACTTTTTTTTCTGTCTGGCTTTTGTTGTATGTGGCTTGTGTTGTTTTACACGTGATTTTAATTGCTGTTTCACTCTCCTTGCTTTTTTAATGAAATTATGATTTTAAACGTTGTAAGACTCCCTGAGTAGTGCTTGCGCACCGAAGGGTGAGATAGAATTGTTTTTTTAAAAATAAAAATAAAAATGAATGAGTAAAATAAAGCAAGCAGAATAAGGGCATCACAATTATTGGGGGGGGGGGTGGTCCACCAGCTTTTTGGAGTGCAGTTGCTGCTGTAGGCAAATTTAACTCACACACTGGCATTGCTGCCAACTTATGGAAGCAACAGTGAAGAATCTAAGCAAATGCAAACTAATTCATTCTCTCTCTCTCTCTCTCTCTCTCTCTGTGTGTGTGTGTGTGTGTGTGTGTGTGTGTATGATTGAATGTTTAATTTAAGAGACATAAAAACCCAACATATAAATGCTTTTTTTGAAAGGATTATATGAATACTTGCTATTTTTTACAGCTGGAGCGGGTTTGGTATTGAGAGACAGTACCAGGGAGCGGGGATTCAAATAAGCATTCTGCCCCAAATCATCTGAAAATGCCCCTGCCCTAGCTTCATAACCTATGAACAGGATGGCAAATTAGGGTGTGGAAATATTTCAGGTCAACACTAATCAATTTTACGGCATGCACGTGCAGCAAGTTGCAGTCAATTATAGTTTCTCACTGCACGGAGGCACTCTGAAGGAAATACAGGTGTGGTCATACTGTAGCACCCTGCTTGTGGTTAACGCTTAGCTGGAATGAAATATTCAACGCAGCAATAGAGAAATTAAAATAATAATTTATTTGTCAGACAAATAAATGTGAGGCACAGTGGTATAAGGTTACCAAGCTCTGGCCTGGCCTCCTGTCATTATGGCCAGCACTTATATTCCCTCAGCTCAGCCCCCTTGCTCCTCCTTTGGCTGCCTCTGTCCAATCAGCCTGGTTAAAATTCCTATTGGCTGTTCGCTAGAACCAATCATAAAAGATACACCCATTTCCTATTACCTTTTATGGGAGACAAAGAGCTATATTTCCTTCTATTTATAATTGGCAAACAGCCATTAACCTCTACAAGGCACCTTAATTACCAGATAACCTTTTGCCCTAGACTAGGCGCCTTAACTAACATTTCATCTTTCCACACATTATCAATGAAAGATCTCCTTCTTTGGAGGTCATTAAGCAGAGACTTGACAACCATATGTCAGGAGTGCTCCGATGGCGTCTCTCTGTCTGGCAGGGGTCCGGACCCAATGGCCCTCGTGGTCTATTCCAACTTCTTCTATGATTCTATAATTTGTATGGTCAGTGTGACCTTTTGCTCCCAGCCTGTTTTATGACCGCAATAAACCAAAGGGGCCTCTGACAAAGACCTTGCCTGCGACAAAGACCTTGCCTGCTGGTTTCCCATCTCGAAAGAAACATGTGAATTTAAGCTCATTTTTGGAATACAGGAATCTGATCAAAATATAAGCCTTGATAAAAATGCAGGCTATGATCAGATGCCTCATTCCCCCCTTTCAAGCTCAAGGACCTTCATCCCAAGTGTCCTTGATAGCTTGACCTTCATCATATTCCTGAGGTAAAGCTCTGTATAGGGCCATGATATGAGGTAGAGTTTCATTTGAAATCATCTTGCTAATTGTACTTCTAAAACATGAAATGATACATGGCACCATACACAAAACCATTACTACTACCGTCAAGAAAAACAAGCAAGACAATAGTATCCCTTTGAGTCCCGCAACATTTGGTAACCAGTTGGTCAGCCATCCCATATCCCATCCTTCCCATGTTTGTACTGGGACATGTGCTATATTCTCCATCTTTGTGGCCAACACACGGATTGCCTCACCATTATCAGAAATGTTAAAGCAACAGGCATTCCCTGTCAAGTTCAAGACTCCACATAGGCCTCCCTGCCTGGCAAGTACATAATCCATTCCCATTTTCAGCTGCAAAATGGCGGCTCTACTTTCATCCAACTGTTGTGCAATAAGTCTCAAACTCTGGGCCGTTGCATTGGTTACAAGTTCCACTACTGCTTGCAATCGAATTATTCTGTTTAGATTATAAATAGGATCTCGAGCCCCTTGTATGAGCTCATCAGGATTCCAGGAGGCAGGTTCATAATAGGCTATAATGCGCTCTGGTGGCCAATCATCAGTATCGCTCCAACTTTGGGTACTTCCTCCTGCTATATGAGAAATATCAGCGTTTCTTCGTGTACGCTTGGCTGAACTAGTGGGCATAATCCACATTGGTGGTAATACCCATCCCAGGAAACAAGTCCCACTCCATTTGGAAGGGAGTTTCTTGTATGCCCATTCTCCACATATCCACCACAACCATCGGGTCTGAGGTTTTTGGTACGTGGAGTGCATAAGGCGAAATATCAAAAGGGGCATAGAGCTCACAGTGCAGTATGTTAGATTGCCTTTTTCTGTCATAGTTATGTTCCACACCATTTTCCATGCATGAATAAAAGGAGGTGCACAGGGCAAGGTATTCCGAGTTCGATAGGTAGTACCGTTTGCCCAGGTTTGACTATTCTTAATATAATCCCAAGTATAGTGGCAATGAGAAGAGCCTATCATGGTAGAATCAGCTGCCTCTGATGATTTATGTACACAGAATTCCCCTTGCACAGGTATAACTCGTATTGGTTTAGTTGAGTTCCATCCGGGGAAATTCTGTACTTCTGTTTGGTGTGGCATTTTGCTTACCATACCAATGGCATTTAATGGTATTGGTAATAAGGGCATACCTCCCTCTGAATCATCTGGCCCAAGAGAGCAAACAAGGCAATTGGTCCTATTTGTAACATTGGCTACCATCTCAGCTAAGCTTACCCACATATTGTGGTTTTGACTGAATCCATATTTAGCAAATTTGCTCAAATTCAAGGACCCTTCCCCTTCCCAAGGGATCAGGATTAATAATAAAATCATGTTGATGTCTAGTATATGCATTCCTTCCACAAAAGATTACCTTATTGTGATAACAAAAAAATATTAGTCCCAATATAATTCCTCCAGTGACAGAAATGGGGAACCACCAAGACCAAAACATATATCCCAAGGATCCCCAATGAGTAATATCTCTGATAATTGTTCCACAGGGGGGGGGCAGTCAATCAATTGTATAAGAGAATCTTCCCGTTCACAATCGCTGGTTCAGATGCTCCTCAAGCTTCAGGCGTGCGCAGGTCAGCCAGCTTCCAGGTTGTGGCTGCAGCAGGCCGGTCGTCTAATGTTGCCCGTGACCTAGCCCGTTCCCCGTAGGGCTAGATACAGGGGTTTTTGGAGAGAGTCAGTTTTAAAGGATTAGAGGGGTCACCTTTTGCACGTCCAACTGCCTTCGGACTTCTTCAAACGGGAGTGATGAATCCAGGGGGTCACCTCAGCTACCTTCACCGCTGTTGGAGTAGAGAGCAAGACGGTGTAAGGTCCACGCCACTTAGGTGCAAGTGGATCGCGTTTCCACTCTTTCACCCATAGCTATCGCCAGCCTGGAACTGATGAATCGGCTCGGCAATGCTGCACGGCGTGTGCTGAGGGCCCACCTGTTAAGAGAAACAAAAAAACAACACGGGAGAGAGATTGCACTTGTCCCTGTGTCACATAGTCTCCTATTTGTTTAAGGTCAGCTGGAATATCCTGAACAAAGGAGGGCGGCCTCCCATACAGGAGCTCAAAAGGTGACAACTTAAGTCTTTTTGTGGGTGCGCACCGAACACGAAACAGTGTTATGGGTAACACATCACTGCTGTGGCCAGCATCACCATATTTTCCTTCTGCCACTTCTTCTTCTCTTGTTTCTCAGCCTCATCCCTATTCCGATAAACTCGGCGTGCAATGGCCATAATTTGGCTCATCAGCATCCCTTCCCATCCTTCTGATTTCTGAATTTTCTTACGAATGTCAGAAGCGCACTGGGCCACAAATGTAGCAGTAATCATTCTGCTGTTTTCAGGGGCTTCAGGGTCAAAAGGAGTCCATATACGATAGGCTTCCTGCAGCCTCTCTAAAAAATCTCCCGGACTCTCATTTGGTTTCTGTTCTACTTCTGAGACTTTAGACATATTAGTGGGCTTCTGGCATGCCCTGCGGATACCTTGCACAAGCGTCTGGCGGTAGGTGGTAAGCCTGGCCAGGTGAATTGCATTGTTTGGATCCCAATTAGGATCTTCCAAAGGAAAGTTATCCTGGAGATGACGGTCAATATTAAAAATATTTCCCACTCTGGCCTGCTCACGCAAATATATCTGTGCCTTTTCAATTATGTCTCTTCTTTCCTCAGTGGTGAACAGAGTATTCAGGAGTTGGCGGCAATCTGTCCAAGTAGGACTATGAGTATTTACTATTGAAGTCACCAAGTCCATCATAGCCTGAGGTTTTTCTGCGAAAGATGGGGTGTGTGTTTTCCAATTCATCAGATCCGTAGTTGTGAATGGAATGTACTGGAGGGTCGAAGTTCGAGGTGGCCGTGGTCCGGGTTGCCCGTTAACCAGCACAGGCTCCTCAAGTGCATCAAATACTCTTCTAAGAGGGGCTACTACGTGACCTTTCTCTTCGCTTTGCTCTAGGGGCCTCAAATCATAGGGGATGGTATCTGTCCCAAGGCGTTCTTTTAGCAGCTTTATACGCCTGGCTGTATTGCTTGCTGACCGATCAAGGTCTTCCTGTAACTTCTGTAATAGTTCTCTAGGATTTGGATGTACAGGGGTTTGGGGTGGGCAATTGGTTGTTCCACTAAAGGAGACTGTAGATGGAGTTCTACTGGGACTCACAGGTGGAATAACCACTTCTGCTTGGGCTTTATTATAGGACTCCAAGGCCTCCTGAAGATATTTATCATAATCTATCAAGGAATCAAGTTCTGTGACTCCACCCCCATTATTCGTTCCACTTTCTTGCCTTGGGGTTACAACTGGTGGAGTATTTGGATTAGGCTCCCTTCGATGTGGAGCATAGGGTGGAGGTGGAAGCACCTCTTCCTCTGGTCCCTCAAAAATGGGTTTGAGTTTATTTGGCAAGATTCCTTTCCTAGCTTTGGCTTTTACAGCCAATAATTTGCATCGTTGGACTTTGCATTCCCTTATCCATGGAGGATTTTTATTTAATGTGCTCAGCCAAGAATCTATATATGAAAATTGTTCTGGGCACCCTCCCGTTTCTTTGGCGATATTAGTCCAAAGTTTGCTTACTAAATTTATATCAAAAGTTCCCTGAGATGGCCATTCAGTATTTTGTTTCGGCCACTCTAATTCACATAACGTTCTCAAGCGCTCTGGCGTCATTTTGACTCCATATGCCCCTGAGAAGGCTTTCTTAAAATTATTTAACATACATTCAAGAGGTGTATTTTCCCCCTTTGAACCCCCAACTCCCATTGTATGGCCCTGTGAAGTATCCACTCAGTCACTCACACACTCGCTTCGTGGGGTTCCTTGCCCAGTGAAGTCGCCTTACTGGGAACCGAAGTACTACCCACTCCACACTCAGGTCAGCTACAGATTGTACTTTCTCACACATACAATGCGCTGGATACTTCACCACACTCTACTTCCCAACCTTTCCCTTTTCCTCCACCAGACCACCGTCTGATGTACCCAACCACCTAGCGTACTCAGTTCCCCTTACTGAGACGCAGAAGTTTGATCAAGACTTCTCTTCCTCCCAATTAATTGGAGGGCCAAAACCCCTTTGTGCACTTACCCTTAGCGGATCCCTCTTTATTTCTCTGGTTCCCCCCGGTCCGTCGCCGTCGGTGGGCAGGGTATCAGACAGACGAGACTTCTGCGTTCCCCTGGAAAAATGTTCCAGTGCGCGCTGGGTAAGCAGTTAGTGGTCCTCCCTCTTGTACCCTGCCCAGTAAGGCGAAGGGGCTGCGTTCCAGCAGACCACTTATCCGAGTCACGGCACCATAAAATGTAGCACCCTGCTTGTGGTTAACGCTTAGCTGGAATGAAATATTCAACGCAGCAATAGAGAAATTAAAATAATAATTTATTTGTCAGACAAATAAATGTGAGGCACAGTGGTATAAGGTTACCAAGCTCTGGCCTGGCCTCCTGTCATTATGGCCAGCACTTATATTCCCTCAGCTCAGCCCCCTTGCTCCTCCTTTGGCTGCCTCTGTCCAATCAGCCTGGTTAAAATTCCTATTGGCTGTTCGCTAGAACCAATCATAAAAGATACACCCATTTCCTATTACCTTTTATGGGAGACAAAGAGCTATATTTCCTTCTATTTATAATTGGCAAACAGCCATTAACCTCTACAAGGCACCTTAATTACCAGATAACCTTTTGCCCTAGACTAGGCGCCTTAACTAACATTTCATCTTTCCACACATTATCAATGAAAGATCTCCTTCTTTGGAGGTCATTAAGCAGAGACTTGACAACCATATGTCAGGAGTGCTCCGATGGCGTCTCTCTGTCTGGCAGGGGTCCGGACCCAATGGCCCTCGTGGTCTATTCCAACTTCTTCTATGATTCTATAATTTGTATGGTCAGTGTGACCTTTTGCTCCCAGCCTGTTTTATGACCGCAATAAACCAAAGGGGCCTCTGACAAAGACCTTGCCTGCGACAAAGACCTTGCCTGCTGGTTTCCCATCTCGAAAGAAACATGTGAATTTAAGCTCATTTTTGGAATACAGGAATCTGATCAAAATATAAGCCTTGATAAAAATGCAGGCTATGATCAGATGCCTCAATACCATCTGAACATACCCATTTAGTTTTCATGTTTTGTGTACAGAATAAATTATGTGATTGTGGGTTATGGAGAGATCCGTGCAAGGAGTTTGGTGGCAGTGTGCACTGAAGTGTTTGTGCAATTATTTCACTGGGTGCTAAAATCCTAATTTTTCACGTAAGCAGATATATTGCCATTCTACTTCAAGGTTTCTGAGAGTGGCTCAATGGTTGTGTGGCAAGACCCTCAAGCCAACCCCCCATTAGCATAAAGAAATTCACACAGACACAGAATTTTTGTTTAAGGTTATTGGGCAAATTTTTTGGCCACAACTTTATTGATTACAGGAAATGAGAGTGGTATTGGCTTAAACCTGACCATTAGGTCCAGTCGTGACCGACTCTGGGGTTGCGGTGCTCATCTTGCTTTATTGGCCGAGGGAGCTGGCGTACAGCTTCCGGGTCATGCGGCCAGCATGACTAAGCCGCTTCTGGAGAACCAGAGCAGTGCACGGAAACGCCGTTTATCTTCCCGCCAGAGCGGTACCTATTTATCTACTTGCACTTTGATGTGCTTTCGAACTGCTAGGTTGGCAGGAGCAGGGACCGAGCAACGGGAGCTCACCCCGTCGCGGGGATTCAAACCGCTGACCTTCTGATTGGCAAGCCCAAGAGGCTCAGTGGTTTAACCCACAGCGCCACCCGCGCCATCACGGCTTAGGCATTGGCAAAAGACTATAGCTGACTCCTGCTCCCTTTGCACGAAGTCTGTAAGGGTAAACCTCCCAAAGGGAAACTGCTTCGGGGGAACCCGCCTGCATCTCCCCTCGTGTTCCCAGAGGCCTGGCCTGGCCCTAGCCCCTCAACCGGACTTCGGACAAGATCCAGGCTCCGGCTTCCTTTAACGGAATACCCTTGAAATGCAGGGGCAGGCGATGGCTGACCTCCCCTCCCCCACTCAACAATAAACCAATGCCTAACCGCCAAACCTTACAAAGTTGTGACAATTGCTAAGAAGTAGGCAAAAACCAAGTGGCCCTTGCCAATTTGCCAAATGGAAAAATTTCTACCCGGTCCCAAGTCGGGTAACCAACCGAAGTCCAAAACAAGGCCAAAGGACACTTAAAGGGAGGGTGGATGGGTATTCAGCACCATGAAGTGGGTGCTTGACACACGTCGTGCTGCAGCTTTTATACATTTCCTCACGATCATCCATTCAAATTGATTGGGCAATAGCCCTGGGTAATCGTGATGCCACCCTGATGGCTCCACCCACGCCAGGGTTGGGGGGACCAGGTTGAGGGCCTGCCTGCACCCAGGACCATTTATTAAGATGATCCCACTTGTTGGCTGAAGTGTCCGGTATAGCCTAAGCTAGTGTTTTTCAACCACTGTTCCGCCGCACACTAGTGTGCCGTGAGATGTTGCCTGGTGTGCCATGGGAAAAATTGAAAAATGCGAAAGATTTTTTAAAAAAATAAACGTCAAATTTTTGCCCACTAGGCGGGCGCCAGACTGTGTCCACTCTATTTTCCATCCGTCCTGGGTTGGGATCAGATCGGATGGGATCGGATGAGAGCGGACAGGCGGTCCGCTCTCATGCGATTCCCCATAGAGAGCAGCGGGTCTCTGACATCTCCCTCTCCGCACTGTGTGCGGAGACGGAGCTGTCATCCGCCGGCTCAGCGGGGATCAGCGGATCAATCCCCGCTGAGCAGAGAACGGTCCGCAACGTTTTTGTTTGCCATTAAAGAAAAAAATATTAAACATTTTCTAATGGTGGTGTGCCTCGTGATTTTTTTCATGAAACAAGTGTGCCTTTGCCCAAAAAAGGTTGAAAAACACTGGCCTAAGCTGTGAAAGGGAATATCACTCTCAGGCATATACTCTCAATGGAGTTTTTATTGTGTGTGTGTGTGTGTTGTTTTTTTTAGAGGGTTTCTCTGTACAGTATCATCTTTACCTCAGAATTGTTGCTGTGGAGATCAGGTCTAGCTGAGAAGAACAGGGTTTCAAATCCTGGCTCAGTTTCAGAGACATGCTCATAAATTATATAAAGGACATGATATTTTCCCGTGCTTGTTGAGCAGACACATTTTGCCAAGTGCTTTTGTGGGTATTTTCTTTTAGGAAAAAAAATCTCTCACACACCTGCTTTTCCTTGCACATCATGCCCCCCCCCCCCCCACGGCCACTAGTTGCAGAATAATTCTGTTTCTCTTGCTTTCTGGTGGAACCCATGGATGGGGGAGTTTCTCTGGAAAACGATTGTGGGATGTGCAACTCATTGCTGATGCTGAAAGTTAGCCCTGTTCAGGTATTTATCTTCTGCGTTAAATGGACACGTGAGAGGAAGGAATCGTGACAAATGAGCTACCTCGGCCCCAGTCCTTATCTCCATTGCATATTGTGAATTGGACAGTGGTTACCTGCAGCAGAGAGCCTGCTTTCCTCATGTAAATGCCATGTGTGATGCAGAACCCCAGAAAAACAGGGTTCTAAGTCATCTAGCTGCCCACAAAAGTGGAGCAGGCTTCTCAGTGCAAGTCGCCACCCTCTGATTTGTGGAGGGAGATGTGGAATGGATTGGGACACATAGCTCTGCTCTCCCTCATATGTGCTGATTTGACAAGGAAGACGAACACACAAATAAATATTATTATTATTATTACTACAGTGGTACCTCTGGATGCGAACGGGATCCGTTCCAGAGCCCCGTTCGCATCCAGAGCAGAACGCAACCCGCGGGTCACGATTTGCCACTTCTGTGTATGCGCATGATGTCATTTTGAGCGTCTGTGCATGCGCAAGCGGCGAAACCCGGAAGTAACGCAACCTGAAAATGCTCAACCTGAAGCGACTCTAACCCGAGGTATGACTGTATTTTAATTTATATACCACCCTATATCCGGGGGTCTCACGGTGGTTCACAGAATAAAATCAAGATATAAAACCACAAAATACATAATAAAAATAAAAACAACCCAATAACGCCCCCCCCCAATTTTTTTAAAGGGCATAGGATGTCTGTCAGATCAACCTGATTAAAAAGGAACGTTTTTGCCTGGTGCCTAAAGGTGTATAATGAAGGCACCAGACGGACTTCTCTGGGGAAAGCATTCCACAGACGGGGAGCCACTGCAGAGAAGGCCCCATTCCTCTGGACCTCTCAAGGAGAAGGCACACAAAGGAGGGCCTCAGAAGATGATCTCAGGGTCTGGGTAGGTTAATATGGGAAAAGGCATTCCTTGAAGTATTGTGGTCCTGAGCCGTATTGGACATTTGTGCTATTTTCATGTTTTTATTGTGTAGCTCCTCATGTTTTGTACCCCTATGTTATTAGGCCCTCGATAAGAATGCTATATTGACCGATGATATAAACGTTCTCGTTCGGCTTCATTGTTTCTGCATCTGTTTCCACACTAATCCTTCTATTCTGAATCCCAAGGAAATTAAGAGAAGATTTAAAAGCAGGATTTGAGTTCCCAATAATCCATCAGGAGATGATCCAAAACCACTGGGATAAGTACGCACACAGGAGCCTATGGAAAAATCACAATCGGGACACAAGGAGAATAGACCTCTCTCTCTGTTACTATCCAGAAAGTTGTATTATACATATGTTGTTTCCAAGGGCATACAATGGTCCTGTCATTTATAATTGCATCACTAAATCACATGTATAGCCAGATTACCATGCAAACCACATACGTCGATTCAAATTCTTGGTCCCCACATGTTTATCATTTATGGATTAGCAAATTAGAAATGTATCCTTTGTTTTACATTTCAAATTAATGTAAATTGCTAATCTACGTAAACAACACAAGGCTTTAGGGTTTTTTGTGTGCAAGGCAATAACCTTCTAAAGCCTTTCGTTGCCTTACATATTTCCCGTCTTAAACAATGCACACCAGGTTGTTGTAGATTATTTCACAGATAATCTTTGCAGGGCTGGAGTGTTTGTTGTTTTCTTCTTAATTATATCTCAAGTGTTTCAGATAATTTTAATTAATGTCTAAGAGAATGCTTGCGGATTATTAATGAGTTACTTTCTGCTGTCACCCCCCCCCCTTGTTCATTTATATGTATATTCTGATTGGTGACATTTCAACAAGAGGCTTTAGAGTTCAATGCTACCGCTGGTTCTTTGAAACAGTTTGTGTGCAGGTTTTGTTCAGAGGAGTTTGATGGCATTGTGGGCTGGGGTGTGGTTGTCTTTTTGGCACCACAATAGCCAACAACCCTCCCCTCACCAATAGCTCATAAGTAAAATATGGAGATTAGCCTGTGGGCAATGAAGTCTTAAGAGCAAAAGGTTAAATGCCCAGAAATCTTCAAGCTGAGAGCTCCCAATCCTCATTCTGATCTGTGGCTCCAATTTGTTTACACATTTTAGAAACGATTCAAAATAATGCGAGACAAATGATTCATGTCATGAGCTGGTAATACTCATGCACATTTCATTTCCGAGACTGTGAACTCAGCAGGGAGCCAAAACTAAATCAGCAGACTGAAGGTTTTCATGGTAGGATTCATGTTTAGTGAAGCAGATACAGGGGAAAACAGCCTCTGCAGTCCATGAGCAAAGTTTTACTTTCCCAGCCTTCCCTTCCCTTTTACCATATCTGTTTATTAAAGGACTACTTTGTGATTTTTCACCGAATGCTAATGCATGTTAGACAAACTGGAAGTGCCTAACTAACATTCTGATAGCATTTTCTTAGAACGCCGCTGGTCTATTTTTTAAAGAGTCAGCAAGGAGCAAAATACTACCTTGGTTGCTGCTGTGTGATGACAGAACCTTTATTATTATTTTCTTTAAGGAAACTTTGGGAAATTTTTTTAAAAAACTGCTTCAAAAATTGATAATAGACTCTGCTGTGGCTTTCTCCCAATTAAAGTGCAGAGTGTTTGAGGATCGGGACATTCGCAGGGAAACCAAAATGCTTGTTTACAAAGCTATTGTACTACCAACCTTACTGTATGTTTGTGAAACCTGGACCACTTACAAACACCATCTACAACTTCGTGAAAGATTCCATCAATGGTGTCTCCGAAAAATCTTACACATCACTCGGGAAGACAGGCGAACTAATATCAGTGTATTGGATGAAGCAAAGATCACCAGTGTTGAAGAAATGATTCTTCAACATCAACTTTGTTGGACTGGTCATGTTGTGCGGATGCCTGATTATCGTCTTCCAAAGCAACTACTCTATTCCGAATTTAAAAATGGAAAGCGTAATACTGGTGGTCAACAAAAGAGGTTTAAAGACTGTCTGAAGGCAAATCTAAAAAAATGTGGTATAAACACAGACAACTGGGAAATACTGGCCTGCGAGCGCTCCAGTTGGAGTACAGCCTTTACCAAAGGTGTCATGGACTTTGAAGACACTCAAACTCAAAACACAAGGGAGAAACGTGCTAAGAGTAAGGTACACTTGGCAAATACACACAGTGATCAACTCCCGCCCGGGAACCAATGTCCCCACTGTGGAAGGACGTGTGGGTCCAGAATTGGCCTCCACAGTCACTTACGGACTCATTGTTAAAACCGTGTTTATGGAAGACAATCTTACTCGACTACGAGTGATCGCCAAAGAAGAAGAAGATGGTGTGGTGCTTTGCAATATGGATCGGAGCTATGGTCATCCATAATTCACACATTCAGGATACTGATTTCTTTTAGTCTAAAAGGATGATCATGGACAGCATAGCTCAAATAAAATTGAAAAAGCAATCACCTCTCCTTGGAGAAAAGCCATCGATCAGATCTCTTGTACGTATGTGAGCACCCATCTGTGATCCTCCCTCCTGGAATTCTTGTGACCAAAATAAAAGCAGGCACATGGACCTCTCCTCCCCCTGTCCTTGCCCCTAAGGTGGAGAAACTGGGATGTCGTCTGGAGAATGGTATGGTCTCTAATGACACATGAGCCACTGCTTTGCTGAAGCTTAAGCAGATCCAGGTCTCTCAGTGTCTGGCTGGATGACTGCCTGTAACTAAAATGTGTGCCACCTTGGACTCCATGACAAGGCGTGTTCTCCAATAAATGAGAGCACGTGTTGCGGTGTGGGCCGCCAGGCCAGGTTCTGGTTGCCAGGCAGGTTAATAGTTGTTGCCTGGCATTGCGATTGGATAACCGGGTTGCTGGGGCAAATTGTATGTTGCAAATTGGGTGGGTGGGACCATAGTCTTTAAATATTAGTGCACTCTGGTTTCTCTTTCTCTTTGCAGAGTGCATCGGATCACCCGCCCACCCGCCCTCTTTTCCGGTTGACCTTGCTTTGCCTGTCATGGGGTCATCTGCCTTGGCGCAGGGGCCTAGTAGGAATTTTGCCATTTGGTGATTGGCTGTGCCATTTGGTTTTTGCCTACTACTCAGCAATTCGTCACAACTTGTAAGGTTGTGGTTAGGCATTGGTTATAATATGCTGGTGGTGGAGGGGTCAGGTTAGGCCGTGCCTGCCCCTCCTGTTGTGCTGAAGGGAATTCCGTTAAAGGAATCCTGGGGCTTGCCATGATTTCGTCCAATCCCTGTCATGGGACCAGGGCCGCCCAATCCCTGTCATGGGAATCCTTGTCATAGGACTGGGCCGGCAAGCTTTCGGGGAGCTGCTGGGGTGAGCGGCGTGGGTCCGACACTTAGCTCAAATGACCCCCAAGATTGACTTTCCCTTCTACTGGCTACCGATCGGACCTCGGGATGTCAGTTCTGTCCCAGGCGGGGGGACAGATAGTCATAACCAATGTCTAAACAACCACTCACTGATTTTGTATTTTAATAAAGTTGTGGCCAAAATAGTGCCCAAAAACCAAAACCAAATTACGTGTTATGTGTGAAGTTATTTGAGGGGTGGCCTGGGGACCTACACACGCAAAGGCAGGGTATAACTGCAAGGAAATTAAATTTAAAAAATGATGCAGGGAAGGAGGGAGACAAAAGGTGATGGAGCATCTTTTACTGGCTGGAGCTGGGATGGGGACTGCAAATCTCAGACTATGCTTTGATAAATAGATGTAACATTCCCATCAAGGAGAAGGCCCTATTCCCAGTCACCAGTGGACAAAGGAAGACACTTTGCCAGAAATGGGGAGGCAGCTTCCACTCAGTCACCTCTCAGAAGACCATCTGTACCTTTATAGGAAGGCATCCCAAACCACACATCTCTCTTCCTGAAAGTTTGGGTGATTCCCCTCTGCCCTTGAAAGCTTGAGATTCGGAACACAGTGTGGCGTGCAGCAACTCTCCTCTGTTAAGATAGTCAGTGCCACTCATGGTTCAGAATATCTTCTGATTGTCTTATTTCTGCTCTCCTTGCACTTTCTTCCATGACTTTTCCTGATGGTTTCTTCCTTCTTTGGTCTTTGCTGTAGTGTTGTCTCCTCCATTCTGTCCAAGCAGTCGTCTTCTCTAATGAGCAGAAGTGTGGAAATTTTCTCTTACCGTTCCTCTTACTGTCTAATGCAACAGAGCAACCACTTTGCCCTTCCTGCAAGTGTTGTCTATGATGCTCTCAGACAAGAAAATAAACATTGCATACGCACTGCAGATCAACATAACAGAGCCCTCACTGTCCATCCGGTTAGCTCTTGTTGACATCCTCAACTCTGCCTCTACTCATTAAGTGACTGTTTCTTTTTCCTTTTTTTGCTTGAAGCTTGCCCAAGCCCCTGAGATGATTTTGTGTGCACCAAACGATGTGTTATCTCTGTGTTGAGCATCTGCCTGCCTTAACTCATTCCCTTATACTGAAACTACAGCTAGCTGCCATGTTCTGTCATGTGTCGTTACATTTCTGCAAATATCTCTATTTAAACAAAGAATCTGAGAGAGGATTTGAAAGATTGCTACTTCCCTGGTGTTAAATTTCAGGAATTATTCAATAGTAAAACCATATACCATATTAATTTTTAATAAAAAGTTTAGGAGGAACTGAAAATATTTAAATGCTAACCTTAAGCAGCTCATCCATCTGTAAATGTCAACTAATAAAATATATTTCCTGTATTGGTAATAAACTTTACTGAATTTCCTTATCAGTTATTTTTTTCCACTAGATTGAACACCATTATATTGTTTATTCACAATTATTTTGCTCAGTTTGCTATGAATCTATGGGCATAGACAAATTCAAGCTGATGGTCTTGGTATCTGTTGTGTTTTCTGTGGTGGTCAGATAATTGTATTGAACTGTGAAAGGCAGCTATATTAAGACACATATGGAATTTATTTTCAGACTAGTTGCTTTTTACCACCCAAATGTTTGCTAGAAGGAATTTGTGGCACAAATCAGAATCACATTTGATGCTTTCATGCAACCTTCCAGCCCTTCATACAAGCAGAGAGCAGATCTACAGCACATTGAAAGCACATCCAACACACATTTTAAAGGAGAAGACTTCACCTGAAGAATCATGGGAACTGTAGGTTTCTTTTAAAGGTTTCTGGGAACTGAAGCTCTGTGAGAGTGACGTTCCAGTTCCTAGGATTCTTTTCTGGGGGAGCGGGAAGTCATGTACAAATGGAAGCCAAGGTTATATAGAGACATGTTAAATGAGCAACCTGCAGTCTCAGGAGCTGCTTTTAAAAATGAAAGTTGGCCAGAACTTTTAGAGACTGATGTATCATGAAGATTAGAGGGGTTGAGATTGTTTCAGAAATTTCAGAAAGGTAGCTGGGGCAGGTGGGCTTGCCCTTTTGTCATGGCTATCTCTGTTCCATGTTGCATCTTATTACAGTTCATTGATCCACTCCTAAACAGCAGCGGCCTCAAATCACTGCAGTGAATCAGCCAATCAGCCACACTCTTTTCCCTTGTACTGGAACAGGTTATGTTGATTAGGGGCATACAAGATTCCTGACTTGAAGCATCTTCCAAACAGTAAAACGTAGCCCTTGGTGAGATGACAAGATGGGGAAGACATCAAAAGCAAGCAGTGAGGCCACTCTCCAAGAGAGGAGCTGGAATACTCCAGCAAGATGCTCACAGACCTGAACACCCTGGCAGGTCACAGCTGCCACAATTGAATTAGTTGATAATGGTGTAATACAGGACTGGATTCTGGTTGGCTCTTCCAATAACAGCCGTGATCCTTCCATTTATGGAAGGGGCTAAGATCCAGTGAAGGACCCCTGGTGCAGCAATTTGGGTGGTTTCGGCCAAATCCCGTGAACACACACCCCCACCCGGTCCCTCATGGTGCTCAGATTTTCTTTTTTTTTTTAATATTTTTTATTAAGGGTTTTTATAACAATAACAAACATATAACAAATACATAAACAGACATAAACAAAAACAAAACAAAAAACATGTACCATTTCATATCTTAATTTCTTATACCTTTCTTCCCCGACTTCCTCATGCCTCCCTTTTCTGTATTCCAAATTCTTATCAATTACTCAGCAAATCTTCCCTTATTTTAATTTAAATTTAATCTAATCTTCCTTATTCTCCTTGTCTTAACCCTTACTAGTAGTAACCGTTTACTTTCCAGTCCAACATCATTCTAACTTTCATTAATTTTGTAGTATTTCTTTAAATAGTCCTTGAACTTTTTCCATTCTTCTTGCGCTGCTTCTCTTCCCTGGTTTCGGATTCTGCTCGTCATTTCTGCCAGGCCCATATAGTCTATCACCTTCATCTGCCATTCTTCCAGTGTGGGTAGTTCTTGTGTCTTCCAGTACTTCGCAATGAGTATTCTAGCTGCTGTTGTAGCGTACAAAAAGAAAGTTATATCCGTCTTTAACACCCCCTGTCCGACAATGCCCAAGAGAAAGGCCTCTGGTTTCTTAGGGAAAGTATATTTAAATACCTTTTTAAGTTCATTATAGATCATTTCCCAGAATGCCTTAATCTTCGGGCACGTCCACCAAAGGTGAAAGAATATACCCTCCTTTTCTTTACATTTCCAACATTTATTATCAGGCAAGTGGTAAATCTTTGCAAGCTTGACTGGGGTTATGTACCACCTATATATCATTTTCATAATGTTTTCTCTCAAAGCATTACATGCCGTAAATTTCATCCCGGTGGTCCACAACTTTTCCCAATCAGCAAACAAAATATTATGACCAATGTCCTGAACCCATTTAATCATAGCTGATTTAACCGTTTCGTCTTGTGTATTCCATTTCAGCAGCAAATTGTACATTTTTGACAAATTCTTAGTACTGGGTTCTAACAATTCTGTCTCCAATTTTGATTTTTCCACCTGGAAGCCAATTTTACTGTCCAATTTAAACGCTTCATTTATTTGATGATAGTGCAGCCAATCTCTCACCTTCCCTTTTAATTTCTCAAAACTCTGCAATCTCAATTTATCCCCTTCCTTTTCCAAGATTTCCCAGTATTTTGGCCACTTCGACTCCATGTTTAACTTTTTAACTGCCTTAGCTTCCATTGGCGACAGCCACCTTGGAGTTTTATTTTCCAGCAGATCTTTATATCTAATCCAAACATTTAATAGTGCTTTTCTGACAATATGGTTTTTAAAACTTTTATGTGCTTTAACCTTGTCATACCACAAATATGCATGCCACCCAAAAATGTTATTAAAACCTTCCAAATCCAAAATGTCTGTGTTTTCAAGAAGTAGCCATTCTTTCAGCCAGCAGAAAGCTGCCGCTTCATAATAGAGTTTAAAGTCTGGCAGGGCAAACCCCCCTCTTTCCTTTGAATCCGTTAATATCTTAAATTTAATTCTGGGCCTCTTGCCCTGCCAGACAAATTTAGATATATCTTTTTGCCACTTCTTGAAACAGTCCATTTTTTCCATTATTTGCAATGCTTGAAACAAAAACAACATTCTTGGCAATACATTCATCTTTATAACTGCGATTCGACCTAACAAGGAAAGCTTTAAGTTTGACCAAATCTCCAAATCTTTTTTCACTTCTATCCAAGTTTTATCATAATTGTCTTTAAATAGGTTCACATTCTTAGCTGTCATGTTTATACCCAAATATTTCACTTTTTTAACCACGGTCAACCCTGTCTCATTCTGAAACCTTTCTTTTTCAGTCTGTGTTAAATTTTTCTCTAGTACCTTTGTCTTTAACTTATTCAAATTAAATCCTGCCAATTGACCAAACTCTTGGATTATTTCCAAAACTCTTTTCGTACTAGCTTCTGGCTCTTGCAATGTAAGTACTAAGTCATCTGCAAATGCTCTCAATTTGTATTGTTTAGCTCCGACCTGAATCCCTTTAACCAACTGGTCCCTCCTAATCATATTAAGCAAAACCTCCAGGACCGATATAAAAAGTAGTGGGGAAATAGGGCACCCCTGACGTGTCCCTTTTTCAATCTTGAACTCTTCTGTAACCACGTTATTTACAATTAATTTTGCTTTCTGTTCAGAATATATTGCACCTATACCATTCTCGAACCCTTGGCCTACCCCCATCCCCCGGAGGTTCTTCAGCATAAAATTCCAAGAAATGTTGTCAAAGGCTTTCTCGGCATCCACAAATATCAAAACAGCCTTAGTGTTTATATTCACTTCCAACTTTTCCAAAATGTCAATTATATTCCTTACATTGTCCGACAAATGCCTTTTCGGGAGAAAGCCTGCTTGGTCCCCATGAATCTCCTCCATCAAAACTCTTTTCAATCTTTTTGCTAAAATATCAGCAAAAATTTTATAATCCACATTTAGTAACGAGATGGGTCGGTAGTTTTTAAGTTGAGTCTTTTCAGTCTCTGTCTTTGGTATAAGTGTAATGTAGGCCTCTCTCCACGTATCGGGTGCCCTTTTCCCCTCCATAATCTCATTACAGACTTCCTTCAGAGGTTGTATCAATCCTTCCTTCAACACTTTGTAGTACTTGGAAGTCAGTCCGTCTGGCCCGGGTGATTTGCCCAACGCCATGCCTTGAATGGCATCTTCTATTTCTTGTGCTGATATCTCCTGGTTCAAAATTAACTTACTTTCCTGTGAAACCTTTTTCAGCCCATTTTTCTCGAGGAATTGTTGTATGTCCATTTCATTCTGCGGCCCTTGTGTGTAAAGTTGTCTAAAGTAGTTCTGGAAGCAATTCCTAATTTCCGCTGGGTTACTTATGTTCTTTCCTTCCACTTCTATATTTGTTACCGTGTTGAGTTTTTGTCTCTTCTTTATTTGCCAGGCCAATAACTTGCCACATTTATCAGCAGATTCAAAGGTCTTTTGTCTCATTTGCTTGATTTTCCACTCTAATTCTTGATTCATCAGCTCCATATATTGTGTTTGATGGAATTTAATCTCTCTTAAAATCTCTTACGATTTCGGCTTCGATCTTAATTTCTTTTCCCCTTCTTTTATCTTTTCCAAGATTTTTTCCTTCCTTTCATTTTGCTTTCTCTTCTTTAATGTATTTTGTTGTATCAAAAATCCTCTCATCACGGCTTTACTTGCGTCCCATACTATTCTTTTTTCTACTTTAGTCCTCAAGTTAATTTCGAAATAGTCTTTCAAAGTTTTTTGGGCCTTCTTGCAAATCTCCTCGTCTCTGAATAAGTTGTCATTCATTCTCCATCTAAAAGAGCCAGTTGTTGTTTGCTTCATCACCATCTTTACTGCATTATGGTCGGAGAAGGTTTTTGGGCAGATTTCCACTTTCTTTATATTCGGCGCCATACTGCTAGTCACCCAGATTTGGTCAATCCTTGTCCATGTCATTTTGGCTTCAGAAAAGAAGGTTCCCTCTCTTTCTAATGGGTGTTTTGTTCTCCAAATATCAATCAAGTCCATATTGTCAGTCATTTCAAAAAAAGTCTTTGGTAGTCTTCCATCTTTTGTTATTACCTGTCTTTGTGCTTTGTCCATATTTGTTGAAACTACTCCATTCATATCTCCCATCAAAATTAAGTTATAATCCATATAGTCCATCAGAATTTCATGCAACTTCTTAAAAAATTCAGCTTTCCCTTCATTTGGTGCATAGATTCCCACTATCAGATACTTTTCTCCTTGGGATTGAATTTCAATTGCCAGATATCTTCCTTGGTCATCTTTGAAGATTTGTTTCGGTTGCAACTTTTCTTTTACATAGATCACCACTCCTCTCTTTTTTACTCTGTCTGAAGATATAAATTCTTGTCCCAATCTTTTATTTATTAATAGTTTTCTATGTGCTCTTGTCACATGAGTCTCTGGTGCTCAGATTTTCAAGGGGCACAGGGAGCTTTAGGGATAAGGAAGAACAGGTTAAAATCTCTCTCCACCTCCTTCCTCCAACAAGAGTGCAGCTCTGGCAATCATGAATACAACCTAGGATGTTTGTGATGGGTCAACTCAAAATCTGTAACCATCCACTCCTGTATAAACTTTCATTCTCCAAAGCAGAAGAAAACAAATCATATTCACTTTGCTGGTAATTACCCCCTATTTACTTGCAGACCAATATTTCCCCATCCAGTTGCAGAAATACTCATTAAAGCAATCTTGCTTTCACTGTATCAGTTTTTTGTATTATTTGCTTTGTGAAATGTCTTCTACGGCACACTTACATTTTCTTGTTTAAAACACAATTTGTAGGAAACTGTTGCTGGATAAATTGTTCTCGAAATGACAGTTTTCTTGTGGAGGAACAGGGAGGGAGAAAAGTCTTCAGCAGAAAGCCTCTTTCAAATGCATACCTGTGCCAGTCATTATAAAATGAATCCAAGAGGACAAGATGAGCCCCACAATGTTGGTCGGCTATCCTAGCTCATCGCCAGTTTAAATCAATGCCACAATCCAATTGTGTGTTTTGCAAGAGGCATCTGTCGACAGCAATGTGTGTTTACTGTCAACTTCTCAAAACAACCGGGGGCTTTACATTTTTCGTGGGCTTCCATTTACCCTGATATTGGCGAAATCGTGGCAGGTTAGAAAACCTTTCTTTAAACACGGTTGAGTAAAATGGACATTCTGCTTTTACTGAGATGTACAGAATGATTTATGTCACCATCTTAGTGTCTCCTGATGGGGACATTTCTGGACTTATGTCTGTTCTAGGGGTGGATTGAAAAAGCCCCTGTTCACCTCCCCATTCACAAGTGGGTTGCATTTGCCTGCCAAGGCCCTGGACCTTGCAGTTCCCTTAGATAATGAACACACAGACAGTCTTTAGGTTTATGGGATAAATTAGGCCACAACTTCATTGGTTACAGATGTGAGTGGTTTGGCTTAGGCATTGGGTGAAACCAGGCTAGATCTCAACTCCCGCCTGTCTGCAGAGATTCTAACTAAGGGTAAACCACCAGTAGGGGGAGCCCTATGAGTTACATGAAATAGGGGCACTCTGTGGGTTCCCCATTAGAGTCGTGGCATGGTCCTAGGTCACGCCCAGGCTTCGGACAGGATCCACACACCCGGATCCCTTTAACAGGATACCCTTTTTGAGGAGGTGAAGGTGTAGGCTACAACCTCCCCTCCCTTAAACAAAGGCTTAAAAGGTAAAGGGACCCCTGACCATTAGGTCCAGTCATGGCCGACTCTGGGGTTGTGGCGCTCATCTTGCTTTATTGGCCGAGGGAGCCAGCGTACAGCTTCTGGGTCATGTGGCCAGCATGACTAAACCACTTCTGGCGAACTAGAACAGTGCGCGGAAACACCATTTACCTTCCCGCCGGAGTGGTACCTATTTATCTACTTGCACTTTGACTGCCAATAGCCATCATTTCCCTCTCTCCCCAGAATATACCTATTGATGGAATAATGCTAGGAGGTTATGGCCAAAGGCTAAATAATTCCTCCCCAGAAACATTGCTTATGTTTCAACCCCCCTCTCAAATCTGAGATTGGTCAATATTTTTATTTCAGTGTGTTCCAATGCAACTTTATGTTAGGCCTCTTCTGTTTATTTTCTGCATTAGTCATTGGATCAAGCTTTGTTTCAAGAACCAAATATCTGCTTTTGAAATTAAATCAATATTCACACAACACAAGCATCTGGGCAATTAAGTGAAAGCCTATGTTGATTAACATGACTCACAAACCTAACATTTGCTATTACTTTTGTTCCAACTCTGGCTTAAAATGCACTTTAAAAAAAAAGAATGACATTGCAACTTAGGCATGTACTCTGAAAAATTCTCATTAACTGCCCGATCTTAGATGCAAAGCATTGTAAGGGTACAAGAAGGAATCCTTATTTCAAGAAAGACAGTTTTAATTTTTTTTAAAAAGAGAGAATAAAACTTGGTTAGCTATAACAGCTGCTGTCATAATCTACACAAGTAAATAGGGACACGGGTGGCGCTGTGGTATAAACCACTGAGCCTCTTGGGCTTGCCGATTAGAAGGTCAGTGGTTTGAATCCCCGCAATGGGGTGAGCTTCTGTTGCTTTGTCCCTACTCCTGCCAACCTAGCAGTTCGAAAGCATTCCAATGCAAGTAGATAAATAAGTAGATAAATGGTGTTTCTGTGCACTCTGGCTTCTGTCACGGTGTTCTGTTGTGCCAGAATCGGTTTAGTCAGATGGACGGGGTATATATGTATGTATGTATATATGTATGTATGTAAAGGTAAAGGGACCCCTGACCATTAGGTCCAGTCGTGACAGACTCTGGGGTTGCGGTGCTCATCTCACTTTATTGGCCGAGGGAGCCGACGTATAGTTTCCGGTTCATGTGGCCAGCATGACTAAGACGCTTCTGGCGAACCAGAATAGTGCATGGAAACGTCGTTTACCTTCCCACCGGAGCGGTACCTATTTATCTACTTGCGCTATGACGTGATTTTGAACTGCTAGGTTGGCAGGAGCTGGGACTGAGCAACGGGAGCTCACCCCGTCGTGGGGATTCGAACCGCCGACCTTCTGATCAGCAAGCCCTAGGCTCTGTGGTTTAACCCACAGCCCCACCCGCGTCCCGTATGTATGTATGTATGTATGTATGTATGTATAAATGAATAAATAAATAAATAAAAGAGATGGGACAACCAGACCTGGAGCTTTGGTGTCTCATTAGATTTGACATTTGGCATGACCACCCACATTCCTAATCCAGCCCTAAGAACTAACCATCAGGTAGAAATTGAACAGGTAACACATTTCCTTTAACTGCATCACATGCCATGGAAACCTTCATCAATTTTTACCTGTTGCGCAGCTGTTAAAAGACACACAACCACACAACCACTGGCAATTCTATTTCCAAGTGAATCTTGGAAACAACAGGTTTAATGATTTCCCCTAGCATGGTGAGCAGAAACTGAGAAACTGAACGAGGTCAGCCTTTCTTTCTAACGGCTCCTTTGAAAACTCTGTTGGAGCAAGTGTTGTTCCAAATCAGCACACAAGAATGTGAAATGTATGTCTAATTCAATTGCCAATATATGCTCAAAAGAAAGGGGATACAGGAGTTACAAAGTCAGGCTGGTCTATGGAGATTTTGACCTGTCAAATGCAATAATCGAGTGGATGACTCCCAAACTACAGCAGCCACCGTTCATTTAAATCAAGACATCGTCTTTGGTGTTTTCAGCCATTTTAACCTTTTGATCTAAATCATCTTTTCAAATTGTGTTTGAAGTTGATGATCATCTCTACATGGAACACACTACCAATTTTACCTCCCAAACTTTATCTTTTCATGTTATAACTAAGCAGTAATGATGGCGAAGGGAAAACAATGAGAAGCATGTAGGTTTACGGGGCCAGAGCAGGTAAAATCAAGGCAAGAGCCAGGCACATTGAGAAGCTGGCAAAATTTGCTATATTTGGGTCCAAATGCAAGATGAGCAAAATTCCTATCTGACTTGGATTTTAATCAAAATTTTGAGGGTTCTCACGCAGGATATTAAAAAGCCAAATTTAGAGTGGCAGGAAAATAAGCTCATTCCCCGTTTTTTTGAAAACAGTTTGGATTATTACTAGCTATTCTGTCACAAGGTACTGATATGATCCATTTTTAATGCTAAGGTCCAATTGACATTTTAAACAAGAATCAGAGACACTCTTACAAAAGAAGCAAAGCACTCCCACAGAGGCAAAAGCAACAGAAGCTGGTCGTTTTAGCCTGGAGAAAATTTCCTTCTTTGTTGTCAGTACAATGCCCTCAATCTGAGCATGAAATAAAACCAGGACAGTCTCTCATTTAAAGTTATCTTAGCTGGCTCATTGCTCGCATTTTAGTTGCTTGGTTATTGTATTGTTTCAAAACATATATGAAGTGCTTTGCTCTGTAGAAATGCAAGCAAGCTACACATATCTATACTGACTATTCTTTGCCACTCCCATGTTTTCCACCAATTTGATATTTAAAAAATATTCATGTGTGTTTATATCTGTCTCCTGGGAAATCTCTATGTGGGACAAGAAGCTACAGTTAGAACTGGATATGGAACAACTGATAGGTTCAAAATTGGGAAAGGAATACGACAAGGTTGTATATTGTCTCCCTGCTTATTTAACTTATATGCAGAATTCATTATGTGAAAGGCTGGACTGGATGAATCCCAAGCCTGAGTTAAGATTGCCTGAAGAAATATCAACAACCTCAGATATGCAGATGATGGTGATGGCAGAAAGTGAGGATGAATTAAAGAACCTCTTAATGAGGATAAAAGAGTAGAGCGCAAAATATGGTCTGAAGCTCAACATCAAAAAAACAGAGATCATGGCCACTGGTCCCATCACCTCCTGGCAAATAGAAGGGGAAGAAATGGAGGCAGTGAGAGATTTTACTTCCTTGGGTCGTGAACACTGCAGATGGTGACAGCAGTCACGAAATTGAAAGACGCCTGCTTTTTGGGAGAAAAGCAATGACAAACCTAGACAGCATCTTAAAAAGCAGAGATATCACCTTGCTGACAAAGGTCCATATAGTTAAAGCTATGGTTTTCCCAGTAGTGATGTATGGAAGTGAGCGCTGAACCATAAAGAAGGATGATCACTAAAGAATTGATGCTTTTGAATTATGGTGCTGCAGGAAACTCTTGAGAGTCCCATGGACTGCAAGAAGGTCAAACCTATCCATTCTTAAGGAAATCAGCCCTGAGTGCTCACTGGAAGGACAGATCCTGAAGCTGAGGCTCCAATACTTTGGCCACCTCATGAGAAGAGAAGAATCCCTGGAAAAGACCCTGATGTTGGGAAAGATTGAGGGCAGAAGGTGAAGGGGACGACAGAGGACAAGATGGTTGGACAGTGGGATGGACAGATGGTTGGACAGCTTCACAAAGTGGGATTTGAAATCTGTCTGTCCCAGGTCTCTATTCACTGTTCTGCAGGTGCCCTTAGACTAATATTCCGTGATCTACTAAGTGAATTGTTAGAACCAATTTATGCTAGCTGACAGAGATATAGTGCTTAAGTGCTCTGTTGTGGGGGAAGGTACAGGTATGGATGGGAAAGTGTAAGAATATGAATTTAGTACCATGCTGATAGAAGTGTCAAATTGGCTTGTTGAACCTGTGGCACTGCAGAGGTTGCTAGGAGTACAGCCTCCAACATTCCTATTGACAGGGGCAGATCTGGACGGCTGCAGCATTTATCTTTTTCAGATCATTCAGCCTGAGTTCAGGGACTGTCTTTCTTGTAGGGATCTGTAAGCTGTTTTGGAAGCCAGTTTTTGCTTAAGAGTGGAATGGAAATTCTTTAAATTTGTGTCATTTCAGCATATATTTACCCCTGTCCATTCTATCCAGTGTCTCTATCAATCTATTTTTTTATATATAGAAAAAGCATTGGAAAACTCACATTTAAACAAATCTTTAGGTGCATTTTCTCTCAAAACATAAATACTTAAATGCATTTTTGTGGGTTCTTGGGCTGAGAACTGCACAAATAGTACAGAGATATTAAAAACTAATGAATTATTAAGTTCCAATCTACAAATTAGTCAACTTAGAGGGGAAGATGTGGTCAGAGATCAATTTCTTCTTACATACCTCATAGTTAATGATAACAGATAAGTATAGGGTTCACTGGTCCAGGAGGATTCTGATTTCAGTTCACTGGCTGACCTTTGCTCTTCATTTTTCCCCCCCTCCAAAGAAAACACCTTCATTTGATAGTTTGGCACATTGTTACTCTTTCAGTTAATGGGTTATCTTAGACATGAAACATTTGTGGCTATGTAAAATTCACTCTGAGGCTGTCATTTATTGTCTTCAATAAGAAAAACACAAGACCATATCACTACTGGAAGGGTAAAGTCAAAGGTGCTTTCAGCACTCCTTCTACATTCCATTTCCTAATGTTAATAGCTCTGTGAGCTAGCAATTCAGCTGCAAATTCGGTGCAGTTAGGCTCCCCCCCTCCTCTTCATTAACCCCAGCCACTTACATTAACAGCTTTTAGTAAACATTTCTCACTTTAAATAATTTGCTTTAAGGAGTATCCTTCCAATTGAAAATGGGATTTTCCATTTTTAACAGCCCTGCAAAGGAAGTGTGAGAATTTGGGAAATCCTCAAGAGACCAAAATTAGACTATTGGAGGAGGACCAAAACAGAATTTACATTATGTGTGAGCTGATGAATTAATGGATTTGCAGACACTGTAGAAAGATTGCTGCTTGTAGAGATTTGTCAACATGGTTATTCCCTAGAGCTTGAAATTCCACTTGGGTTCAACCTTATTCCCTCATGATATGGCTAATTCAGTTGACAAGTCCTTATAGAGAAATTATGGACTGAAGACTTTGTGGAATTAGGTCTGATAACAGTATTATTATCCTACCTGTCTTGTCTCCATGAATAAATGAATGTCTCCAACAGTTCAAAATCATGCTACTTATCAGTTTACTGACAGATACGAGGGGTGTTCATTAAAGATTTCCCCTGATGTACTTCCTGTGGACTGAGACAAATGAAACTGGGCACAGTTATTAGTCCTTCGCTACATAGCTACCAGCAAGAGTCAAACACTTACCCATCACTTTATGCAGCTGTGGAGACATCATCTGTAGAAGTCGGCAGGTTCCGTCAGAAGCCACGACTTGACCTCAGAAACCAGCATTTCATCGTCTGGAAAAAGTGTGCCTCTCAAAAATAACTTCATGGTTGGAAAGAGGTGGAAGTCCGATGGTGTGAGGTCGGGAGAATAAGGGGGTTGAGGAACGATTTCATAGCCACAGAACCATGCTTCTGTCTGAGCAACATGCGAGTTGTGAACCGGGGCATTATCCTGCAGGAGGTGGACACTTTTGGTCAGCATACCATGTCTCTCGTTTTTGATGGCCTTCCGCAATTTCTGTAGCTGGTCCCAAAAGACTGTGAGCATGACCTTGCCTGTTGACGGTTGGACACGTGCTGTGCTGGTCCCAGGGGGTTACTGTGCGGCGTGGTCCGAGTCCAGTCCGAGGTCGATGGTGCATTATGGAGGCTGTCCATCAAAGCTGTAGCTGGGTGCAAGGCGGGGAGTCGGGTGGGGTCAGGAACTCTGGCAGAAGAGCAGGACAGGGTGCAGGCAGGAACAGGCTAGCAACAAAGTTGCTCCCGCAACCTGGGACTGGGGCTGACTGGCTTTTATATGCCCCAAGGCATAGGGCGGCCCAGGTCCACAGGTGACTCACCTCTCCTGGCCTGGAGGCGAGCACTCCTCCTGCTGGAACTTAGTTTCCTCCGCCTCTCTGCCCTGAGCCTCTGCAGCTCAGGAGAGGCTGGATGGTTACCGGACCCAGAGGCAACCTCACCTTCCCCTGACGGGGCTGAGAGTGGAGCACCTGCAGGCAATGGGTCCTCAACCACCTCCGAAGCCAGAGCAGATTCAGCTGGTGTCTGCTCCTGAGGATCTGGCACAGGTGAAGGCCCTTCAGGTTCAAGCCCCATCCCCGGCTCAGCCGGTCCTGGAGGCGGGGACTCCTGTGCAGGCTGGGATTCCTCAGGTTCAGCCTCTGAATCCAATTCCCAGGCCATCACACGTGCCTACTTTGAAGGTGGTGAGGCAGAGTGCTTCTATTGTTTGTACTGGGAGTTAATCTCTGGGTCATAATGAAGGACCCATGTTTTGTCCTGAGTAATTAGTATGGCGAAGAAGTCATCATGGTTTTCGTGACACATGGCCAAAAGAGCCCCTGAGCATGTGACTTGTTTCTGCTTCTGGAAAAGTGTCAGCAGCCAAGGAACTCACCAGGCAGACATCTTTCCCATGTGCAAATGGTCATGGAGTTTTTTTCTACAGAGCCCACACTGATCTTGACATCTGCAGCTAGTTGGCGAACAGTTATGCAGCGATCCTCCAAAATGGCGGCCTTCACTTGCTGGATGGTGTCTTCAGCAATGGCAGACTATGGTCGCCCAGGAATTGGAGCCGTTCCACCTAAGTCCAACCACACTTGAACTGACGATGCCAGTGCTTGACTACGTCATATGATGGGACATCCTCCCCATAAGTCCCTTCCATCTCACTGAACATCTCCCCTGGTGTGCACCCTTTCAAGTACAGGAACCTGATGACCGCTCTGCATTCAACTGGTTCCATTATCAGACGTGACTCCACATTAGCACCAGTAGCAGAGAAACTGTTAGGAGTTCAGCGCCACAAATTACCACGTTACTTATGGGGAGATGTATCATTATACATGGGCCATTTCATCCTCCTACGATAACCAGAAGTGGGTCAGGGGAAATCTTTAATGAGCGATACTTGTATGTCTCCTAGAGTTCACCAGGGATTACTCCCAGCTAAGTAGGTAAAAGGTTGCAGCCTTAGGAACAAACTACACCTTAAACATGCAAAAATTGCTTGGAGGCAGGGCAGAGAGGGGACTACATCTCTAGGCGTTATTCTTCCCTATCCCCAAGACAACAGATCCAGCATTAACTGCCTGCCTGCAGCAATGTAAAAAGGTAAAAGCTAAATGTAAAGGACCCCTGGACAGTTAAGTCCAGTCAAAGGTGACTATGGGGTTGCAGTGCTCATCTTGCTTTCAGGCTGAGGGAACCGGCATTTGTCCACAGACAACTCTCCAGGTCATGTGGCTGTTGAGAATTCCATTCCTCCTGTGCTGCAGATGTGTGGGGGATTGTTACATGTCATATGTCTGTTTACATTCCAGCACTGAATGTTGGAGTCTTGTGAGAGGAAATTGAGATATGCTGTTTCTCCTCAGTATAGCTATTGCTTTTGCAGCATCTGAGGATGTGGATGGCACTGTGGTCTAAACCACAGAGCCTAGGGCTTGCCGATCGGAAGGTCAGTGGTACAAATCCCCATGACAGGGTGAGCTCCTGTTGCTCGGTCCCTGCTCCTGCCCACCTAGAAGTTCGAAAGCACGTCAGAGTGCAAGTAGATAAATAGGTACCGCTCCGGCGGGAAGGTAAATGGCGTTTCCGTGCGCCGCTCTGGTTTGCCAGAAGCGGCTTAGTCATGCTGGCGACATGACCCGGAAGCTGTACTCCGGCTCCCTTGGCCAATAAAGCGAGATGAGCGCCACAACCCCAGAGTCGTCAGCGACAGGACCTAACGGTCAGGGGTCCCTTTACCTTGACCTCCGAGGAAGAAAGACAGAGAGAGGAGCCATGTTTTCTTCGTTCTGTTACGTTTGATTTAATTTGCAATAAATTATGCTTAGGTGTTACTCCTCAAGGCTGAGCTTCCGTTTTGAACTCTGCTTCTCGTGTGCTCATGTCCCTGGATATGGGCCACATCAGTGTAATGGGAGACCGGAGGAATGAATCCCGGGCAATGCTGAATTGGGGGGAGGCATCAGTCCTTGGCGTTATCACCCAACAGTGGCCAGCATGACTAAACCATTTCTGGTGCAATGGAACACCGTAACGGAAACTAGAGTGCACAGAAATGCCATTTACCTTCCTGCTGCAGTGGTACCTATTTATCTACTTGTACTGCCGTGCTTTCCAACTGCTAGGTTCGCAGGAACTGGGACAGAGCAACTGGAGCTCACCCATCACATGGATTCAAACTGCCGACCTTCTGATCGGCAAGCCCAAGAGGCTCAGTGGTTTAGACCACAGCACCACCCGCGTCCTTGCAGCAATGTATGAAAGTATGGCCTGACAGAGTAGAGTTTCGCTACACCATTAAGTCTCCAATTTTGTATTCCTAACCATAGTGCCACCCCGAAGAAGTTGTCTCCACTCCTCTCTACAGTAGAGCCAACTCTTATCCAAATAATTGCTTCCCACTCAGATAACATTGTGGTCTTAGATATGAGAGGGAAAGGATACTAAAGAGCTATTATTTCAAGGGGGATTGCTTTGTGACAAGAGATCAGTATCTTCTTAGTGTTTCCTTTGCCCAGCCCAACTCTCCCTCTATGACTCAATGGAGAAGGGCTTAACTTCATACTATGCATTTTCCCAGACAATATTTTTGTCTTGGTCCTATATTCATCTTATCAGCCTCCCCTCCCAAAGACAGAGTGGTAGATCTCCTTTAGACCTGACTCATTCATCCTGGAAATTAAGGCAAGGGTTTAGAGCTCTTCCTGAGGACATTTCCTATCCATGGATTTCTTGAATGAGACTTGAATGAGAAGGTGAAGTTGTGAGAAAAAATTAAGCAGCGCTCAGTCTTGCAGCAAGACACTGCTGGAGCTAATTCCTTGGATATTTCTATTTACACAGAAATAGCCAAATTAACAACAAAAATTCGACATCAGGGGGATGAAACATATCAAAAAGAATGGGGAAAATTTATGTTATATATAGAGAAGACGATGTGAAATAGGGAAACCAGTAGAATTAAAATAATATCTCATAACGGAAAAATACAAGAAATTTACTGGATAATAATATCAAAATGAATTAAAAATGTATATTAGGATTATTATTGAACTATATTTGTAAATGAATATAGACAGACAGCAAGAATTTGTATATATAGAAAGATTTGTTTACGGACATTTAATGAAAAAAAATGAAGAAGAACAATCTTGTGGAAAATGGACAAAGACAATGCGAAAAGTCAAAGAGGACACAAAAAAGCCAGAAGAAGGAAGGAGGGAAGTCAGCTCAGGAGAGCAAGAACAAATGTGAAATATAATGTATGTGTATGTACAGTATGTAACTAAAAATTCAATAAAGATCATCTGGGGGAAAAAATAGAAAATTCCTTGGAGAGAAATCTGAGGGACCTCACAGGCTCCTGCAATAATGGCGTGCCAAGGACATTATTTCAATAGATGTCTTCATCCTGTTTAACCTTTTATTGTATGCTACCTTTGACTTGTTGGCTTTCCACAGTCAAGTGGTGAACAAGATTGAACTCCCCTCCTCAGGCTCAAGTAGAACATCTGACAAAATCTTGGTTTGAAGATGAAAGCAAGAGAGATACTGGAAACATAAAATCCTCAGCTCAAAATGGAGGCTTTCTGATAAAATTGAGAGCCACTGGAAGTTTGGTGTAGGATTTCACATACAAACCCACCACTAAAGAGTATAAATATAGAAGCTGAGGTAGCAAAGAATTCTGTCACGCAGCCTCTTGGTTCTTTGAGAACAGCATGGGTCAACATCAAAACATATCCTAGTTATTCTTCTATGCACTCTAAGCTAATTTTGCTCTCTGTGTGTTTTTCTCTGACTGTCTCTTTAGGAAAGTGTTGGGTTATGTGATTATATAATTGCATGCCATGCTTTTCATGTGATATATTTTCATGTATCCTTTTGAAAGCAAAAGTGATGTTGAAAAATACTTCATTTCTCAAGACTTCCGATTCAATCTTTTAATGCTAGTATAATCCCTGGAACTGACAGAAAACGGGGGTATTTCTTTTATGTGTAGTACTCATAAAGCACAGCACAAGTAACTAACAGTTTGCTTAAGTGTTGGGATGTGAGAACTTACCTATATGGAGTAACTGAAAAAGTCTGGTGTGAAAAAGCAGAATACAGCCAGGAGTCTGTCTTAGACACTTGCAGAATTGCTGAGGTAAGATCTTACCATGGCAGCATTAATAATGATTGCAAGAAAATATTTCATACTCTTGTTCTAAGATTAAATTGATGACGGATGGACTATCAACTGGAAAGGTAAGAATGCCTATTAAAAGCGGAAAAGGATAGAATCTCAAAAGATGCTGAACAAAATAGGAAATTGTATTCATAAAAGCTTTACATTTTGTTGCTAATATGCCCAGTGTGGCTTAATACTCTTCACCAGGCGCAATAGCATCTACCCTCTAAGAAATTCCCTATTTTGTCCTTTTGGGGAAAATAAAACCTATAATTTTCTTCATCACTTGTTCATGGTGGTTTTCGTTTTCCAATTCCACTCACACCCCTGAACACGTACTCTTAACACGTTACAGAAGACTGCACACCAGCTGTTTTATTTGTTTACCTGCTGATTTAGAATCTAATTTTGTTCCCTTGACTAAAGATAAAAACTTAATCATATTGCATTTTTTTAAAATGTTATGCCGTCCTATGTGTATGTGTGTACTATTTTACTCTGAACAGAAAATAAAGATCAGCTTTTAAAATTGGTTATTATACTGGTATCTAACTTTCCCATTTCCCTGTTTGGGATTTTAGTGATGTTTTCTGGGAGCAATTGGTAAGATAACATAGGGGCTTAAATCCTAATTTTTATCCTTTGCTATAGGTATTGTGCAAAAACATGGATTCCATAATCTGGTTTGAATATCAAGATGATTTGACTTCAAAGGATTCTCATTTGTGCGCTATTGCAGTGTTTTCACACATTCACAATCTTGTTGTGCAGATAGACCCTCATTCATGTTGTCTGCGGTACCTTTACTATTTCAGAACATAAAAATGATGACTATTTTATGGGCAAATCATGGCATTGGGCCTTGAAAGTAACTAACTAAATTGTCAGCTTGCTCTCAGACAGACCTTTCTTCAAATCATGGGACATTTTCAAGATGTATTCTTATACCTCCAAACTGTAAATTGTTTGGACTTGAAACTTCCCATGGAACTTGACTAATTAAGTTTAATTGCTGATGATAGAAGTCATTGATAATACTCAAGACAATTCAACTGAGAGGTGAGAGTAGCTTATATTCCATTAAAAAGCTAAGACATTACAGGGAACTAAAAAATGTGGATATGATATATCCAAAATATAGAGACCTCTCAAAACCATCAGGTGTTGGCTTTTCTGTCAATTTTTAATCATTCTCATACATAGCATGTTTACAGAGCTTATTAATTCTTTGAGGGTGATCAGCTAGAAGGTCAGCTTTTTTTAATATAAAAAAGGCTATTTATTCAGATAAAAATTGTGGGTCCCCCCCCCCAAATTAAATGTCAAAATACCTTGAACAATATGAGATGAATCTGATTAGCATCTAATTTGAGAACAACATTGATGTTTTTAAAAGACATTTGAAAATAGAGGGTGTTACTTTTTTATTTAAAAAACAGTGTATTTTGGACTGCATATTTTTAAGGCTGCATTAATGTGCAGTTCGTTATAATGAACATCCTAAATTGTCCTGCTCCCTCAAAGAACTTAACATTATCTTGCAAGTCACTCCTTGGACATGCCAGGAATTACAAATTCTACTCAAGAAGAAATGGCTGTACCAGCCTTTTCTAAATGCAAAATGTTACTCATCACGGGGGCCAGGTGAATGGTCATATCATAAGTAGCGCAGCAAGATTTTTAAAAAGCTGTATGGAATCTTTATCCAGTGAGATCAACTACTGAATTATTGCTAATTTATCAAAGTGCTATAAGATTTCTTAGATAGGCAATGGTGTAAACAGTCACACGAACTCTGCTCTAGAAGATGCTTCATTAAAAAAATATTGTTATGTGTTCAGGGTTGTCAGACTCCCCTAAATTCCTGGCTCCAGTAAGTGTTAGAATTTAATCAAGGCTTGGGGTGTTAAACTGGGTGCCAGACACTTCATCCTTGCATCAGGAAGTGTTGAAAGCCCATCAAGACAGGATGCTTTTCACCTGGGTGATGGGCCATTAAGAAAGCTCTGTGCTAGAAGACAAATGGTCGGGGGCTCCCCCTCAGCTGACAGAAGACAAAGCAGGTGTTTGAAGCAGAGTTTTGGGGATGAGATGTGAACCAGGAGTAAGGCATGAAGTAGGAGAGTCTGAGCAAGGTTTGATGGCTGACTGAATCCAAGGCTGCAGCTGCGGGAGAAACAAGACCCTCTTGGGTGTTGATGCTGTGAACTTCTCCATTATAGGCTCAGGTTGTATATATGTGTAAATAAGCCATATACCATAAAGACCCCACAGTCTCCGCTGTGCCTTATTTCCAAAAGGAAGCACAAACCCTGGATGAATACCTGGAACCGCTGGAATCTCGCACCACTCTGAGATTGGGGTGGCTGGACCATAAAGAAGGCTGATCCCTGAAGAATTGATGCTTTTGAATTATGATGCTGGAGGAGACTCTTGAGAGTCCCGTGGACTGCAAGAAGATAAAACCTTTCCATTCTTAAAGAAATCTGCCCTGAGTGCTCACTGGAAGGACAGATCCTGAAGCTGAGACTCCAATACTTTGGCCACCTCATGAGAAGAGAAGACTTCCTGGAAAGGACCCTGATGTTGGGAAAGATGGAGGGCACAAGGAGAAGGGGACGACAGAGGACGAGATGGTTGACAGTGTTCTCAAAGCATGAGTTTGACCAAACTGTGGGAGGCAATGGAAGACAGGAGTGTCTGGTGTGCTCTGGTCCATGGGGTCACGAAGAGTTGGACATGAATAAACAAACAATACAGTACAGTGGTACCTCGGGTTAAGTACTTAATTCGTTCCGGAGGTCCGTTCTTAACCTGAAACTGTTCTTAACCTGAAGCACCACTTTAGCTAATGGGGCCTCCTGCTGCCTCCGGAGCACGATTTCTGTTCTCATCCTGAAGCAAAGTTCTTACTTAACCTGAAGCACATTTCTGGGTTAGCGGAGTCTGTAACCTGAAGCGTATGTAACCTGAGGTACCACTTTATACACTTAGTCTCAATGAAATTTGTTTGAAAAGAATATTATGATTGTTTTGGGTTCTTGTGGGAAATAAATAGTCTCAAATATTTGTCTCATTGGGCTCAAGGTTGCGGACTGTACTGAAATAAATACTCATGCTATAGGCAAGGTAGGAATGTGCTTTTATTTGCTTGTTCATCACTGTTATTTTTTGTGCATTTACAATGCGTTGAAGATTAACCAAGCTATTATGTGAATTATTAACAGGGAAAATGTATACCATAAGCTTGCAAAGACTCATATTTACCATAAAGGAAGGGGGGAGGCAGTAAAATTCATTGCAACATCAAGACTGCATTGAACATTGACAGCTGTTTTCTGCGCTCTTGCAGGAACTTTGCTTTGAATACTGCAAAATAGCAGATGTTTATGAGCAATCGGGGGGCTTGTATATTTATTGCGTATTTCTATGAACAGCAGTACCTACTATTACTCAAGTTTCATACAGAAGGTCTTGCTTAGCATCATGCAGGAAATGATATATAAAAATAATAATAAACGAGCCTGGTGTGTATTAACTAATTTGTTGAACTGTAGCCCTATGAAATCAATGACATTGTTATAAAAGTGAAATTGTCAAGCATTTCCCTGCTGCCTACTCTAAAATGCTGTTTATTTCCAAGACAGCAGAAGTTATTTATGTCAAAATGTGTACCCCATCTTTTTTTGCCACTCAAGGCTGCCAGTGTCCAAAATAAACTGTTATAAAGCAATCATAAAGCTAACATTAGAAACATAATAATCCTGTCCAGGGTAGATCTTTATGAGCAGTAAGCAGCCCTATCAAGAACCACATCAAGCCACATGCATAAGCGAAGAGCTTGGCAATATGTGAGAGCCAGTGTGGTGTAGTGGTTAAGAGCGATAGACTTGTAATCTGGGGAACCGGGTTCGCATCTCCGCTCCTCCACATGCAGCTGCTGAGTGACCTTGGGCTAGTCACACTTCTCTGAAGTCTCTCAGCCCCACTCACCTCACAGACTGTTTGTTGTGGGGGAGGAAGGGAAAGGAGAATGTTAGCCACTTTGAGACTCCTTCGGGTAGTGATAAAGCGGGATATCAAATCCAAACTCTTCTTCTTCTTCTTCTTTCTTGTGTGTGGCAAAAATAGAGCTCCATTTCATACACTCATGAGGTGGCCCTTGAGTCAGGCAGTGTAGGACTACCAGTGTGTGTTCACAAGCATACACACACACACACACACACACACACACACACACACACACACACTTTTAAGGTAAAGAGGCTGCCAGGCTTTGGAATTCATTTATTTAGAACATGAACCTCAACAACTCATAGTACCAGCTAGGTAAGATAGCACAGGAGGTTGAGGTACTTGAGGGACCCCTAAAATCAGAAGGGTAAAGGTAAAGGGCCCCTGGACGGTTAAGCCCAGTCAAAGGTGACTATGGGGTTGCGGTGCTCATCTCGCATTCAGGCCGAGGGAGCCGGCGTTTGTCCACAGACAGCTTTCGGGTCCTGTGGCCAGCAGGACTAAATTGCTACTGGCACACGGAGGACCATGATGAGTGCCAGAGTGCACGGAAACACCATTTATCTTCCTGCCACAGGGGCACCTATTTATCTACTTGCACTGACATGCTTTCAAACTGCTAGGTTGGCAGGAGCTGGGACAGAGCAACAGGCGCTCACCCCGTAGCGAGGATTCGAACCGCTGACCTTCTGATCGGCAAGCCCAAGACGCTCGGTGGTTTAGACCACATTGCCACCCGCTCGCTAAAATCAGAAGGAGATGCTTCTCAGTGTCCCACCTAGGGTGGAGGCACAGTTGATGACAAGAGAAAGGGCCTTTTCACTGGCTGCACTGATAATTTATTAAAACAACCTTAAACTTACAGTGGTACCTTGGGTTAAGTACTTAATTCGTTCCAGAGGTCCGTTCTTAACCTGAAATTGTTCTTAACCTGAAGCACCACTTTAGCTAATGGGGCCTCCCACTGCGGCCGCGCCACTGGAGCACGGTTTCTGTTCTCATCCTGAAGCAAAGTTCTTAACCTGAGGTACTATTTCTGGGTTAGCGGACTCTGTAACCTGAAGCGTATGTAACCTGAGGTACCACTGTACTTACATATTTATATATATGTAAAATCTCCTCCCGACTTCCACCCTCTGCTTGCCTGTCACCAGCTGGTAAAGATATTTTTATTTCAGCACACACTTGCCTGCTAAGTATTACCTGCTGAGGTCAATTCTGTGATCTCTGCCATTGTTCCTTTTAAAAGCCACATTGTTTCTGTGATATATATTTAATAATTTTTTATGGTAATTTATTAAAATTAATGAGTGTCCCTCACACACTACCCTGAGTGGTGCATGGGCACTAGAAGAGGACAAGAGACATCTGAATCTAGAGAACATAAGCATTTTGAACCAACAATGTTTTCTCTGAGTAGGAGATGAACTCACTTCTCTCCCACATAATGTAAATTAACTCCCCCACACATCTTCACAACTGTCTTAAAACAACAACAAAACACCGGTGTGGTAGTGAGATAACGGTGGCAGGTCTCTTTCTTCCCTCCTTCCAGAGCTACTTTTGTGCTCTCCCCGTGGGACTAACAACTCCAGCGGAGATTTCAATCAGGAAAATTGATGCTTGGAAAGGGTTAAACCTCATCCCACAGTGCAGGCATCTCAGTATCTGTTTTTAAATTAAAGCAAAAAATAGGGAGGATCTTATTAATAGCTCTTTGATTAAACATCTGGTCAGGCATGGCACTGGGGAATATTATGGGGCACAGAAGAGTGAAAAGGGAATTTCTGGAGAAACAAGCTTGGCTAGAATTTTGAAAGAAAAATACACACAGGGCAAATAGAGGTGAGTTTGTGCATCTAATTTGGCCCTAAATGGACAATACGAGTGGACTCTCCGTTCCCTTGACACATCAAAAAGACTGATACTGATGAACTGGAGAAATTAAAATGCAGCTCCCATCTACGATTGGATTGGACTTATAACAAACTTGCAACATATGAACAACTTGCATGTAAACGCAGACTTGCCATGGACAAATTCAATGATATTTGGAATCCATTCTTACAAAGTGTGTTCTCACTAAAGGAGAGCACGTGTTGCGGATGGGGCCGGACAAAGCACCCTGTAGTAAATAGGCAGGCTGGAATTAAGGGGCCTAATGTTGGTTGGTGTTTGTTGTTGCTGGGGCAAATTCGATGTTGCGAATTTAGGGGTGGGAGCAGAGGTTATTTAAGCAGGGTCCACAGCAGGCTACTTTCTCTTTCGCTGTGGACATCGGATCACCCGCCTGCCCTCCCTTGTTTTGGGCTTGCGCCTTGACCTTGCTATGCCTGTCATGGGGTCGTCCGCATTGGTGCGGGGGCCTGGTAGGAATTTTTCCAATTGGCTGATTAGTGTGTGCCTTTTGGGTTTTGCCTACTGCTTAGCAAATCGTCACAACTTGTAAGGCTGGCGGTTAGGCATTGGTTTAAATTGGTTGGTGGAGGGGTATGGATTGGCTGTGCCTGCCCCTCCAATGCTGCTGCTGCACGGGAATTCCGTTAAAGGAATTCAGGGGCTTACCATCCTTTCGTCCAGTCCCCTGGAATCGGGTTTGGGCCGTGTAAGCCCCTGGGAGCATGCGGGGAGAAGCTGAGGGTCTGTGTCGCAGCTCCAGTTATCCCTGAACTTGTTCCTCCACACTGGCTTTCGCTGGAATCCGGGAGCCAGTGCTGTCCCCAAGGCGGGGGGGGGGGGGAGGGACAGATAGTCATAACCAATGCCTAAGCAACCACTCACAATTTGTATGCTAATAAAGTTGTGGCCAAAATTATGCCAAAAACCTTAAACAAAAATTATGTGTGATGTGTGAGTTATTGGGGTAAGGGTGTTTTGGGGGACCTCAGCACGCAAATACTGTAATAGGCTAAGATCTGGCGTAGCACAATAACAACTTTGTAAAGTATACAGTTTTAAGTTCCTTCCTCTCCTCCCTTTGTTTTTCCTTCTATAAAAGGGAGCTGTTTCTCTTTTTCTTTCTCTCTCTTTAATTACGTCTCATCATGTTTAGTGCACATATAAATATGTAATTTTTAAACATTCAATAAAGATGTCTAGTAATAATAATAATAATAATAATAATAATAATAATAATAATAATAATTTGGCCCTAAGAATCAGAGTTTAGCAGAAATGATTCCAGGGCAGAAGGCCAGGGCATCCTTTAGGACAGGCATAGGCAAACTCCGGCCCTCCAGATGTTTTGGACTACAATTCCCATCATCCCTGACCACTGGTCCTGTTAACTAAGGATGATGGGAATTGTAGTCCAAAACATCTGGAGGGCTGGATGCCTGCTTTAGGATTTGTTTCTACTACATGACACTGCTTCTTCAGTCCCATGAAATCATAGAATCGTAGAATTGTAGTATTGGAAGGGACTACGAGAGTCATTATGCCAACCTCCTGCCATGCAGACACAGTATAGCTTCCAAACATTCAACAAAAAGATTTATATATTCTCACTCAAGCTGAAATATTTGATAGCTCACAGTGATTTTGATCCATATTTTGATAGCATGTTTCACTGGGGCTGGTATTTATTACACTCCATAAAGTTATTGGTTAAAAAAAAACCATAGTTATCAGGAGCCTTGTATCATTGTCTTATCCAAGTAGGGGAAAACTTATGTATTAAGCAGGAAAGTGCACGAGCCAGAAGAGATAATTTTATACCCAAATGCCAGTTGCTCCTGTTGCTACTTTTAGACTTGTAACTTGAACAAATTAGTTCCTATTTTGACAAAGTGTGTGCAGATGAGTGGCTCATTTGCACAGGTTGTCGCCGTGCAACTTGAGGTGGAAATGAATTTTGAGTCTCCGTCGCCTGCCTTCACAAGAACAAACTTTTGAAAAGTCAGACTGTTTAACTTTAAAGAGCAACAAAATGTTGATGAAACAACTGCAGACAACTGAGAAAATGATAAAGTGGAAAAGTAAGTTTCATAATTGCGTCAGGAGGAAAAGCTTAACCTGCTCCCCATTCCAACTTTTATTGTGAAAACTGTAACGTCTTTCACAAGAATTCCTGCTATCTGGAATACTGAGGACGCTAGTGTTTAAGGAACAAAATCCCATACACTCCAGAACTACACGGATGCTTGACAGTTTTCATGGTGAGTTGACACTACTATTTCTTCATGGTACTGAGACTGCCGTGTTTTTATATTAGTTTATATTAGTTCAAGAGCAACACTGTTGAAACTAAGCATGGGTGAACCCAGGGCAAGATTTTGGTTTGATGAGGCCCTAAGCTACTGAAGGTAATGGGGCCCTTTATATGTCCAGCTGTCCTTTGCCAACAACAAATTGTCACTGTTTTTTGTGTTGAATATATGCTGTGTGGTAATCTATGGACCTAGTAGATATCTAAAGCCATTTGCACATCACAAAATATGTATTTTATCAAAGTAATTGTTGAACTGAAATACAATTAAGAAGAAGTATATTAATAGTGAAATAATTATTAAGCTCGAATTTAAAATGATTTTTTATTCATAACACACTTAATAATGCAAACACATTGGCATTTGGCAATAACAAAAGTTCCTTTAGAAACACAATTTACAAAGACTCATAATGAGCAAACCAGTGATATTTTAGGGAGCAGAGGAGCAGGCGGGGCCCATTACTTACATCATAGGAGCCTACACAACACAAAACACTGTTGCTGTATATAGGTTTTATTTTATTTTTATTTTATCTTATATTTTGGAAATGTACATCCAGGTGCGTTTTTTTCCTTTAATTTTTTTGGGGGGCCCCAAGAGAGTGGAGCCCTAAGCTATAGCTTGTTTAAAAGGTAAAGGGACCCCTGACCATTAGGTCCAGTCGTGACCGACTCTGGGGTTGCGGTGCTCATCTCGCTTTATTGGCCGAGGGAGCCGGCGTACAGCTTCCGGGTCATGAGGCCAGCATGACTAAGCCGCTTCTGGCGAACCAGAGCAGCGCACAGAAACGCCGTTTACCTTCCCACCGGAGCAGTACCTATTTATCCACTTGCACTTTGACGTGCTTTCGAACTGCTAGGTTGGCAGGAGCTGGGACCGAGCAACGGGAGGTCACCCCGTCGCGGGGATTTGAACCGCTGACCTTCTGATCGGCCAGTCCTAGGCTCTGTGGTTTAACCCACAGCGCCACCCGCGTCCCACATAGCTTGTTTAGCTTATACATAAATTTGGCACTGGGTGCACCTCATAGATGATTGAGGGGACCACTGAGAATCCCATGTAAGCCTTCTTTTAAAAAAATCATTTTATTGATTTTCCAATAAAAAACATCCAATTAACATATCCAATCATAACACTCCAATTAAAATTAAAAACTAAAATAAAAAAGACCAAATTATAGTCCAAATTATGATTATTAATTTTTTGGAGCTCGCCAGAGTCTGGGCCTCGGAAGCGTATCTCCACATCTCAGTCCTGCTTCTCCTCGTTGTTTCCATATTTTCCACATCTCGATTTTGACGCTTTATAATTCTCCGTCCCTGAGTTCACGATTCTCAGTCATGTAAAACATAATATACTTTCATCCATCAAATATAGCTTTGTTAGTATATATTTTTTCCAACTGCCTTTTTATCAGCGCAGCTTCCGCTGACTCCATTCCAATCCAGAATGTTGTCCAAATCTGTTATCTGAAGTTTAATGACACAGCAACTCCCAATCACTAATTGTCCAAACCTTCCTTTTGAGCTTTATTGAACCAATACCTTCCAAGTTAAATTGTTAGGCAAAACTGTTTGCAATATTGCAATGTAGATAAACTGTATTCCACAAATATCAGTCATTTGGAGATCGATCAGCCTTTGGAGACCACACTCTCC